>NC_089744.1:11310000-11385000 GCF_040412425.1 Macrobrachium rosenbergii
GTAAAGGCATTCCAAAATGCGTTCAGAATGTTTTGGTGACACGCAAGAAGGTGGGCGTTTCTTTCAAATTTGCCAAAATGAATGAAAAAAATTCACATTCCTCTTTTTTTTTTAAGGTATTAGTAGCATTTTTTTTTTTTTTTACCATGCGACTATACTTTTCAAGTATTTGTATCCTTGAAGGTTCAATGCCTTAGGTTTTGATAGAATAAACAAATGATTAAGAATGCATACAGACTGATTCCTAAAACTGCCACAGTAAGGAACCCCTTTATTCTAACAAGAGTTATAGTGTACTCCTACCCTGGTTCAAGGAGACCTTCCACAGACCCAAGATTCACAAGGAGGTTGACATCGAGGTACTCCGGGAACAATGGAGCCTAATCACTAATCTTACGTAAGTTTATAGATTTCCTCAAATCAGTGCAAGATCATACAGAAGAAGAGAATATTAACGTTCAAAACTAGACAATGAAATGTTAGAAAAAAATAAAAATATCAAAGATCTCATTCAACATGAAAGAAAAGTGGTATAACGACTATAAAAATCGAGCCGATTTTTCTGCAAAACCTGCTAAATATAAGTTACCACAGTGAACCATAGAAACAAATAAATATTCCGTCTCAAAATAAGAACAATTCAACATGGAAATGGAAATATTCATACTTCAATTAAAGTATTTTAGCTCCAAGAACAGAAACCTCTCCAGAACGAGGATTGTAGAATGCGTCATCATCAATCAAAGCAACGACACGGACCTCTCACCTGAGCACTTGAAATCCGATTACATGGGCGAGTCCATATGAGACCTGTTGTTAGACAAGTGATTCAACAGATCTGCCAAACAGGATCTGCCCTAATGAGGGCTCAATCATCTGGTGTCATGGCTTCTTTTATCGCATTGTCAGCTTGCCAATTACTGTTTATGGTGTGATATACTAATTGCTTCAGACTTCTATTGTCCGCATCAAGAGCTTACTCCCATACCCTTTCACACATTGTCGAATGTTCAGGGCAGAAGAAGAAGTATCAAGTGCAGTATATGATCATTTTGATTTTATTGTCCCTCATATTCACAAAGCGATGGTAAATAAGTGCAAACACACACATACACACACACACACACACACATATATATATATATATATATATATATATATATATATATATATATATATATATATATATATATATATATATATATATATATATATGTGTGTGTGTGTGTGTGTGTGTGTTTATGTTTGCGTGTGTATGTGCGTATATATACATATAATTTTTATATATAATGTGTGTACACACACATATATATATATATATATATATATATATATATATATATATATATATATATATATATATATATATATATATATATATATATATATATATATATATATATATATATATATATATATGTATATATATGTATATATATATGGTGCATCAGCCAGACCGAACGCCGTTGCTTACTGGTCGCTAGGTCAGTGAGTCGCTCCCGGCCAGGGTCCCACAAGGCCTCCTTCCTGTAAATGGGTGTGTGTCTGCTGGAGGTCAAGATAAGAAAGAGTGTGGGGCTAGCAACGTCAATCTACAAGAACTGCTGAGAAACAGGAAGGTTCCCACCATTCTGGTGCCACCCCCTGCTAAAGGGGTAAAATGCGTATGCTGAAGTAAATAAATAAACATCACTTAAATCAACAATTTCGAATAATACATATTTTTACTAAAAATTACTAAAGCATTTAAAAAAAATAAAGCATTTCAAGCTTCATTTTGATATATAAATGAAGAGTTACACTAATTTACATACTGCTTAACTTTGACTGCATTTTCTGGCGTTTTTTATACGCGGCGAGTTGGACCTTTGCTGCCCCTCATTTTTAAAACAGGAAGTATCACATCAATGAACAAGCAACGTGGCGAACGTGAATGATAGTACACTCATCTAAGGGATAAAAACCGAGAACGACCATCAAATTAACCATCACGAAACGAGAACACCCCGTACTCGCAATATAAACAAGCTGAAATCAACAAAGAGAAGAAAAGACAGAGCAGGCGATGGCGGTGACGTCATGCAGGTTACGTTCTCTCCAGCCGGGTCCCTCGTTTCGTAATATCCTCCCTGCAACATTTCCTCAATTGAGTGCCATTAATTACACGTTTTATTGGATTCTGGACTTTATTGAATGCTGATAATGACCCATTTCTTCCATTTTTTGCGCAATTTGTCCTAATTTGCGCTGAAATTGATGATCATTAGAAATTAAGCGGCGTTCATCCGAAACAACGTTTGCCGTTGAATATTGTTTTTGCTGTTCCTAATGGAAAAATTTAAAAGCCAAGTTATTTGTTTTACACTTCGGTAAATATTCAGCAAAGAGAGGAAAACATTTTCTCCAGAGATTCTTTCCAACATAACAGAAACCGTGAAAGCGCAGTGCCTTTCTGTGAGAAATTGTCGTTGGTGATAGTAAAAAATCATTGATGTTACCTAACCCGAAATGGAAAGGGCTGCTATAATCAAATGAAAGGAAATATAACTCTAAATTATCATTATCTATATTAATCAAAATTGAAATGGAAGATTTTTCCTAACTAGGTAGCTTTAGTCCGACTACACCTTGAACAAAACAAAACACAACAAAACAATTTCTCTCTCTCTCTCCCTTATGCTTACGTTTTGAAGCTCCAAGTTTAGAGTATGCAACTAGATTTTTTAGTTTCCTCATAATTATTTTGAATACATTATATACCTGATAAATGCCCTTAATATTATTAATTTGTATCTTTGCCTTTAAAATGCCCTTATTATAAACATAAAAATATATTCGTATGAATGAAAGGTGAACAGCAGAGCAGGTTTGAACACGGAAAAGGGCGCGTATTCCCAGTATTTATTAGGAAATAGTAACGTAAGTAGTTTAAGATTAAAATATAACATAGCAGCTATATACATGTTATATATTATGTACAAAGAGAATAGGTCATGATACAATTCCCAGGCGCAATGTGGCGTGCCGAGAATACAGAAGGTAATTTGTTAAGAGCGATAAAAAGTTTCTTGATTGAAAGCGAATCCTGTGCTGGAATATACAAACGGAAGGTGGATTCGGTGGCGTAAAAAAAAGGGGGTCCCAGACACGAGTGTGGAATGTAGCCATGGTTATTTTATGCACTTATAAATGGAGCGACGTGAGAAATCAGCGAAAGGACATTTGATATAGGCGTAAAGTTGTGAGTTGATAAAATGAGCGTGTTATGACTCCTGTCCGCACCTAATTTAGCACTGACTGGGGATAGTGAAGTGAAACTGCCATTACTGGTGTAAGGCTTTGAAAGTGTTTGAAAGTGTTTTTTGAAGTCCTCTAGTTGGAGGCGTACGCGAACAAGATTAAGGTTACGAGGGTTAATGGGAACTAAGTGGCAAGAACACACAATGTTAATAAAGGTTACGAGGGTTAATGGGAACTAAGTGGCAAGAACACACAATGTTAATATGGAGTGTGAAGGATTGGAAGAAGTTGACCTACACACATATTTGGGATGGCAGTATGATGACAGAGGTGAGTCACAGAACAGGAAAATCATATGAGTTTGCAGGGTGTACTCAAATGACTTGGAGGAAGAGTACAGTGTATGAAGGCCAATTGTATGATTGAAGTGTTAACAAGCCAACGCTCCTTTATGAACCCGCACATGAATGAAGAACGTTTAATCGGTTGAGAAGAAGTGTAAGTGAAGCATATGTAGAGTAAAAACTGAAATGGCGAGAAATGTTGAGAAGTAAAAGTTAAGTATACCGTAGTTTAACCAGACCACTGAGTCGATTAACAGCTCTCCTAGGGCTGGCCCGAAGGATTAGACTTATTTTACGTGGCTAAGAACCAATTGGTTACCTAGCAACGGGACCTACAGCTTATTGTGGAATCCGAACCACATTATAGAGACAAATGAATTTCTATCACCAGATTTAAATTCCTCTAATTCTTCATTGGCCGTCCGGAGACTCGAACTCGGGCCTAGCAGAGTGCTAGCCGAAACTCTACAGACTCGTCCAACGAGGAACTGTTGAGAAGTAAAGCAGAGAATCAAACTGCTCTGCGGTAGACTTGTGATGTGGGGAGAATTTGGTTAAGGGCGCATAATTTATATGTATTAGAAAGCAAAATGACAAGACTTAGAGAAGGCTGGAGATTAAATGAAAAGTCATTGAGCAACAGAAGGACCGAAATAACCAGGTAGATGACAAAGAGCGTGAAAGGGGGTTCGACGAGCTGCTGCTGAACATACTCCGGGTGTCGGAAGCTGGTAATGTTATGGAAGTTTTATAAGCAAGAATTCACCCACTTTTCAACACATGAAGTTCGAGTTTGGCAGTGACACATTGTCGTGGTTTTTCTCTGGAGCTAATACCCCTTTGAAGGTGACACACACACACACACACACACACACACACACATATATATATATATATATATATATATATATATATATATATATATATATATATATATATATATATATATATATATATATATATATATATATATATATATTTACATATATGTATGTATGTATGTATGTATGTATGTATGTATGTATGTATCTCCATGAATGTACATAATATAATCGTTAGCTGCATCACCATTATCCGGACCCAGCGTCAGCACCCTTCGCTCGTCTCTATTTCGAGCTCGCCTCTTCATTCTTTCATCGGACCCTCGTTCATTCCGCGAAGCAAACCACGCCCTCTCATTCTCCTTGGGTGTCTTGTTCTTCATTATTCCCTCAATCGCCTCCTCGGGCATCTATTATTCTCGTACGATATACTGTACATCATCCATCCGCCCTTTCTCCCTCAATTACTTTTTCAGTCATTCTCTTCTTCCCTGTCTATCACTCCCTCCAGAATTTTCAACTTCTTTCGTATGTTCTGTTGCATTTTAATCCTTTTCTATAAATGATGTTTCTCCCTTGATGTCCCTTCTCTTTCTGTTTCTCATGTCATATTTCATATTACATGTTTCTTTGGTCTATGTTATTTTCGCCCTCAGGCTGACCTTTCACCTTTGGCTGCAATCCGATCTATTTTCTACCACCCATTCGGACGTGGGAGACTTTTATGCAACACACACACAAACACACACACACACACACACACACACACACACACATATATATATATATATATATATATATATATATATATATATATATATATATATATGTATATATACATATTTATGTGTATGTATATATATATATATATATATATATATATATATATATATATATATATATATATATAAGTGCATTATACAAGTGTATATAATTATATGTATATATATGCATATATATATATATATGTATATATAATATATATATACATACATATCACTTCTAACTCTTTTTGGGTCAACCGAGCCACTCAAAAAAGAAAAAAAAATCACAAGTGCACGTATTTATAATAATTCATGATTGATTAAATCGGCCAATAAACTTGCACATGTATCCACCTATCTGCACATAAACGTAAACACACATACGTACATGTGTGTAGATGTGTGTGCGTGTACGTGTGTGTGTATGTGTGTACACACTCTGATTGATCACTCACCCTCACCGTTGGAAACTATCGTTACTTCACACACCACTCTTATCAGTGTCCCCGTGAAACGTCTTCCAACCAACTCCGCAGTTACCTGGTATCTTTTACAAGTCCCTTTGCCCGGACGCCCAACGATCCACGAGCTCTTTGTCCTAGATTTTCCTCCTGGGGACCATTGCATCCATTCCCAAGAACCAAGGGACTGTGACAACTGGCGTTGTGGAGGAAAAGGTTGTCGGGGGGATAGGAGCGCACACGTTCTCCCTTCTTGCCCAACTTTCCTTTACATTCAAAACCACTGCAGTTCAACCAAGCGCGCCCTTTATCTATGCAGGCGAGAGAGAGAGAGAGAGAGAGAGAGAGAGAGAGAGAGAGAGAGAGAGAGAGAGAGAGAGAGCCAGCCAAGATGTTTTAAAGTTTAAAGGAATTCCACTTTGAGAGTGTTTATCCTTTGCTTTTACAACTGCAAGATAACTCATCCTATAGCTTGATGGCCTCAAGGTTTCGTAGAGATTTTTGAGTTGGAGTCACGCCTTCTTTCTCGATCTCAAGGAGGCTCATAGATCTTGGCTCACTGTACCATTTTTGTCGCCCTTTCACTTTTTCTTGCGGGTTAAGGTTGGGTAAAATAGAGGGATCTCGACTGCAGTTGCTCGGACTCTATTTCTGCGCCATTGCTTCCCCTTGTCCCTAAAGACCGTGAGGTTTAAGGGCTTGACTGCTTTCATTTTCCTTTTAAAGGAGTAAGACATTCCTCTGAACATTGCCTAAATCTTTAGCAAGTTCCTTTGCACAAACAAATACCTTTGTTTTATGGGAATCTTCATAAGCCACAGAAATAACGTTCTGCAATCCAAGATCAGATAAAAAAACAGAAAAACGATCATTAATGAAGGGTAATAAAAAAACAGGTAATATACGAGTAAATAATGGCAAGAGGCATTTTTCAAGTGATACAGCATCATTTTAATACAAAATGCGGACACAGACACACTTATATATACATATATATATATATATATATATATATATATATATATATATATATATATATATATATATATTCATCACATCACCGTGATTTATATACAAGTATTAAGCTACAAAAGTCGTTTAATATCTAATTCGCTCTACCTCGGAAATAATATATGTATATATATGTAAACTGAAGGAGAATATAGTTGATCAGAAGTTCGTCGTCTCATGGGCTCGAACCACGGAACACGAGAACTCACGACGTACAGTGACGCCTTAGCCTACCCGGCTATCAAGAGAGTTATCAGGTGATACCGATCCTCGTGTACAAATCCCCGTCGAACTCAGGTATTTGTAATTATCGTCGGTATCAACCCACCTCCACCATGATATCCGTTTAGTGCGTTTGTAGCACGTAGCCATTTTATAAATGAATTTTTGTCACACCACCGTGATTTATATGCAAGCATTAGGCTGCAAATGCCGTTTAATATCCAATTCGCTCTACCTCGGAAATAATATATGTTTAGTGGTTCGAGCCCATGAGACGACGAACTTCTTATCAACTATAATTCCCCTTCGGTTCACACACACACACACACACACACACACACACACACACACACACACATATATATATATATATATATATATATATATATATATATATATATATATATATATATATATATATATATATTATTTCGAGTAGAGCGAATTGGATATTAAACGACATTTGTAGATTAATACTTATATATGTATATGTATATATATATATATATATATATATATATATATATATATATATATATATATATATATATATATATGTATGTATATATATGTATGTATGTATGTATGAATGTATATATATATATATATATATATATATATATATATATATATATATATATATATATATGTGTGTGTGTGTGTGTGTGTGTGTGTAAGCACACATAGAGACACACACACATATATAATGTGTGTGTGTGTACATAAACACGCTCATAAATTCATCTGTACGCCGAACACACGGTGTTAAAAGTATATCAATACCGACTGTGCACAAACCTCCCAATTACCAGGAAACGGAATGTCTTTCGATAAATTGATATAATCAAACTGATATACAGCCATAACCGCAACCACTGCAGTATTCAGCGAAGAGCAATAAATTATTCCACTGTGATACATCTCTCACTAGGGCACAGGCTCTCCTGTGTCTGCCGGGAAGGACTCATTAAGAGCTGCAAAAGGTTCGTGGGAGGCAATAAAACTGGACTAAATAACGCCCTGATGTCGTATTGGGGCAATGCTTGTTAAAAATGTACTCAAGTCACCTTCAACCATCGAATTATTATTTCACCTGACAAGGCAATCCCTGCACACGACAGCGCAAGATTTCTTTCTATATTGACATTAGGGAGGTAACGTGATACATGTCTGTCCAACACATAAAAAATATATGTATGTATGTATGTGTGTATGTATACAAATATATATATATATACAGTATATATATATATATATATATATATATATATATATATATATATATATATATATATATATATATATAAATAATAATACTACTAACACTCATACTTCTATTACCATTAATACCAATAATAACACTGAAACAAAAGGTAAAAAAAAATACAAAAACCATAATATTACCGGTAAATTGTAAAGGCATGTTTCCCTTTAAGAGTAAAAATCCTTGACAAGACATATTTATTTATATGGCGTTTTGTGGGCTTCACCAAATACTTACGGAAAACATTATATTATATTTTGTGTAGTTGTATATACTTAACGTGCTATACATAAGCCTGATTGATCTCCTCAATACTTTTGCCAAACATTCCGAAACTTTTGCTGAATGAAAATGACATAAGAACTTCACATAAGTTTTGTCCGTGTTTTTTTTTTTTTTTCGTTTTCATTGGGATTCTTTTATGCTGAAGTTTGCTGGCCAAGTTGGTGTTTTTTAGTCCATGCTGCTATAATAATAATAATAATAATAATAATAATAATAATAATAATAATAATAATAATAATAATAATAATAATAATAATAATAATAATAAAATTATTATTATTATTATTATTATTATTATTATTATAACAAAACATTATAAGAACTAAAGTCAAAGTTGTGTTCGTAAGCAGAAATAATTTATACATATTATTATGAATCTGACTACATACGAGGAAGCTAGACAGACTGCAGTTACGAAAGCTTGATAAACTATTCAGTGATTTACAATTCCGAGTTTAGCGTCCATCAATCGGGTTTTTATGTCATTTCCGTCATAATTAAGGGACCGGTAACAGCATTTTAAACTTACCAGTTAACAAACCATTCAACACATGACTGCTGGTCTATCTATGTGTTTATGCAAGTCTGCATTTTCCTGATATTAATTTCAGTCAATTTATGCTGCACTATAAACAGTGGAATATACATATATACATGTATATATGTATGTATGTATGTATATATATATATATATATATATATATATATATATATATATATATATATATATATATATATATATATATATTAAACTCGACGGGCATAAGTACGGAAGAGTTGGTATCATCTTATACCTTTATCAGTTATAATTCCCCTTCGGTGGACGTTCCTGAGGAGAGAGCAAATTGGATATTAAACGACATTTGTAGTTTAATGTTTATAAATAAAAAACGTTACATCGTATGTGATGAAACTGATATATACCTATATATATATATGTGTGTATATATATATATATATATATATATATATATATATATATATATATATATATATATATATATATATATATATATATATATTACATATATATATATAGTGTGTGTGTTGTGTTCTATGTTTGTAAATGTCTGAATTTTACTTTCTATCTCTACAGATGCATTTTAGAATATATTTAAGTTTTCCTCAGTTTTTATAACAATGCATTAATGTCAACATCCCAACATTATGTATGTAAGCATGTATGTAAACACGAGAATTGCCCATCGATCTCTTTTCTACCTTATGCTAGTGGCGCCCACACTCGTACCATCCTTCAATCCAGTCGTGAATAATTAAAAAAGAAAATAAAAAATAAATCCTATTAAAGTAGCGGCCATAAAGTCTCTATTAACTTATGATTTCATGTTACGCTTGTCTGACGGACGAACAAGGCTGGAGGGGGGTTGGGAGTGACTCCGCGGGGATGGGAGGGGGGGTGTAATTGGACTATGACATAATTATGGTGACGTGACTTCCTGAACTATGGCTGTTAGAAGGACTCTGAGGGCGTTTTTTATTCAGCCGGTTGGCCTTTGTTATTATAGCAGCGTCTTCGTTCGGAAGTGTTGGTCTTCCTGGACTCTTTCATTTTCGTCCTGTCATAAATTAAGGTGGGGCATTTATAACCTCCACGGTTCTCCAGTCTAACAATGTTCTAGGGGCCTTTGGCTGAGGTGATGTTCATGAAATCAATTTCTTATTTGTATTCTGCGTCGTGTTAACAGCACTCTTGAAAATCCCTAATTTAATTAAGGTCAGGTGTTGTATCTGGCGCTTCAGGGTAACGGTTTTACTGTTCTGCCACCTAACCGATGAAACCGTTCTTTTACAGAGCCAGAGCATAGGTTGTCCTTTTTCCCCGCGACCAAAGTCAGTTTCCTTCCGGGACGCAGATTGCAAGTTTTTTTCTGGAATCTGTCAGCATAAGGGGAGAGGCTTTGCACAAGAATGAAACAGCAGAATCACGAGAGCGACACGCAATTACTGTTATCGATTGACCTGAGGGAAAAATTTCACCGTCACATCATTACAAACTGTAAACAACATTGTTGCCAGTGTCACCAGGTTAGTAAATTACAAAGGAAAGCGCTCTTTTCATTACAACCGCTGGATTATATAAAAAAAATAAGGCGGGGGGAGGGAACCCATCACCTTTATCATACCTGGATTACACGGGGATTGGTTTGGAGGGAACAGCTCACTATATTATCAAGAGGTCACAAAGCGAAAGAAAACCATCACTGTCACTATCACTGGGCTGTATTCTAGAGAAAGGAATCACCAACACTATCATTGAATTAGGAAAAGATAGAAAACCATCACTACATCCATGGACTACGAAGTAGAGAAAACAATCACCATCACTATCAATAGGCCAAAAGGTAGAGAAAGCAAGCACCATTACTTCTAGTGAGTTATAAGCGGTACAGGAATCACCATCACCATTACTTGGCTAGAGAAAGCAAGCACCATTGCTTTTAGTGAGTTATAAGCTGTACAGGAATCACCATCACCATTACTTGGCTAGAGAAAGCAAGCACCATTGCTTTTAGTGAGTTATAAGCGGTACAGAAATCACCATTACATGGCTAGAGAAAGCAAGCACCATTGCTTTTAGTGAGTTATAAGCGGTACAGGAATCACCATCACCATTACTTGGCTAGAGAAAGCAAGCATCATTGCTTTTAGTGAATTATAAGCGGTACAGGAATCACCGTCACCATTACTTGGCTAGAGAAAGCAAGCACCATTGCTTTTAGTGAGTTATAAGTGGTACAGGAATCACCATCACCATTACTTGGCTAGAGAAAGCAAGCACCATTCCTTTTAGTGAGATATAAGCGGTACAGGAATCACCATCACCATTACTTGGCTAGAGAAAGCAAGCACCATTGCTTTTAGTGAGATATAAGCGGTACAGGAATCACCATCACCATTACTTGGCTAGAGAAAGCAAGCACCATTGCTTTTAGTGAGTTATAAGCGGTACAGGAATCACCATCACCATTATTTGGCTAAAAGTTAGAGAAAACATTCACTATCAGTGGCCTAAAAGGTAGAGTAAAGACTCACTATCACTGGCTTTAAAAGTAGAAAAAACAATCACTACCACTGCCTTAAAAAGCAGAAAAAACATCCACTATCACTAACTTAGAAAGCAGAAAAATAATCACTATCACTGACATAAAAGGTAGAGAAAACAATCACTATCACTGGCATAAAAGGCAAAGAAAACAATCACTATCACTGGCATAAAAGGTAGAGAAAACAATCACTATCACTGACCTAAAAGGCAGAGAAAACAATCACTATCACTGCCATAAAAGGTAGAGAAAACAATCACTATCACTGACCTAAAAGGCAGAGAAAACAATCACTATCACTGCCATAAAAGGTAGAGAAAACAATCACTATCACTGCCATAAAAGGTAGAGAAAACAATCACTATCACTGACCTAAAAGGCAGAGAAAACAATCACTATCACTGCCATAAAAGGTAGAGAAAACAATCACTATCACTGGCCTAAAAGGCAGAGAAAACAATCACACTCACTGGGGTAAAACGTTGAGAAAACAATCGCCATTACTTATGGGAGTCATAAGGGAAAAACAATGGCCATCGCAACGAATGTTAAATGGTATAGAAAATAACCACTATCACTGAGTAAAAGGTGAAGAACACAATTACCATTAATTTTATTGGGTTTTAATGGGAAGAACGCAATTACCATCGCAATCAGTGAGCTAAAATTTACAGCAAAAACTCACCATCACAATCATTGGGGCAAATTTAAACAATCATCATCACCATCACTGGATGATCATTTTCGTTTGCGAAACATCTTGCGAAAATACACCGGCTTGAGAAATACGATTCCTTGGAGAATTTAACGTATTCCTCATTCATGACATTTCTATTCAGATTCTCGAACGCAATTGTATATTTTGCTCTCGGGAACAGCAGGAAGAATTTTGCTCTTTTTCCTTTCTTTCTTTTTTTTTAAGGGAGGGGGAGGGTCTTTCTTTTCAAAATTTGCATCCTCATGCATCGACTGAAATGAGAATGATACTGAGCTTTAATTCTGAATTCTCTGCATTCTCCTTCTCTATTCAACTGATACTATTATAATGATAATAATTTTGAAAACAACAATGAAAACAATAGTGACATCAAGCATTATCTATCGGAGTGTTTGCTACACTGACTGAACTTCAACATGCAAAAAGAGAGAGGTAACCTGTCTAAGTACAATTTAAAATCTTGAGTTAAATCCAAGAGATTTTGGTCGTGGGCAAGTGTGGAACTTTCTACCCCTTACGTTTTCGATTTTTTTTTTCACACAGTAGTTTGCAATTAATAACCTGATATTCGTTGTAGCTTAGCGCAGACACGAACGCAGTTGAATTATACAAACGGAATGAATTCGGGTTTTGAAGTTCCACCGAGCGTAAAGGAAACAGAAATGTTCACGTTATGTAATCCGCCATTTAGGAGATGCCCGGAGGCTTTGAGGTAACATATTACGGGAAACTGGTAGCCAAGGGAGAATAATACTAATATTTTGGCTGAAATTATTACGCTTCGACACGACCGCATTTTTTTACGAGTTTTCGGTCTTCGCTTTTTGTGACCACATGCCTTTGATACAAAAGGTGAGAGAACAACGAACCATTCGACAATTTCCTGTGAATTCCATTAAGCTCTAAACAATATGTAAATAACAACAGTAATATTACTGTGAAGGTTATTTTCACTTAATGTGCTTTTTCTTCTATTATAACTTGAACGTCTATGTTCTTCGACTTTTAATCGGTAATAATAATAATAATAATAATAATAATAATAATAATAATAATAATAATAATAATAATAATAATAATAATTCTGAAAAAACCATACACATCATCATAGTGTTCCTGAGTTTTTTAATAATAATAATAATAATAATAATAATAATAATAATAATAATAATAATAACACAATGATATGAAATTGATTACTGGACTATAATTCACCATTACACACATGTATGCTCAAAAGGTTTGCAATCATACAGCCCAAACTATGCACGTATCATCTACAGTCTACGAACAGATGTCAACGTATATGAATAATCAGTCTATATATATATATATATATATATATATATATATATATATATATATATATATATATATATATATATATATATATATATATATATATATATATATATATATATATATATATATATATATATATATATATATATATATATATATATATATATATATATATATATATATAATATATATATATATGCAGGCTAATAAAATTTTCTCGCCTCATCAGAAAGACCACTGTGTCTATATTGTTCAAAAGAGTGAAATGTTAACTGCTAGCTCGTTGACTATGGTGGGTTACAGCCTGAGAGGGAAAATATTTGGGGGCTAACAATAATATCCTGAAATACTTATGAGTAATACTGTACTTCAACACATATTGCAAAAAATGCGGTTCTCATGATAATACTGTAGGATATTTACTAAATAAGACTTGACCACGCAACATTCCTTATAGAACTGCATATCTTAGCTACTCCTTAGATGACCCACAGATGTAAACGCCATGAGTAAAGTAGGCATTGTCCTAAAGTCATAAGCAGGGACTACTTATCAGGGGTCTGTCATATATTTGAGAGAGAGAGAGAGAGAGAGAGAGAGAGAGAGAGAGAGAGAGAGAGAGAGAGAGAGAGAGAGTGGAATGTTTGCGAATAAGTCATATTTTCAGGTCTGCAATTACAGTTCCAATTACAGATATACGAAAATTTCGAAATTAACTGTCGTTATCCATTTTCTTTACGAGATACAATCTGTGGAGGTCGTCCATGGAACTTTTTTGTTGCACAGTATTGTTTATTGTGTACACACATACACATATATATGCACATACGTAAATACATACACACACACACACATATATATATATAAATAATGTAGAATATTTCGTCGCTTTTGATAGCCGAGAGGTCGAGTTGACTACTAACACTAAAAGGCCATAAGTTTTTACATATAAAAAGCACTAACTCAAACAATAAGCATAGTGGTCTATGAGGCAAGATAAAACGGGGAATGTCTCTACAGGGATATTACAAATGCACGTTAGACACACGCCTCCAGTTCCGCATAAAAAAACTAAATGCAATATAGAATTTCACTCTTTCTGAATTACAATATCATACTCGAACTACAGCGAGCGGGAAAAAATGTAAAACTTGATATTACGTCCCAAGAGTAGGACCCAAATGGTGACACTGCAGACGTATCTGAAAAGTGAAACCCAGAAATACACAAAAACATTTATACATATATATATATTATATAATATATATATATATATATATATATATATATATATATATATATATATATATATATATATATATATATATTTATATATATGCATTCTTATGCAGTAAAGCAACACATGTACTTGCATACACACAGACTACACACACACACATATATAATGTATATATACACACAAATAGATTAAATACGTCTCGTACTGTAATAACATATATCAAGCGAGTAAACTCAGTAACACTGTGACAAACGAAATGAATTTCAGCAACAGGAGACCGCGACGAGGCCCAGGCCCAGAAAAAGCCCCCCGTGAAATTTCAGCGCCTCACCAAAGAGACCAGAAACTGAAGAGGTGGTGGCCGTAATGACATCACGCATTTCACCCCGCCAAGAAATTACAATTTCGTCTACATACAACACAAAATTTGCACACCTCTACCTGGAGACTTTCCCATCTGCATATTCCTCGTGTCGGGGAGAAACGGACGAGTGTTCCCTGACCGTGAAATTCGAGGAGTATTGGGTGGGGTAAGAAAAAAAAAATATCGGGCTGTCTTCTTCGGAACTTGAGCCATTCATTTTTCGTTTCTCCTCCTTTTTGTC
This sequence comes from Macrobrachium rosenbergii, assembly GCF_040412425.1. NCBI lineage: Eukaryota > Metazoa > Arthropoda > Malacostraca > Decapoda > Palaemonidae > Macrobrachium > Macrobrachium rosenbergii. Next base: position 11,325,343 of record NC_089744.1, read on the forward strand.
TGTTTCCTCATACCTCCGATACCTCCTCCTGCCTTTTCCCTTTCATTATTTGTTCACCATGGATTAACCTTTCTCTACTTGCTTTTCTCTATGTATCCCTTCGTCTTCTACCTCCGACAACGCAGCATTCCTCCCCCCCCCCGCCCCCCCAACAATCTCCCACTTCCCCAGCATCACCATCTCGCCTCTCTTTTCTTTGTGTTACGTCCGAATGGGAAAAAATATGTTGTCTTCTTCACAACTTGAACTATTCATTCTTCCGCTCTCCTCTCTACATCCTGCTACACCCTAACCCCCTCCCTCCCCCCGCCCCCTTCCTGTGGGGGTCACCATCTCTAGACCATCCCTCTCTCATTTTTTCCTTTCCATTTTCTCAAAATCTTCTCCCGGACGAAATAGTTTTTTCTCTTCTGCGAAACGCGGCCAAAGCGGCACACATGCATTTTCGCGTGATATACAAGAGTAGAGGATTATCTACGCAGGAATGTTAATTTACTTCGGGATGACAGAATTTACTGGAATAATTTTGTGTGCAAATTTTATTATCGCGTGTCGTAAGTTTGGGAAGTTACACGCGCTGTAGATGGCGATTCTTATTTCATAATTATACTATGTTCGTTAAGTCCTTATACGAATATTTACAAATAGAAGAGGTATTAAAGTTCTCTAAAGTTGGACGTTAGCCTTGTATAAGTTGCAAACTTGAAAAAAAACGCACTTATGGTTACGATATAGTTAATGCTGTCCATTTGCAAAAACCGTGATTATTTTGGCATGAACCAACCGGTACCATTCATCTTTAGAATGTAGATTTCTCCGCCTACTTCAGTGCTCCCTTGCATGAACGATGTAGTTTTGGGCAACTTTTCCCATCTTGGTTCCTGTACCATTGAAAAACCGATGAACAAATTAAAACATCAATAAGACTCTAAAAGGATCGAATTTAATTACAATTCCATAACAATATAACATTAGGAGTGACATTCATTGAATGTGATGAAATCGTAACATTCATTTAATATTCGAAACACTGAAAAGAAAAAAAAAAATCTCATCCAATGTCGAAACGTCATCACAAAATTCGGCAGAGCCTTCGGTGGTTTCAGCGCTGCTTTGAAACGGGTACAAAAAAAGTAAGGCGAAAGAAATCCTCTTAATTACAGGAACCAAATTAGTTTGCCCAAGCATAGAAGCCGCTCTTTCGCCCCGATGATTATCAGAAAGGTCCAACAAACAAAAATAAAAAGCGAACGAGCAAGAAGAAATACTGCATGACCTCAGGGGGAAAGCCTCACAAATCTTTTTTCCCCTTTTTCTTCCTTTGAATAACGCAATGTAATCTAGTCTTCACGCTACGTGTACCTGAGAGAGAGAGAGAGAGAGAGAGAGAGAGAGAGAGAGAGAGAGAGAGAGAGAGAGAGAGAGAAATTAAAGTACTGGAAGACAAACAGAGAGAGAGAGAGAGAGAGAGAGAGAGAGAGAGAGAGAGAGAGAGAGAGAGAGAGAGAGAGAGTAATAAAGAAAAACACAAGAAGAAGAGGAAAAATAAAGTACTGAGAATACAGTACTAAACGAGAGAGAGAGAGAGAGAGAGAGAGAGAGAGAGAGAGAGACTAAAGTCCTTCAAGGCAATGAATGAGAATGAGAGAGAGAGAGTAGGGTTCTCAACAACTCATACCGCAGCGTCGACCTTCAAATTCAACGGCAGTAGCATAAACAGAGCACGAATGCCAGTACGTTTTCTCCTCTCCTCTCTCTCTCTCTCTCTCTCTCAGTGTTTCGTGTCTCTGTTTCTCAATTTGTCTCTCGACACTGTCCCCCATCACTCACTCTCTCTGTTCCTTCTCGTATCTTTCTTTGGCAGTTTGTTTCTCGGAACCGTATCAATTGGTTAGTCTCCCCCTATTATAAACATCTTACTCTACAGTAATGTCAGGTAAGTTCCCAGGATACCTTCTTATGCCGTAATACGATTATGGCATCTCTTATTTCATTCTGGGTCCCCTCTTTTTTCTTACTTCCCTTCAGTATTAGTTTTTCTCGCGTTTCTCATTCTACCATGTTAAAAAAGGCAAGAAAAAGTATATTTCGAAATTTTATTATGGAAGATTTACACAAGATCTTGAAATTTTATTATGGAAGATTTACAAAAGATCTAAGTCCTAGTAGCATAAAAACTTCCATTAACGACAGTGGATACGAAGTTGATTGGGTATATTTTACCTACCTACCTATCTACATGCATACATATATACATACACATATTTATGTTTGCGTGTATGTATGTATGTATGTACGCTGGGAGGAAGTTTGTGAGTGTGAATTTGTTCCTGGCCCAAATATACGAAATGAGAACCCACAGGCTAAATCCTAAGCCTCTCTGTACATTTTAGCAGACTTGCTCTTTAAGCACATAAATTTCGCAGAACTCTGGAGACATGGAGGGAAGCCAAACGTTCAAGCAGATATGAAGGCCAGGAGAAAAGGACTGAACCGGACACCTCATGCTGTCAATGGGAACGAGGTCTAGGTACTGAATCCAGAAGAGTAAGGTCAATTGCAGTATTAACACCAGCACCATATCTAAAACCATAACAGAAGAAAATATAATTCGACGATGCCCTACACATATTACGATCAGTCAGAATTAAGGAAAACCAAATAAAATACTTTCTACATAGAGGTTTGAAAACACCATTTATCTCTATAAGGACGAGCATTAAAAAAATACCAGAAAAGCTTTAGCAGTAACCATTCACTAAGTTTATATGTGGTTTACCACGCACCCTTTTCTCAAGAAAATACTTACATACTCTGTATTTTTGCAAGGCGTTAAATTCCAAGTGTCAAACTGATTGTCTCTGTGGCAACGATATTTCTCTCAATATTGCATCATACGGCTTCGTACGTTCCCCCAATTATTTACTCTTATGTATGCGTGTCGGTATGTATGTACACTATGTATGTATACATAGTCAGTGCAAATGACTTAAAACTGAGGTTTCCGATGAAAGAACAGCATTGAGGAAGGATGAAAATATTTTGTATCCCCATGAATGTATACTTAACATACAAAAGAAACTCTAGTTGGCAGCTTTTCACCAAGAGGCAATAATAAGGAACCAATTTTCATCTTTGTTTAGCGTAATAAAATAAACAAATAGAGAGGCTGGAGACGAGATGGAACTTTCGGATTGGTTCAAATGATAATTAAGGACCCGGCAATGTATTTATGGAAATATTATTACTGAATATTTGCAGCTTTATAATGGTCTGGTAACCATATTCTGTGAAATTAATTGGTGCTGCTCGTCTGTTGAATAATGAAAACCATTTTTTACATAAGTAATATTATTATTATTGTTGTTGATATTCAGAAGATGAACCCTATTCATATGGAATAGGGCTACAGGAATCTCATTCACTTGACACTGGTGTCATGGAAAAGCCTCACATGCGAGATCTAATATTTTTCTATATAGTGTTATATTCCACAATACAACCTCCTCTGCAATGTTACTATTTATCTGTTAGGAAGTCTGAGAACACTTAGAAGATGTTCCTAAAACAACTCATCTTGGATTTATCCGGAAAGATTTTATTCTAAAATGGCCGCCAGATAGCCAACTCCGGTGTTCGGCGGAGTAACCACCAGTCAGCATTATACAGTCAGATGTATGGATTTTTTTTTCACTAAATAGACTGTATGCAGCCATCTCGAATACCTTCGTTAAGATGTTCTCCAAATGTTTGAATTCATGGGAGTCTAGCTTTTCTTAGAGATTTTAAAGCTATCTGTGTACATAAATCATGTCAGGAGCGCATTAAACTACTTTTTCCCCGTCTTTGAAGGAAATGTACGATAGCATACATCATAATTACCTTAACCTATCTCTAAAATTTGAATATGAACGTATACCTAAACACAAAAACCGACGCACACACAAAGGAAAATATCTGGAACACTTTCCTATCGCCTGGAAGGAAGAAAATAAAAAAAAAAAAGCAAGACAATCTCAAGGGGATCTTAGAACACTTGTTAGACAACACAAGAGTCTTAAGAGACGCCAAGGTGAACACATGCACTTCATATTCAGGACATAAGCCAATGACAACCAGCCATGAATGGACAGCTTACGGTGCTGCGTAGAACTTTCCCTTTTGTTTGATCGAAATCCTTCCTTTGGCAACCGCGTCTTCCAAGAAGTGCCCAGAGGAAGGAGGGTGAACGAGAGTGTATAGGCCCCTTGACTTGTCATTAAGTAGATTAGGTCTATGGTCAACTTTATGAAACAAGTAGCCAAGTACTCTTGGTTCTTCTTTATCTTCTCTTCCATTTCAGTGCTGGAACCCGGAAATTTTAAAGTGTTACTGATGCAAACTCCCAAGAAAAGATAAGAGAAACTACGGTAAAATCTAACATAGAGGACGGTATATGCGTTTTTAAACAAATCAGACTTTGGAATGCACTCAACGTCATGGTTAAGAATGGATTTAATTCTGATGCAGTGAAATGTATCTGAATTCATCGGATATAGATATGAATGAGCATATATATAATTCTTAGCTCTCTTGGTGGTCTAATGGGCTTAGCACAAACTTTACTCAACTCAATATTCTTTCTTTCGGGTTTTAATGATTCACCAGAGAGCGCCTCCCAGAAATAGTAAGATATAAAAAAGTTGAAAGATCAGTGGTTCCCCATGACAATACAATCAAATGATAAATGTGACCATTAAACTCTCACTTCTCTTTCTCTCTGCCCACACACACACAAACCACACACACACATATATATATATACACACACACACACACACACACACACACACACACACACATATATATATATATATATATATATATATATATATATATATATATATATATATATATATATATATATATATATATATATACGCCTCTTCTACTCTGGTTGCAACACAAAACAGTAGTGATACAAGGTATATGATAAACTGGTAACAACCGAGGTACAGATAATTTTTCAGGAGACAGTCCTACATCGCTTCTCTCTCTCTCTCGCTCTCTCTGTCTACTTACCTACCTATCTATCTATCTATCTATATATATATATATATATATATATATATATATATATATATATATATATATGTGTGTGTGTGTGTGTGTGTGTGTGTGTGTGTGTGTGTGTATGTGTGTGCGGATACAGTGTACTTGACCATGAGAGAAAGCTTAACAATGGAGGCTGCAAGATCTCACCTTTACTCTAAGGTACTTTTAAGAGAATTCGTGGTCATATATCTGTTTATATTTTGTACTACGTTAATATTCTTCTGAAACAAGTTCTGTGTATATATATGTGTGTTTATGTATGTATATATGTACGTATGTATATACACCTTTTAAAGTTTTATCATAACTCATGTTCGTGAAATCTGACTATCAAAAGAAAATACCACCTGTCTTCTTTTCAGATATCTTCATTCTTCTTTCTTGGCATTTAAATGTTTAACACTATCGGTTACATATACTATACATCTGCCGATCAACGACGCCCCACAATCCACTGCCAGGGAACTTCGAACTTCGTATCGGTAAGAAGAAAACCAATACAAAATGTCTTTATATCTGTATTTTTTTTTCCTTAGCCCTATATATCTAAGGCTTCTTTCAGCGATACTGAAAATTTATTACCTTTTCTAATTAACCAAAAAACCAAGTCTATCATTATGATGATATATTTGCCATAAACATCGCTCCCCCCTTTTGTCATTTTGAACGATCAAGATATTTTTCATTCCCTTATGGTCTCGCAGGCCCATAAATAACGCCATATAAATACATCAGAGCTTTTTTTTAGGCAACTAACAATAGACACTTAACGAACCGTCAGGTTTTATTTCTTCATTTGGTATTTTTTTTATCTCCACTTCACAGCGCCGTCCTTGAATCTTTTTTTTTTTTCATCTCACTTACACAACTCTTTCATAAGAGTCATGTGTAACTTTCCCTCTACCGTTTATTTCCAACTCTTTAATTTTGATCTAATTTTAGCTCTAGTTATTTCCCCTACTTCCATCCCTTCCAGCTCTTCAGATATGACTTTATATTTCCCACTTTACTAATGACAAAGATGTTACCTATTTTTCCCTTACTCTTCCTTAATCACTCCTCTTTCAAGACGCGTAATATAAGATGTCTGAGAACACTGTCCAGCTCACTTATTTCCTACTTTCTCATCAGGTTTTGACTGCATTCAAAGACTGTTTCATCTCAAAAAGAGAAGAATAAATATTTCAGCATGCAAATCCATGGCAGAAGCACTAACATCTTTTTTATCTCGTTCTTTCTGAGAATGCTCATCTCACATGGCTGATAAATAACCGCCTGAACCATTCATCAGTTGGTTCGGTATTTAAAACGTGGTACAGCATACAACTTCTGTATATAAACATACAAAGGCAAACGTACACGCCCATGCATGCATTCAATATATATAGATATATACATAAACACATACACACACATATATATACTGTATATATATATATATATATATATATATATATATATATATATATATATATATATATATATCATACGTATGTATCAAGAATGTCTCGGGTACTATTCTTTCGTATATTTATAGATATTTCGTATACTCTGAAGTCACTGAGATCCGGATAGAAAATAAAAATGAACACACAACCCGCACACAAACATATGTATGTATGTATATATATACATATATATATATATATATATATATATATATATATATATATATATATATATATATATATATATATATATACATATGTATATATACGTGTATGTGTGTGCAATGCAAAAACGAAGGGTCTGAGGTGCAGGGTTTTATTCTTCCAGACGTTTTCCTTTTTCATGACTTATCGAACGAGAGTGGCAGGCTCTCTGTGAAAGTAAAACGCATCAGGCATAACCTCTTATATCCCCTTATTAATTTCAAGGCTGCGTGCTGCACACGCTTAATAGAAGCGTGGAATGGACTGATTACAGGTTCCTAGTACTTTCGCTTGCGAGGTCATAACTCTTCATAACCCGGCACACGTGTTGATATTTTCATGGCTTTTTGTTCAACTCTCTCCTCACCTCTCTTTTTTCTTTTGTGCATCCGTTCAGTCTGTCCAGTTTATTCAATCATCTCTCTATTATTAATCTCTATTGAATAGATAATTACATTTAACCTGTCCTCGTAATTCAATTTAGCTTCGATAAAGATCTTCTAATGCAATATTTGGGGTGCTGTTTTTCATTTCACTTTTAATATTTTAGAAAACCAGACTTACCAGCGAGTAGCGAGGGACCACGAATTTAAAACTGCGCCCAGCCGGGACGCTTAAGGCATGTTCCGCTTAAATCCCATTGGCCCCTTTAGATCCAAGCTTTGTATTATGTACGTTGTAGGTAGTAACTAGGGTGGAAAAGGGTATTATGTCAGCAATCACATCCTAAAAAGATATATGTAAGACATACGTACATACATGCATATATACATATATATATATATATATATATATATATATATATATATATATATATATATATATATATATATATATATATATATATATATTTATACTGTATATATATGTGTGTGTGTGTGTTTGTGTGCATATACATATAATGTATTCTTTTCAGTGAACATACAGTCATCGAAAGGATAGGAAATAGCAAAATAGTCTCCGTGGTTCATTTTGTTCTTGGAATGTGCAAACACAATTGACTCAGAAAATTTGTCACTGGAATTTCCATCTGTACATTTGTCCAAAGTTGCTTTGAATTGCAATAAAGAATAAGCAGGATATTCCAGTGGAAAATCGCATGCAGGAATCATTAACGAACACAATACAACATGGAGAATATTGTGCCACTTGCTACCCTGCAAATGCCTCCCAATAATAACTGAAGAATCAAAAGGGCCTGATTGAGAAAGTATGCAAAATACGCATGCAGTGAATGTTCTAAATATTGTGTGTGTGTATGTATGTATGTATGTGTGTGTCTATATATATATATATATATATATATATATATATATATATATATATATATATATATATATATATATATATATATATATATATATATATATATATATATATATATATATATATATATATATATATATCATTACAACGACCATAAGAACAGGAAGGCAGTAATAAGCATGAAGCAGGAATCAGTGTGCAAGATCAGAAACGTAGCGCCAAAGTCATTGCTTATACAACAACTGAAAATAAAAGAACATCAGCCCCGGTTTGTGATTCCCAATGACTAATATAATATGATGATTCCACCGAGTCGAACTAGGGGGTGCCAAAGGGTCTGTGCCGCCGAAAGGCGAAGGGGTGCATTGCAAGGGGTCACAACGAATAATGATATGAAATGAAGCATTCTCTCTCTCTCTCTCTCTCTCTCTCTCTCTCTCTCTCTCTCTCTCTCTCTGTAGCTACAGCTAGCCAGGCTACTTCAAAGAAGTGAATTGGATCTTCCTTCCTTATTGAAAAGGGTCGAAAGGAAGAAGGGAAAAACGGAAAGGGGATGATGGCGATGGAACGGAGTGAAGGTAACATGAGAGAATCGAGAAAGGAAATATGAATGATGGATGGGGGGTAAATGTAAAAGAGGAAAAGAATATAGCGAGGAGAGAAGTACGAAAAAAATGGAAAAGATTTGCAAGGGAAAAAGGCTGAGTAAATAGGAGGAACGAAAGGAGAAATAAAAGTTTTGGAAAAAAAAAAAGGAAGGAAAGTAGGACGGCGAGGAAAGAGAGAGGGAGAAAAAAAAAACAGGAAACGGAAAAGAAAGTCTGGAAGAAGGAAGGGAGATTAGAAAGAATAATGCAATAAATACTCATGGAGAAAGGAAGTTAAAAAAAGAGGGGGGGCCGGGGTTGAAGGCAGAAAAACGAGGAGAGAAAAAAATATCAAAAAGAGGAAGAAAAAGAAATGGAGAATGAACTACACTGAGGGAGAAAGGAAGGAAATGGACAGAAAGAGTGAGGAAGAAAGTTGGACAAAAAAAGGGAATATAAAGGAGAGAGACAGAAAAATTACAGAAGATAGCGAAATAAGGACAATAAGATGAAAGGAAACGTACAGAGCGAGAGAAAAATGATGAGAAGGATGAAGATATGGAAGGGTACAAAACAGACTGAAGGGATGGGACGAAGAGAAAGCGGAAATAATAAATAAGGAGATAAATGAGGGAGATTAGGGAAAATGAAAAGAAAGGAAGTAGGAAGTAGCTCAACAGAAGAAAAGATAAGAAATGAGGAAGGAGGAGAATGATTAGTATTAAGAAGAGAAACAAGAAAGCAGAATGAGTAAGAGGTAAGTGAGGAGAAGGAATAAATGAAATGATGAAGAGAAGGAAGAGAAAAATGAGACAAAAAAAAAAAAAGGGATTGGGACAGAAAGAAATTGAAGGTTGAACAAAATAGTGGTGTAGAGAAGAAAAGAAAAAAGGTTGAGAAAAAATAAGGGGAAGCATAGGACACAAGATTGCATGCCTCCACCAGGCGCAACAATGCACCTTTCAACAGTCCTATTCTCCTTAAATTACATTCCTGTTAGCTAAAACATCAATCTAGCATAGCTCTTTACAAACAATCATAAATTAACAGGATTTTCTCGCCCAAAAATTCACAAACTGACATACTATCCAAAAGCCCAAATCAACAGACTTTCTATCTCTCCAAATATCTAGCCATAAACAAGTAACCCACAGAGACCTATTTTAAGTGCTGTGGGTTATTTGCATACAAACTATCAAAATGTTTGGTTGAAATACTTGCACCACTAATGGGAACTGCCTCGGGATATTCTCTTGAAAATAACGTAGATTTTAACAGTCGCCTTAATAACTTTAACCCAAATTATGATTTTATAATGATGAGTTTCGACGTTACTTCTCTCTTTACAAATGTGCCAATAGACGACCTGTTAGAGTTCTAAGACGATGATATGAAAAAAGCATGTGTTTTTACTGCCACACACAGCTTTAATTGAACTTAATAAAACTGTGTATCAAAGGCTGCATGCTTACTTTAAACGGTAACTATTGTGAGCAGAAATTCGGTACGTTCATGGGAAATCCTCTTTCTCCAATACTTAGTATATATGGGGTTTTTCCGAGAGAAAATATTTACCGAACTCTTTACCAAGAGGCGTGTTATAGTTACGACATGTGGATGACATCTTTTGTTCTTGGCCAGTAAAAAGGAACATAAACAACTTTCTCAGTAAATTTAATGCACAAAGTACCTTCTGTAAAGTTAACCCTTGAGAGGGAAGAGGACGGAAAACCGCCATTTTTAGACGTGTTGGTACACAGAGCTGACAGAAAGTTCAAACATTCTGTCTATGGAAACCCCACAAACATATGTTCTTATGTTCACTTTTATTCTAACCATTCATTTAAAACTAAGACTGAACTTTTTTCTATTATGTTCTTAAGGGCACCGCGGGTCAGTAGCCCGGAATTTTTAGATCAAGAACTTGACAAGATACGCGAAATTGCAGGCAATTCGAGGTATCCAAACAGTCTTATTGAAAACACACTTTATAAAGCCCGAAAAAAGTTTTACGGATTGACACAAACTCAAGAGTTCGAAAACAAAAACCTTCTAGTGCTTCCTTTTTATGCTTGTTTAAAATAACATCCTGATTTTAATAATATCCTGAGACAGGTCAAGCCACTGGGTATCAATGTTGCGTTGGAAACAATAGGGACTATTAAAACTTATTAATCAGAAATTCACAGAGAAATGAAGCAGGATTTATTTATAAGACTCCGTGTAAGCAATGTGATAGAAGTAGGAAGACGCTGGCTGTTCGACTGAAACAACTTAAATATAGTGTAAGAACAGCTAATATGCCGAATGCATTATTTGCACATATGAATAACAGTAATCATGGTATTAATTAAACAGAATCGAAGGAAATTATGTTTTGTAAAGATCTAGTGAAAAGAAATTTAATAGAATCATGTACAATTAAAAAAGACTGTGACAATTTATTAAATATCAGCCTATGTTTAAATAAAGCTGGTGCAATTTTCAGAAACAAAGGGAGTTTTAAAACAAGTTTGTTTTGCCACGAAGTCTTCTTGTGGCTCTGTACTTGTCTCCATGGTACTTGTGTCTGAACCCTGATGAGGTGTAGAAATACATGAAAGCGCTTGGTTCAAGTCATTTCTTTTCACCCACTGTTGCCAGCAACAGCCAAACTCAGGAAAATTTTCGTAAAAATTTGAACGTAAATTCTGTTAATGAACAAACAGGCAAACAAACCGACCCAGAACATAGCCTTCTTGGCAGAAGCTTAAGAAATGGAATCAATGAGGGAATTCCAAATCAGTGATTACCGAACAATACTTGACATGGAGATTGGAAGAGCAGGTAATATAATCTAATTGTTAATTTGGTTTTGGAGCAGTGAAACGATAACGGGAAAGCATATTATGTATCGGAACAAAAGCGTTTCAAGAATGTACTGTACATGAAGAAAGCTTTGCTGAACAGACTATAACGAAGAGCTAAACGATATAAACAAACGCTGATATACTAACAATGCCAGGCGTATCATGGAAATTCCACTATAAAAGCGAGTAACGAAAGCAACAGTAATAAGATTTTTGCGAAACCGTGAACATAAATACGACGAAAGTGCCCTTGTAAGTAATATAACGACGCGATAATAATAAAATTATAACGAAAGCGCTACCAAAAATATAACGGGGGCTATGCGTAAAAAAGTAATGAAAGTGCTACTAGGCAGAGATGCAGCCAAGAAGTTGCTCACAGAATATAACGAAAGAGCTACCAAAAAGAGCTTAACACCCCATCAGGGGAAAGATCGCCAGGCGATAAAGGCGAGCTGGTCCGAAGTTTGAGAATTTCAGATCCGGGCTGGTCCTTGTTTCTAAAGAGGACGGGAAGATTCTGTTTCTACTAAATCGGGTGGCGCCTCTCGTTTTTGTGCACCAGTTCGATAAACAGAGAGAGAGAGAGAGAGAGAGAGAGAGAGAGAGAGAGAGAGAGAGAGAGAGAGAGGTAATTTTATAGATCATAATTTTTTCCAAAGTTGTGGGTCTGTTTCACACTTTTATAAAGGTATATAACCCATTTTGGTGAGTTGTAATTTTGTTTTGAATCGATGACAATAATAACTTATTTTTTCACAGTTAAAGGGCTACTGCAACAGTTTCTGTCAAATCACAAATAACAACAGAGCTGGGAAAAATACAAAGGCTTTATGACGAATGTACATTTATACAACGCTGAATTTACGTATGCCAGGAGGGAGATAAAACAGTCAGAAAAATTAGGATTGATGTTACATTGTAATAGTTATCTTTTTGCTCCTTAAGCCTCCCTCGCAAAATCAAAAGCAAAATTAAGGGTTGTAATGCCATTATCTCAACCCGGACTTAATAAAAGAAAAATTAATTGGTGAAATAAAGGTATAAAGAGAGGAGTATAAGAATAGAAATTTCTTTATACTTAATTTCTCACAGAGTATCTTCTTAGAAACCGGTTCAAGAAAATTGTATTTCTTTGCATTTATTGTTTTTGTCAGAAGGAAAGAGAGCCTTTCGGAAGTCAAATACCCTCCAGTCTTGACTCACAAATGTTACTCTCCCCAGAGAGTGTGCACGCAATTACGATTTCCTTCTCAGCTAAGTTGGAGTGGGCTGGTTCTTTGAGCAAGGTAATAGGATACTCAAGTACCGTTTCGCTACGATTTTATTTTTAGATGCACGAAAAAAATCAAATAAAAAGATCGGGTTTAATTACATATATAACGATTCAGAGAATCTCTTTTGTCGTCTTGATAAAATACTTGTGTATGTTATTTATTCTGTTCTCAGAAATCCCAAACAAGCAGCGACAATCTGCTATTATTGGATTTACAGATTTTCATTTTCTTCCTTCAGGGAGAACAGTGTCGTATCCCACTTACTTTACACTTATGCTCTTTTTTATTACATTTACCCGATAACTTTTTGCTTTCCCTTTCGTGCCAAGAGTTTAATTTATTGTCTGCTCTGCCCTTGAAGACGTCAAGTTGCTTTTACAAGTGTTGTAGGTAATATTATCTTAGACTGGGATAGTGCTTTGGGTTCAATGCTCTTGTTGGAGGTCTGAGATACTGCGATAATATCATAAGGAAGGAGGGATTCCTTTCATAATGTTTTGGAGCTTTCTCTTTCTTTGGCTTTCGAAATTTGCAACTGATTCAAACAGAAAAGGATTTGGGCTTGATGATGGAGTAAATTAAGCGTTGGTATAATGCAATGTATAAATGCTTGGCATTCTTTAATACTAGAAAACAAAACTCAAATACTTTGTAAATATGGAATGAAAGTAGTATTTGAAAATAAGGACTTTCATATCCAGGTGTCGCAAGAATCGACGCAAGATAAAAGGTGATTGACGCAGTGTTTGTAACGGAGGTAAACCTGTTGCTAATGAGGCTTCTGTGCACGTGGATGAAAAGTCAATGCCGTGGATATTTTCTACACAGGGGTCCATTCACGATTCAACAATTACAGTGTGAATGTTGCAAGAACTATTATCTTGTTACTCTCTACAACCAACTTCACCCGCCAAAATAACAGTAAAAAATTACGAAAACCAAAAGAAAAAAAGTGGATGCGTAACCATTAAGGCTGAATTAAATTCTGCCTCTTGAAAAGGGACGATTATATCTGTGAAAAGTCAGAATAAAAAGCTTTGAGCCATAAGCGAACAGTTTGACATTTGTTTATTTAAGAATTATTATTATGAGTGAGAAAAGTTACATTATGGGTAACAATTCTGTATGGCGTTAATGTAAGTATCATGGGTGCTTAATGTTTGTGTAGCTATGGAAGACCAGCATTTGTAAAGGAGAGGAACCACTGACATGCAATTATTTATTGCCTCTTCTGTCATACTGTTTCAACTTTAACTTCCGTAATTGGTTGTGTTCCTGTCTTACGTTTTACCTTTCTTAAATATAAATTTTTCCATGATCTAAATTTGGCTGTACACTGCAATATATTTTGCATTATTATTATTATCAGTATTTCTGTTCCGCGGAATATAACGGCAATATTCGCCTAAATTTGTAGTTGCATCGTAGCCTAATCACAATACATCAAGTGCGTCACGTAGCTTGATACGTTTGTTGTTCAAGATTTTGTGTCAGTTAAACGTGGAGTTCATTAGCAGCTTGCTATTAGTACTATTATTTATTTTGATTTCACAACGATGAAATCCAGTTGCATTCTGTATGGCGAAATGTCAGTGTTTTCAATACAAGTGGTCTTTTCTCAAATGATTATTCTGAAGTTACGAATAAGCTTTTGAAAACAAAAGAGCAAAAGCACTTACTTTTTATCACGATTTACTTTGAGAGTATAAAAAAAATGTGTTAGTTCAACAATCGTTATAAGTAAAACAAGAAGGACGAAATCTACTCGTCATTCAGAAAAATACAACACTGCGCGCCAGTGCCTTTCGCAGTCCCATTAAAGAAAACGCGACGAGATATCCAAGCACATATCTTTTACAAAGGACAATATAACTGGTTCGGATATGTATAAATGCACATCTCCCTTTATTAAAACAGGATTCGAGTCAATTCATCCAGGAACATGCCATACTGAATCCTCTCTTCATACATGCCAAGAGAAGATGCGCGAAAAAAAAAATAATTCCGTTTTTGTTAGAAGCTGACCTACAACCGGAAGCGTCCTTCGTCGAGGACGTTCGTTTATCAATACAGTAATTGACATCTGTTACCGATTCATCCAACGTTGCATCATCATATAAATGGCAGCATCCTCTGTTTTGCTTTCTAGCAAACAACGCGAGGAAAACCTTTTAGTAACAATAAGTCTAGATTCTTTACGCTTTATAATTATAAGAGATACTATTTTCTGTTTTACTAACGAGATTTTATTTTTATAACTTAGTCTCTCTCTCTCTCTCTCTCTCTCTCTCTCTCTCTCTCTCTCACATACAAACACACGCACACACAGACACACACATATATATATATATATATATATATATATATATATATATATATATATATATATATATATATATATATATATATATATATATATATATATATATATATATATATATATATATATATATATATATATATATATATATATATATATATATATATATATATATATATATTTACTTATACACACGCCTCTCTCTCTCTGTTATCTTTATCATTTTCTTCTTTTGACGCAACAAGTTCGACTCTGAAGGACAACGGAAAAGCGATCATCACCGCACTGACCACCTAACTGAGGAACATCGTCATTGCCGTTGAGTAACATTGGACTTTATTCCATTTTATTGGGATATGCTGATGATGACAATGGTGCAGTGTTTCGCAACTCTACACTGCAGATGCAAATACCTTTTGGACCAATTTGATTACAGTTCCCCAGAGTATCCAATGCAAAGCCAGAACTGAAAAAGGGCATCGAATCCTGCTGGTGGATGCTTTTGTTTTTCGCTTGTGCTGAGTAAATAATAGAGCCCCCCAAAAAAAGTTAATTGAAAACCAACCAAATCTATTTTATTTGCCAGCCATTATTCTGTTTCGATAACAGATGATAACGTGTTGATTTTAATAAAAAAAAAAAAAAAGCGCAATGTCAAGTGCTTGCTTGAAATTTAATAACGCCTTATATTTCAATATACACCAAAACCGGCCAGTAAACAATTTAATAAAAAAAAAATGCATATTCTATGAAGCTGGATCAATGAACACTGAAAGTCGGAAAGGAAATCCCACTAAAACGAATAAAAAGAAATAAAACCAAAGAGGACTTTTAAAAGATACATTGAAAATAACGTCCCTTTCAATATAACTATATTATTTACTGTTGCCCTCGAGATTTCCCGAAAGGGATGCTGCAAAGCAACTAAAAGGCAAAAAGAATGAGGAGTGTGTCCTAACATGAAGAGAGAGAGAGAAAAGCCAAACCCTTCAGAGAGTGAAAGCACTAGAGATCCGAATATTCGGCCACTAGATTCGGAACCGGAACTGATGAAAAATGGAGTGGTTATCGAGAAACGTACTGGTTCTTGATCAAAGCACTGGTTCTGAGAGCACTGCAATGGTTCTGGCCAAAGCAACTGACTGGTCCTTAGTCACTGGGTCACTGCACAATGAAATAGCCCCTTGGAAATGGCAATGGGTTGTTTTTTTGGCAATAGTTTGATACTGGGACAGGAAAATATTCGGATCACCCCCTAAAAATACCAAACGAGACACTGGACCGGAACCGACAGTCACGGAAGAAAAGGCGTCGAACGCATTTTGAGGCCATATATGCCAACAAACCTTGATCCTGGCTACGATAAGGTTGGTGGTTGGAAAGTGGAGTGAGGTGTAAGGTTGGTGGTTGGAAAGTGGAGTGAGGTGTAAGGTTGGTGGTTGGAAAGTGGAGTGAGATATAAGGTTGGTGGTTGGAAAGTGGAGTGAGGTGTAAGGTTGCTGGTTGGAAAGTGGAGTGAGGTGTAAGGTTGGTGGTTGGAAAGTGAAAGTGGAGTGAGGTGTAAGGTTGGTGGTTGGAAAGTGGAGTGAGGTATAAGGTTGGTGGTTGGAAAGTGGAGTGAGGTGTAAGGTTGGTGGTTGGAAAGTGGAGTGAGGTGTAAGGTTGGTGGTTGGAAAGTGGAGTGAGGTATAAGGTTGGTGGTTGGAAAGTGGAGTGAGGTGTAAGGTTGGTGGTTGGAAAGTGGAGTGAGGTGTAAGGTTGGTGTTTGGAAAGTGGAGTGAGGTATAAGGTTGGTGGTTGGAAAGTGGAGTGAGGTGTAAGGTTGGTGTTTGGAAAGTGGAGTGAGGTATAAGGTTGGTGGTTGGAAAGTGGAGTGAGGTGTAAGTTTGGTGGTCGGAAAATGGAGTGAGGTGTGTGAAAGAACTATTGCTAAAAAATAATAGGTAAAGTTACAGTAGTCACGCAGTCCCTCTGTTTTCTCTTTTCATTTGCATTTACTTCCTCTGCCCCCTTCGAATGCAGTGGCTCCCAGAGAAGTAATATACAATTACCATGCAAAAGACTTCGCTTCTGTTCAATACAGGCCATGGCTTGGATCTCCCCAAGGACTTAATGTATCACCCTCCGGGTAAAACTATTTTAGTTGGATAAGTTCACGCAATGGAGATGGTATGACATATTTAAGCACCAAGAGAGCTCCCTCCAGGGCTTTGTGGATTACATCCTTCAATTACACAAAATACCCCAAAAGCCTGACATTTCTCACTGTTTATCTTCAGTATATATCCATCATGTGAAAGCTTCAACAGTTGTTGCAATATGGCTGCCTTATCGGAAATATCATTTCAAATCTACGATCGGGAATATGGATTATCATACAAATTCCGAGTAACGGTAACTAACAAACGGACAGCAATCCTCGGAATTTCGCAGAAATCAGCCAGTAACGTTTGCGAAATTCTTAGAAACACGGAAACAAACAAATGTGCAGACGACTGGGGAGCCCTTAACCCCTTTGCAGACTTCATTAGCAAACTAAGTAGTACAGGGAACGCGAGTGGAGAAGTTTCAGAGTGAATTTTATTCACATTGTTCGAGCTTTTAATATCCATAAAAGCAATTTCAACCTCGGGATGTTCTCCATTGCAATCATAAAAGAAAATGCCAGTTGCATGACTTTTCCATTAAGGAAAATAACCACGGCATCAAACAGTAGGGTTATTTTCCCCTTGGCTATCGCCGAACGGCTCTTTGAATCTCTCCTTTTTTCATCTTGGATTTCTTAACTTCGTCTGAGTCTGAGTAATATGCCATTCACCTCTCTCCAGGAGAGAGAGAGAGAGAGAGAGAGAGAGAGAGAGAGAGAGAGAGAGAGAGAGAGAGAGAGAGAGAGAGAGTTTGTCTCGCAAGCAAATGAAACATTTTCTCTGTATAACGATTTGCTAATGTCATTTTTTTGTACATGCGTAAAGGAAGGGTCTGGTATCTCTCTCTCTCTCTCTCTCTCTCTCTCTCTCTCTCTCTCTCTGCGAGTGGCTAAAGGTAAATTCACCTTGACATATCGTGCATAGGAGTTTGGGTTTCTGCATCTGTTTCCTCATTTGGGTTCAAGGCCTTTAAGTGAGAAAATCGAAAAGTCATGAGGTCCTTGCATCTATTACAAATGAAACAAACGCATTTTTATACACACACACAAACACACACACACACACACATATATATATATATATATATATATATATATATATATTATATTTTATTTATATATATATATAAATATATATAGATATATATGTATGAGTTTGTTTTATTTGACAGATGCAAAGACTTCATGGTTTTCGAGCCTATGAGCCTTGAACACAAACGACGAAACAAAATATAGAAACCCAACGTATATATATATATATATATATATATATATATATATATATATATATATATATATATATATATATATATATATATATATATGTGTGTATATATGTGTGTGTGTGCATACACACACACACACACACACACACACACACACACACACACACACACACACACACACACACACACACACACACATATATATATATATATATATATATATATATATATATATATATATATATATATAGAATATACTGGTTAAAATATTGTCAACTATATATGTTTTTTCGTGTGTATAAATTTAAAGGCAAACACACAATGAACTTCGACTTCCTAACACAAAATTTTGGATACGCTTTGCCCAGAGTGTCATGAATCCGAATTTGGAAATAAAATGAATAATCCTTAAGAAATTTAGAAACTGGCTTAAACAAACGAGAGGAACTAACATCCTTCGTTTGCTTACATTGTTCATCGACGTGCGTCCCCAGGTCCTTGGCAATTACGATAATTTATTGAACAAACTACGCCCTGGCTGATTTATTAGCCTTTGTATTTCAATACAATCTTTTTTACGATGCCGCGGCTATACTAACTTTATTGAATCATAAGTATAATTGCAACAGCGCACATCCTCCCAGTTCCAAGTTGATTTCCTAATTAAAAAATCGTCATAGTTGCAGGACGCAGGCCAAATTAAGTTTTCATTTTGAATTCAGTTATGTTGTCTGCATAGTTTGTAAATGTTAGACACTAATATGAATCTTGAACTTTTTAAGGTCCATTTTTCAACAGAAAGTTTCTAATTTTTATGCCACAAATCAAACACTGACACAGCTTTGATAATTGAAACTAAACAGAAAACTTACGACATAAAAGGAAAGACTAAACCTGAAAAAAAAAAATTGAATCTAATTTGAAAAGTTAAGCAGGAGCCGAAAAGTTAAACCTAAAATTAAAACGTTAAACGTGAAGGCTTGAAGTTAAAGCTCGACCGAATGAATAAGCCTTATACCGGAGCAGCATGAGACAGAGACCTCCTGCCCACAACGAAAATGACAAAAACAAACAAACTCGGACCTTGACTAAAGCCGTCTTGAATGGGACCGGAAAAATGGAGTATCTTTAAACGGATAAAAGGCAAGAGCAGGCACAGACGAATATAAGAGCCCTGGTCTGAACCAAAAATCTCTTTCACTCTCTCTCACTTTTGCTGTCGTTCTTACTTCCTCTCTCTCTTTCTCAGCCTTTTATGTCGGTTTCTTTAATTAAAAACATAGCCTCCTTCCTGTCTCCCTTTCTCTGACCCTCCCGGGCTTTATGAATCTCTTGTCCTTCTCTCCTCCTTTATTCGCTTATCTTCCATTTCTCTACCTCTCATCGCCCTTTTATTCTTCCATTCTTTATTTCACTCTCAAAAATATTTCGTTCTTTCCATCTCTTACGCTGTCTGGTATTTCTGATATTCTCGTTCTAGAGGCTTCTTTCTCTTTCTCCTTCCAATCAAAAATATTTTTTCCTCTTTAACTCTGAGTGAGTCTTCCTTCCTTAATCATCTCTCTATAATAGAAAAAAATATTCGTTCTCTCTCGTACAGCCTTCTTCTCTTCTAGTCTCTCTTACTCCCTCCTCAATTTTCAGTCGAATTTCTCTCTCTCTCTCTCTTTCCCCAGGGTTTCTTTCCTCTCTCTCTCTTTCCTGAGGATCCAACTTCATCTAGCAGACATGGGTCGAGACGACCCATTTTCCCCCGTCGAGCCAACCATCACAGCCGCTATTTTTCCATGATTTTACGACCTGGTGGGTCGCCTCTCGGTGCCATTCCTCCTCCTCCCCCTCCTCCCCTCTAACAAATTTTCTATATCTATTCCCGGCCGACTAGTAATGCTGTAATGGCTTTTCGGGTAACCGAGAGCTGGCTACTGTTTCCTCCGACTGGCTCTCCGAGCCGAATATGACTTCTTTTTTGCCCATGCCGTCATTTTGACTCAGATATTAACTGGAATTTTGTTTCTATGGCAAGCGGCGCTGTATATTTTGTTTCGTTCTTTTTAGGTTCGTTTTTTTTTTTTACCTTTACTCTTTATTTTCACTGATCTGAATATTAAGTATCTTGCTCTTCCTTCTTTTCTTCAGTTTGGTTAAGTTGTTTCCAGGAAAGAAGAGGAAACTGAAGGAGACGCAAGTAACTGTTAATGGGATGTGCGTAATCTGGGAAAGAGATGATCTGCGTCCGGTTACATTACAATTAAGGCACATTACAATTAAGGCACATTACATTTCGGCTGATTAAAAGTGGATGGTTTCATCGCAGAGTTCTATTAATTAACTGGAAAGGCATTGATTGGGACTGAAATATTATTAAAAATTGCAACATTTTGCGTGTTAATGGGACTGATATGCTGCAATATTAATTATTAGCACTCATTTTAGCCGTGTTGGCGGAAACACGAGGACTCTACGCATCTCTAATAAGCATTATCATTTCCATACTTATCACTGTCTTCTTCCTCAATTACGTTTCCCTCTCACTCCATTATCGGTGTTTACATTCCATCAAGGTCGTCCTTTTCATCAGCCTCATGATCATAAATCTTGGCTATCTCTGTAGGGTCGTTAATATCCCCATAACGTTCATCTTTGGGAATAATTTCATTTGTTCCTCATTTTACGATTAGGTAAACCTTACTTGCGGTTCCTTAATGCTATAGTCATTATAGAGACATCAATATATTTCTCATTCACTGAGTGAGGGTATAAAACTTTACTGACCATGGTTACCTAATCTATTTTTTTTTTTTTTTTGGTCATCACATTTTCACCTTAGCAAGGTTTCTTAGGTCTAACCCTTCCATATTCTTAGCTTCCCTCACTTTTCTTACTTTCTCTTCTACTCTTTGCCGAAGTTTCACCTTTCTTCTGCTTTCTCAAAGTTAATGCAGTGCCTTACCTTTTTTTTTTATTCCTCCCACCCTCTTTCACTCGGGTATTATTTTCTGCTGTCTATCGATCCGCCAAGCCACTGGCCTCAACAGAATGTGTTAAAGCATTATCATTTTGCTGGTGTTGCATCCACTCGCTCAGACTAAGTGCAGAACCCTTGAGCAGGGGCCGGGGGGCGTGGAATGGAGGTTCGGAGGGGGAGGGGGAAGTTGGAGGTAGGGGATGAGGTGAGCCCGGCATGGGGAAAGGGGTAGGCAGACCTTGGGGTGTAGGCCCCTCCCTCGTAGCCTTGGAACTTGAAAAGGATGTAGACTATTTTGCATAGTTGGGGACTCTTCCCGAAAGACAATGGCACGGTGGAAAATCCCCCGACTACTCATTGTGACGTTTGTGATTGTTAACAAGTCTCCCTTTTCCGACCGTTTGTTGTTGTTGCGATTTGTTGTTGTTTTCGTTGTTGCCGGCGCCTGCTTTTGTTTCAAAAACTTTCTCGCCGACAAGGGATGCGTGCGTGATGGCGCGCAAGTTTTTGTAGTTTTTCGTGTTCATTGCTGACAGAAAAACATGTATAGATTCGGGTGTACACGTGACGGGTGTGGCAGGGGGAGAGAGGTGGCGGTTGGCTGCTGTTAACCATGAAGGAAATATATTTTCGCCGCGACTTTAACGGTTAAAAATGTATATTGGGATAGCATTAGCACGGCCAATAACCACGACGGGTCACATCGCAAAGCAAACTAAAACTGCTACGTTATCAACATTTGTTGAATGTTCATAACAACCGCAACATAAAAAGAAAAATTTTCGAGATATAGTTTAACTGAATCCTTCCCAGGGATAACGACACCAGCAATCAATCACTACAACTGGTAAAGAGAGAAAATGAAAACAGAGAGAGAGAGAGAGAGAGAGAGAGAGAGAGAGAGAGAGAGAGAGAGAGAGAGAGAGGGGGAGCTGTAAATGGCTTCATTAAACATTTCTTTGGCAATAAATTAAGAACTTAATAAAAAACTAAGAGTACTTCGCAAATACTTTCCTTCTACCTGTAATCTTCATACCTACGTGTTCAATCCTAGGGTCAATATTTTATGAGCAATAATTTTGATTCCGACGTACTATAAACACTCAACAAATTACTTTAGGAGGGATATAACCTGCATTCTAATACGGAGACAAAGAAATGATTCATTACCTGAAATATACAGTCAATGTGCTCGCATTACAATTACACCCAGTATCTATTGATAAACAGTAAAATTTTTTAAAATAAATGATCACAGATATCATAAATAACTCTAATATGTACTTTCCAGAGATCATTCAAGACAGACGATGAACAATAAAATACTACGAAAATTATGGGCCACAGAGCATATCTTAACTTGTACACTCATACGCACATATTCATAATACACATACACACACGCACACACACTTATATATAGACATATACTGTATATACATATATATATGTAATATTGTGTGTATATACTGTATATATATATATATATATATATATATATATATATATATATATATATATATATATATATATATATATATATATATATATGTGTGTGTGTGTGTGTGTGTGTGTGTGTATGTGTATGTGTATTTATATGTGGTAACGTCATAATTCTAAATATTTTTACACATGCCACTGTTATATTTTCAACTATTATGCCATAAATTCTGTCCATTAATACTAGATTCACTACCCTGGGAATAGTTTACACCCAAAGGAAATTATATATGATAAGTCCTCCTAGTCCGAGAAGTCTTCGTAGTATGTTTTTATTTACGCTTTAGATAGGATCACAGTGACATTATCCACCTAGCTATCAAATTGATTTTGACTCTTAGGCTACCCCCAAAACTCCTACATTTATGAATATCGAGTTTCAAAACTAATTATTGTACCACATCATCCTCCTCAGCCTCCACACATCGTGCACTGTAGACATTTCTGAAATGTGTTTGCAGTACCCCTTTGACCCACAGCAGTATCCACTCTTTAGCATTTTACTTTATCTCCATTCCTGCTGCCTTTCTTCAGACTTGTTGTCCAACCTCTCTAACTTTTAAACTCATACTTCCGCCCTTAGATCCTTGTACTTCATCTCCTTTACTTTCTGCATCTCTGTTTTACTTTCCACCCATTCTAACTCCCCTTTTTTTTCGCTGTCTTATCCGCGCTGAATGACCGGAAGTGCCCCCGTGCTTGGCTGGAAAGCCTAACTTCACAAATCAAATCATCGTACCAATCCTCGCCAATCACAAGTCCAAAAATCGCTGGCAAACGAAGCCAGCAGGAAGAGGTATTTGACCTACGGAACAGTTAACTTTCTTGTTATATTCTCCGTCACTGGCAACTTCTCTCCGACGGTTTTACCTAATGAAATCATCACTCGGTTATGATTCTGCGGAGTGCGATGGAAAATTTATTCTTGGTAAAACACTTGCTAAGCCAAGTGGCAGTGTTTTAAAATCTAAAGGTGAGCATAATTTTGTAAAAGTATCGTGTCAGTATCTCTAGATGTTCCCGAAAGTGAAATATATACAGGAAATCGAGATATATCTTAAAGTACCGTTCAAAGAGTTACTAGACTTAAATATATCATAAACATATTTAATAACTATCACTTCCAAATCATCTCAGATTGTGTTTTACGCATTAATATGCTATCAGTATCATATTTTTCATTGTCTACTTTTTCTGTACCGTTTTCGAAAGATTACTATTTAACAGGAAAGGTATAAAAAAATATCCCTTCTTATTTTGGAAAGGGGAGTAACCAGAAAATTTTCTGAGCACAGGGCATCAGGGACAAGTTGGGCTGTCGTGATCGGCAGATGCCTCAGCATTTAAAAGTGTAACAGAATTGTAAGCTAGTATACGATGACTGTGCTCCGAAGCTCGGTAACTTTTGTCTTCTTTGAGTGAAAAGGATAGCTGCCGTATTCAAATATTTTATGTATTGGAGTACTGGAATTTCCAAATATAGCATGTGTCTAAGACAAGGGATTTATTTTGCACGTTCGAGTTTTGTCACCGTGTCTTTTTACCGGGTTATGAGAATTTAACAATTTTACAAAACAAGGTACTTTTTCCAGTAAGATCACCACAGAATAAACAGTCAAGTTTACGATAAGGTAATTTTGTTTTAATTTCGATGCAGGGAAGCCTTCCGTCAGCCAATTTAATTGACGGCGAATATGTATATGGCGTTTTGCTTTATTACATATTTCCAAAGTGGAATTTCCAGATACCCAATATTATATAGATATTATATATATATATATATATATATATATATATATATATATATATATATATATATATATATATATATATACATATATGTGTGTACAGTGTATAATATATATATATAT
Source organism: Macrobrachium rosenbergii (assembly GCF_040412425.1). Taxonomy (NCBI): domain Eukaryota; kingdom Metazoa; phylum Arthropoda; class Malacostraca; order Decapoda; family Palaemonidae; genus Macrobrachium; species Macrobrachium rosenbergii. The sequence continues at coordinate 11,350,099 of NC_089744.1, forward strand.
ATATATATATATATATATATATATATATATATATATATATATATATATATATATATATATATATATTTGAATGTTTGTGAATGTTTGTTTATTTGTTTGTCCACTATAGAAATCCAAACAGCTTGACAGACCCAGACAAAATTTTGCACACGGCCTCTATGTCACCCCAAAAAGGACTTTAACTAAAAAATCAAACCCCTATTGCGTGACAGGCATACACACACAGACAAAACAAATTAAATTTTCTTTTTTACATCACCTTTTCCTTCAGTTTTCTAGGTTTGTCCTCATTTTTTACCTGATGCCACATCTTTTCTTCTGGCACTGCCAGAAGTATGATTAACCTGCAACAATAAATCCCCTAAAACATCAATTTTTTATCAGAATTTATGTGAATTTTGTTCATAATTTATGATAATAATTAATATAATTGTTTATTACCCCAATAAAATCTACACTGTAAACCTAAATCAATAATATCTTTCTGTAGTAAGCAAAGCCAAGTCCGCACATGAGTAGTAATGGCTTAACGCAACGATTTCAGTCGTAGAAACCACCACCAAACTCACTCTCATTTGCCTCGCCCGTTCATACATATGGTTGAAGATGTTATACGATATGAGTAAATAAACACATTCCATTTTTGCATAGGGTGTTAAAATGGTCCTACACACGCTCCTACATCATTTATTACATGATCACCAACATCGTGTAGGAAGAACAAAACTTTGGTTGTGCAGGAATAATCGAAATATCACCTTGGACACACCAGAGGTTGGAGTTAATTTTCGTGTGAATAGGCATAAAACTTCACTGCATACGGAAGATAAGTTTCTTTTCACGTTGCTTGGTACTGATTACTTGGAAGATAATGACTGAAAATTCTACACTAAAACTTTACAGGAATGCAGATCATTATATCTGGAAATCTTTACCGAAAGGCACTTGGAGGATAAATGTATTAGATGCAAACAGGAATTAAATTAAGAAATGGCAACTGCTGCATCTCGAGTAACTCGAAAGTGCTCACAACTTACGCAACATGTCAATTCATACCTTTTGATGATGTAATCATACACAGTAAGAAATAATATTCCCATCATTTTATCAATGCATATTTATTCAAAACAACAAAGAACCGATTGCCTAACATTCCTCCAAGAAAGGAACGATTTTGTTTGATTCATGATTATGTTATTGCACGAATTGACCAAGTTTATAGATGCCATACAGGTAACTTTATACACAATTCTAAGTTAAAGAATTTGATGTAGTTGTAATTTATTATGTAATGTTAAAAACGCCCCTTAAACCATTATAAATAATACGTATCACGAGTTAAAGTTAACTGTTTAGTAAAGTTCCCTGCCACTTTTTTTCTTAATATGATGAGTGGGTGGAAGGCTAACTCTTGCAGCAATTCACTTAATAACAGGGAAGAAGTAAAAAGGTATTGCAGAGTATAGACTAAATATTTCTCATTAAAAAAACACGTCTATTCTCATACAATATTACTGAATGAGTTTAAATTAGAACTGACTGACTGGTTAAGATTTTTATGAATTGGACAGTGAAGTATACTTTCATTATAGTAACATATAAAAGAAAGACTTCGTGGGCCTAGGCCTATACCAAGTTGTCTGTATTACATGAAAATATTGTTTTAGTTTTTTATTTTATCATTTGGACTTATGATGGCCACAAATAGCATTGAAGGGTCTAACAGTGAAATGAATAAGCCTATACATAATTTATTCATATTCTGATCAGAACGTCTGAGATGCTTCGCAGATGAAATACAGCAGCAAACTGTCACGAAATTGGTGCTAACCGGTCCTAACATGCAATTACCTGTCAGTCGGTCGGAAGATATTTAGGTAATACAATCAGTGTATCCGTTCTGGTGAGTGGACTGTCTCTCCCCACAAACTGTTGTCTACACATAAGTCTTAATGGCAGTTTCGATGAACTGACAGAAGAAATGACAGGTAAACTTGATCGTGAATACATGGACTTACTGTAGGTTGCTGAATTCTACAATAGTGACTAGGTGTGTTGGGAGAGAGTGAGAGGAGAAGAGAAAAAAGAGGGGGTGTTAGGGAGGAGAAAGCGGGAGACAGAGATAGCTTATCGAAAGTCACTCAGAGTTTTTTTGGGCAGTGCCAGGTTGGTCAGCTAATATAGGTTATATATATATATATATACATATATATATATATATATATATATATATATATATATATATATATATATATATATATATATATATATATATATATACATACATATACTGTATATATATATATGGGATGTCCAGAAAATTCTCAACATCTTAACATCTTGGTAGACAACAAACTAGAAACCTTTTTCAGAAACAAAAGGGAAGAAATCACCAAGTCTAGTTGGTGGGGTATGAGCCTGAACTTCAGTATAACGAAAACACTATTGATTAGCATCTCTCGTCCAGATTTCCCGCCCCATCCTCCTCTTCAGGTGGGTGGAACCGCTAAATGTGTCTGAAGCTTAAACTATACTTGGAATAGCTTTTGACTCACATTTAACTTTTAGAAACATCTAATTAAAGTCTCAGCAAATGCCGCATGGAAGTTAGGTATTGTACGTAAGGCCTAATATATTTGTAACAGTGATAAAACCAATGTAACCTGTTTTAGGTAATTTGGCCTTCCTTTACTAGGATACTGTTCTCCAATGAGGATGTCTGCTTCTACCAGACACTTATCTCTTTCAGACAGAGTGGATTTTGGTGGTAGGTTCCTGTTTCCAAACATCAGAAGTTATGACTTGGGCCATCGACGGGTGGTGTTTTGTTAGTAAATTTTTCGGGAGTTGTACGTTGTATTTAAATAGGGGTCTTTCACATTTACAATTGATCCCTGGTCCATTTTTCTTGCCAAGATCCACTAGATTTGCTGAACAGCAGCACAGATATGCTGTAAATGTGCCTTGTTATCGAACTTTTCAGTTGGAGAGGTCCTTTATTCCTCACACGGTTGGACTATGGAAATCTCCCTGAGGATTTTGTGCAACTGGAACTTCAAAAATTCAAGCGAAGATGCAAAGCATTGCTACCCTAAATCAATTCTTGTATTTTAATAATTGACTTAAATGTTTACCTGCTTATTTATTATTTTTTCTAATAACTGATTTCCTCTCCCTGCACTTCCTATTACCTTATTTTACTTCTCTCAAATGAACAACCAAACTCTTTGGAAACCTGAACTTCAAGTGGCCCTTGTGGGTTATTCCACACGACCAGAGTTCATTTTCTGATTAATAATAATAATAATAATAATAATAATAATAATAATAATAATAATAATAATAATAATAATAATAATTGCTAAGGGATTCACAATTTCGAGTAAAACAATGTATAAAAAAATCCACAATTATATAGTAAATATGTTACTATGCAAAATATACAAAGACTTTCGAACACTTGAACGGTGTTCCTCATCAGTGCTAACGCTAAAATGTAAAATGAAAGGGTAGTTTTCTTACGAATAGTTTTTGGAATAACCTAACAACACCCGAACCCGCACTTCCGGGATGGGCTGTTATCTTCTCGGCCCGCCCCCATTTTCTAAAAACTATTCATAAGAAAACTGCCCTCTCATTTTACATTTTAACGTTAGCACTGATGCGGAACACCGTTCAAGTGTTCGAAAGTCTTTGTTTATTTTACATTGTAATATATTTACTATATAATTGTGGATTTTTATTACACAATGATAATAATAATTTTTATTATGTGCAGTGTGTGAGAGCGCGTGAGTGTGTACGTGTAGTTGCATATGAAGAAATGTAAGTATGGATTATCATTTTGGTCCAACAGGGTTTATTCCCTTCACGGAAAGTGACTGTCAAAGGTACCGAACTCGAATATCTTTGCACTGCAATTTCCGCTTTATCTTCGATGTAGGATTAGCTTTTCCTTTTCTTCTCATCTCATTTTTCGTTAGAACCCGGTAAGATAAAATCATCAGCCTGCCGCTCCCCAATGCCTTCGACTGAAGGACAAATACTTGGTACGACAACCGCTCTCCCTAGTAGCACTTACTGCTGACATTAACTGGATAGCTTTTTATGCCCTTTGGCAAATTATCCAATATTTTTTTCCGTCCTGCCCGTCAGTTACCTTCAGTGTCTTATCACGAAGGCACTTTTCGTTCCACGCAAACTTCCAACTTGATGACAGAATAATATTATAATACAGATACTTCCCAAGGACTCTCGTGATCGATAATTTCACGAAGTTTATGGAGTTTATAATCATACTCTCATATTCTATCACTTAGGCGCTTTTTACGACAATTAGACGAGTGAGGATGAGAGTGAGAATGAAGATGACTTTAGCTCTAAATTTAATGTCGCTCACTTGTTCCTCGTTCTCCAACTAATATGAGTACTCCCATATGTATGTGTGTGTATATATATATATATATATATATATATATATATATATATATATATATATATATATATATATATATATATATATACATACATACATACATACATACATACATACATACATACATACATATATACATATATATATGTATATATATGTATATATATATATATATATATATATATATATATATATATATATATATATATATATATATATATATATATGTCTGTGTGTGACTGAAAAATTTAGCCTGATTTCTTTAAAGGTACAAAATAAGCACTGTGCGCAAGAGTATATAAGAGCAGTGATTATTCCAGCCACACAGTTCAGTATTGTGGCTCGGATTACGCACACTAAAGGGATATTGACTTAGGACAAAGATTTGCCGACTGAATGGGATTCGTATCCTCGACAGTGTATGAATTCATTTGTATATATATCGCCCGAGATTAAGACCCAATTTTTCCAGTACGTATTCGTAATGAAGAAGAAACGATGCGACCACAAAAAAAAACTTAATAAACCAAATCTATTCATAACGATGGAACACTGAATATGCATAATGTACGGAGGCCCCCAGAAATGACTGAGGCCAGGAACAAATCGTATTGACTCGGCCATAATATGATTACATAAGGCTGCTTTTCTCTATTTTCAGAGGGGCCGATTGCCTTCCATTATTCACGGAACTAAGCCTCCATCAATTTCACCCAATTATTCATCTGGCCATTCGTTTACTTTTCGTTATTTATGGCACGGTTACGTTTATTGGCAAAGCTATCTCTCAAATGATTTTTATATTGCCTTCCGATTGTGGTATTATGAGGTTGCTCGACTCCTTTTTTTTTATTTTCATCTATAAAATTGCTTTCATTCACCATACCGTGTGGGTAAAAAAAATTGCTATATATTTTTCATTATAATTTACCTGTCATTAATTGGCAGTAAACCAGACGATTTCTATTCTTTCAACTAACCGTTATAAGTGAATTTTATATTTATTCCTCTTTATTTATAATTTAAGTTGTATTCGGCATATCGACAGCGTAATACTTCTTCTACAAGTGTTAGTGAAGGATCACAAAGATTTGCTGTCGAGTAAATCTTTTCCTTTTCTCCTCTCATACATTTATATTCCCAGGGTGTTTTAGGGCGGCATTTCGCAGTTGCATTTAGAAGTGAGAGAGAAAAAAAATAGGGAATGGGCGACGCACGCCGCGTTTCCTGGGAATTGAAACTGGCACAAGATATACGAGGAAAAGGGATGGCTTCTGTCGCTGCAGCATTTATCAATGGTAAGCCCGACGACGGTGTATCCGTCTAAAAGAAATGTTTGACCGTCGTTTCCTGCGTTAGAAGATGTTGGATAAGCATGGCTTTATTAGGATACTACTATTAGGTGTTTGTTCGTTATTACGACCTCTTGCACGGCCCAGAGAAATATCGGATAAGTCAAAAGTCAGAGGTATAAAAATATACAGAGATTAAATATTCAGAGATTCGCGATAAAGCAGCACTAAACTGGGTCAGATCTCAGAGGTGTATTTACAGTAAGACGGTGAAACCAGGGATTCCACGAAATTCCTGAAATTTTCAGGGAATTCGTGAAATCACCAATTCACTACACTTTCGCCGTGTTATTACTAGGCCCTCGGGGATCAAATGTCCCTAAGTGAATTGGTGATTTCACGAATTCCCTTCGTGAAATCCCTCGTTTCACAATCTTACTATAACATTATATACATCGAGACTCGTTAAAAGGATTACTAAAATAGGTCAGAAGCCAGAAACATAAGAATACATCGAGACTCGAGCAAAGAAATACTCAGATAAGTCAGAGCTCAGCAGCGTACAAATAGGTCGCAAAAAGAAAGTTGTCAGACAGATGAAGAGTCAGCAGTGAAGAAGAAGAAAAAAAAAAAAATAGAATCACTGAATGAAAAAGGTGCATAGGCCAGACGTCAGCAGTGCAAAAACATACCGAGACTTGCAAAAAGAAACAATTACTGTGATAAACTTCACAATATATTTACTAATACAATAGATTAAATACCAAAAGAGTTCGGTACAACACCAAGTCTGCCCTAAACTACCTATCTATAAAAATACGAAAGATAAAACAATAAGACCTTAAATATACCTCGTAAGATGCGACATAAAATTTCACCGGAACTGTGTGGTGTTCGTAACCTATCAGAAAAAGAGAGAGAGAGAGAGAGAGAGAGAGAGAGAGAGAGAACGGCTAAAGGAAATGGTCTCCCTGACCATTATCGTAACAGGGCGGTGCTCACAGACTGTGCCCTGTCGGCGGTGGGCTCTTCTTTGCATACTTTCCCCGAGCTGTAATGTTCCACTGATGCGCCATAGAGCCAAATGTATTCACATTTAGGCTTGAAAAGATGGCCGTGAAAATTTTATCAGATACTGATTCAGTGTAGATTCCCCGACTCCAGCTTCCTTGAAAGGGACCTTTATCTATCTCTCTGCCTCCTTCTTCCTTTCCTGGTTACGTTGCCACTCTCTAAAATGTAATCGTCTACCTATTCTATCTATTCATTTGTCTATCTATCTATCTATTCATCTACTTTCCACCAATCCAGACGTTGGTCAGCATGTCATTAATTGGATGTATTCTTTATTCTCCACATTTACTTATCTCTCTCCATTTACTGATTCTGTTGCAATTTCCTTCGATATTTAACTGTCTATCTATTTACATATCTATCTATCTGCCTTTTCCCCTCTCATTTAGATAAAGAATAGATGTCATTACCTTTTAGTTTAAATCGCCCTTTGGTCTAAGATAATAACTAAAACACAGTTTTTACAAGAAAAATAAATAAAAATCTATTCTTTTACTTTCCACTAAAGCTCCACTCGCACACTTGGCAACACTAGCGTCGTTCTGCCCTGAGGCTATTCCTTATTGCCTGATACTTATTTCCGAAATGATTTTCATAATCACCTACCATCTCCATTTTATTGGAATGCTCCCATTCTTTCGACTTTCCACGGTTCCCCTTTTCTTCCTTACCTCTTTACCGGTGGGTGTATGGCTTCCTTCACGTTTCCCTTCGTCGTCTCTTCATTTCTTTCCTCCTTCGTGTGCGTACCAAGAACAGGTCTTTGTATTGAACATAATACGTTTCCATCTTCCTCCCCTTGATTTTTATGAGTTGTTTCCTTTATATTATTTTTTCTTAATAAGATTCGTCTGGTTTCCTTTTGTTGCTTTTAAAAAACCGATTATCATGAATCTTGCAATCTTCATTATTCAAAACTTCGTCAGTTTTAACCACGCTGTCTGTATATATTCAAATGGAATTTATGCATTCATGGTGACCCCTTTAATACTGTTGTATTTGAATCTATTTTCATTCTCCATTTGGCAATAAATGTCCTTAAGTTAAACCAGCAAGAGGAAAACTTCTAATAACTCAGCATGTACAAACATCTCTCTCATGTATGAACCACTCCAGGACAGATAAAATGCATAGCAAGTTTCTGTTCACATGGACCACATTAATTTTTTTTTCAGAAGGACCGTATTATGGACGCCCAGAGTACTGCTCATTTCTCCTACAGTTGGCTCCGTTATATACGTCGAGACTCTAGTACAAATTTCCTCAGACTTACTCAGATGTGAGGTATAAATTGTGCACACCAATGTGGTGAGTCCAATCAATTTCACTTAGAAGGGCTAAATCGAATGGAAGGTTATCACCTGGATCGATGAAAGGTCGGAAAATTGGATTAAAAGTCACTGGCATGCAAGCTGCAAGCTTGCGCACATAACCCTTTAAGTAGTGTAAGTACTTAGACTCCGACTCTTAATATGAACCTTTGCGGTTTAGTTGGTAATACCCTTTCCTATCCCTAGATAGTCCATAGTTCGATTCCAAAGTGCGGTATAAATTTATTTATGTAAAACAATAATACTTGAAGAAGAAATACGTCCCAACAAAAATACTGAGAAGTACAACCTTGCTAGGAACTTCATTCCGTCCCCCGACTGTCACTTCCTTCCGGCAAACAGCACCAAATCCTACAGTTAGCCAAATCGTTTCATGCATGATTTTCCGAGACCTTCCTTCCGTAGCTTTCATCAATATTCTGCGGCTGATCTCATAAGCGCAGGCATCAAAGACCACTTACAGCTCTCTGCACAGGTTATGGCATAATCTGTTTTTTTCATAATGACGTACAGTTAGTTACTCTTTTCGTGCTGTCCTCAGTTTATTGCGAGTGATTTTCTCTATTTTGTCAGTATTATTGGTTTAGCCAGCATATGTGCCTACTTCCTTTCAGACACGCGAAACAACAACTGAGTTTTAAAACTACTTTTTCTTCTGGATATTTTCAATTACATTCTCGGCGTTCTTCGAAGAGAGATGTAAAATCTAGTGTGGAACAATAAGAAAAAATCCTACATGGTCATATTCATTGCATCTGGTGACCTGGATGTAATGTTTAGTCGGAACACAACTAATAATCTCCTTCTCTTTCTCTCTCTCTTGATCTACTTGCGTTCTTTTCTCCGAAATTTTCACTTGATGGCTACATTCTTTCTGTAGAAGTAAATACTTCGACAAGAACTTTAAATTAAGTTTCCTGGAATCAGACAAAAAAAAAAAAAAAAAAACTCCCCCGACGTCGAACGCCTGTTGTTGGTATTGTTCCTCTTGTGAAGTGGAGAGAAGTGGTAATGTTTATGTGAGAAACAGCTTGGTATTGCTTATACCCTCTTATTTTTGCATTATTAATTATCTACTTGCAAAGCGAGTTATTCTTCTTCTTCCTTTCTTTTGGGAAAGAGAGAGAAGAGGGAAAAAGTAACGCCATTCCTGTTACAAAGTTTGTTTGTGTGTGTGTGTGTGTGTGTGAGAGAGAGAGAGAGAGAGAGAGAGAGAGAGAGAGAGAGAGAGAGAGAGAGAGAGGTTGGCTGCTAAAAGCGTACTGTAAATAGTGAAAAAATTGATGTCATTTATGTTTGAAAGGCACAAAGGTAAATTGGATTAAATGAGAGAGGGACACACACACACACACACACACACACACAGAGTTGGGTGAGGGGGGAGGGGAGGGGATGGGAAAAGGGAGAGGGAGAAGCATGATATGATATGTCTCTCGAGTTTGATGAAGCAAAGCGCGGATATCCCTGCCACTCACAGGCGCACTCTCCCATCCATCACGTCTCCTTTAATATTGTTTCCTTTTGACGGCTTTCGATTATCCGGAGAAGGAGAGAGACGGAATCTTTCAGGTGTGCATCGTTCCCCCCTTTCACTATTTCACTCACTGCGCCCCTCTCTCTCTCTCTCTCTCTCTCTCTCTCTCTCTCTCTCTCTCTCTCTCTCTCTCTCTCTCTCTCTCCTATGAGGCACACTATCTCATACTATGTCTGCTAAAAATCGAATTATTACACTTAACTAAAATTATATGCGGTTGGTCCGTAAACCTCTCTCTCTCTCTCTCTCTCTCTCTCTCTCTCTCTCTCTCATTTATTGGTAAATTTTTTGAAATCTCAACATTCAAATTTTATAACGAAAGTAAACTCCTGGTATGTGTCACACTCTCTCTCCAACTTCTAAATATTCAATCTATTTCGAGATCTAATTAACAAGTCATAGCCCGATGAATGACTTCAGATATCATCAGATTCACCCAATTTGTGTTAGGTAATTCAGGACAGAGAGGGACTAATGATGGGCAACAGCTGACTCTCAGCTTGATTATCTGGCAGGTATGTTCGTAAGGTAGGAATAAACCAAGCTGATCAAAGGAAGAGATAGGTCTCTCTCTCTCTCTCTCTCTCTCTCTCTCTCTGGATTTGGTTACAATAAATGAGTGTTGTACAATAGCTATCAAGGTGTCATTGTTGTTGAAATATCAAATCTCTCTCTCTCTCTCTCTCTCTCTCTCTCTCTCTCTCTCTCTCTCTCTCTCTCTCTCTCTCTCTCTCTCTCTCTTTCCATTCTGCTATTCTGTCGGCTTAGTCAGTGAATGCCTCTTGAGTCCATTAAAAACTTATCGTTACATTTCAAAAGACTCGTTTTAGTTACGAGAAAGAAGTTTTGCACAATAGCAGCCCATGTGGAATTCTTGGTTTCATTTACTATGTAAATCTGCCTGTCAGTCTATCAAACAGTTAGTAAGCAAGAAACTGAAATTCATTGACTCCGTCTTTGTAATACAAATTCAATTACAATCCAATATACCACAAAGATCAAGTAGATTGTCCACGAAGCGTAGAGTCCACATACAGGGCCGTCGACCTCCATTAATCCATTACTGGCGTAAATTGCTAAGTGATAGTACCTCATTATTACTTCCCGAGAAATAATTATCGCCTCTGTGTATCTCTCTTGTATTAACAATGATAGTGTCCTCTGACCCTATTAGTCGTCTGTCAGAGAGAGAGAGAGAGAGAGAGAGAGAGAGAGAGAGAGAGAGAGAGAGAGAGAGAATAGGTGTGACGAAGGTACTATCGATTTTAGAAAGGTGCACAGCCTCTCTCTTTATCTTATCCTTGGCTATATCATAGAAAGCATTCTACATTCACGCATATACATGCACAACCGCACACACACATATACATATATATATATATATATATATATATATATATATATATATATATATATATATATATATATATATATATATATATATGCAAATACCACAAGAACTCACCTCCTGACATACGCACAAAGCACACGCATATGAGAAACACAGCCGACACCATACATCCTTTTTAATGTATACTGTCGTTCCTAATAATGTCATGTCAAATGTATCATTCCCAATAAAGGCAATACAATGTCGACTTTTCCAACATCTTTAGCAGGACTCTGTTCGCAACTTGTATAAAGAATTATGTACCATTCTCCATTCTCAAACAAACACAGTTGACGTATATAAATCTCCATTTTGTTCCCCTTGTGTCAGGCACTACATTTCTGCTCGCAAGAGCCCTTGACCTTTCTGTTCGTTGTTTTGAATAAATTAGTAAGTTTGTAGACTCCACCTCTTACACCTTCGCTACATTGGTGACCACAGAGATGGCCAGCCCAGCCAGCTCCAACGATGCCAGCCTCTCCAGTGATAGTGTTGACGTCACCTCCATACGTCTGCCCTTCCCTTCACGCCCCACAATCCAGAAGCTTGGTTCTTCAGGGCGGAGACAATCTTCCAGTCCAAGAAAATCACCTCCTCAGCACACATAGCAGATGCTGTCCTCAAATTCTTGCCGGATGACGTTTTCAAGCAAGTCATAGGATGGTTCGCAGAACTTAAAACCCATCACCTACAAATCACCGAAGGACTAAGAGCCAAGAAGTTCCTGGACAATGTGGGGGCAGTCACAGGAAAAGAGTGGCCATCGCACATCTATAAGTAATTACAACGGCTGGTAATGCTACCCGCTGCAAACGGCCGCCCTGAGTTAACCCTGGACCTTGTGAGACAGGTCCTCCTCACAAAACTGCCCTGCCAAACAGTGGCGGCCATGCCCAATGCTTCTACCATGCCCATCGAAGAATTCCTAAGTTTGGTCGATGCAGTACACATGGCCCACAAAACAGCGGAGGCCACCCAGCCACCCATAGCAGCAGCAGCATGATGGTCCCAGCAGTCAACCGACATGGAATCCGACAGCAACCCAGAGGAACTGGCCACCCCCATCCAAAAGCGGAGCTTCCCCAAACAATTCAATATCAGAAAGACCAGGCAGAAAAAAACGAACCACCAGAGGGAATGTGCTCTTCCACTGGAAGTTTGGAAGAAAGGCCAGCAAATGTGAAAAAGGCTGCCAGTTCTCAAAAAATAAGCAAGAGGGTCGCATCAGCAGCCCAAATAACTAAACGTCAGTGGTGAGCTGACCGGTTGCCTTGTAAGAGAAGCTGTGCCTGCTTTCTGTTGTCTTTCTTCCAGGTATGAACGCAATGGCTCAATGTGCTTCTTCATAAGGGACGAGAGGTCAAACTCAGAATTCCTCGTTGACACCGGGCCATGCAAATCATTCATGCCAGCCAGTCAGCACGAACGACTCAACCCCACCCACCAACAACCACGTATCCACTGCTAGCAGAACACCACTCAAGATATATGGGAGGCGGACCACGAAACTGTCATTCATCATGGCAGAAGTAACATTAGTGCTTTTAGAAGCAGACTTCCTGGAAGAAGCTGATCTTGAAAACCACCCCAGCATCATCACAGTAATAACCAATAAAGCAACCCACCACCATATTGTCATGACAACAGCAGATATGACAAACCGTACCCATTGCATCAGCCATCCCACCACCAGAAATATGCCACCGCCAACAGGAATTCCCAGAGGCCTTCAAAGATTACCTGCAGCACAGCTTAACTAAACCAGCAAAGGACAACATCCAGCACCACATAGAAACAGAAGGTCCACCAGTACACACCCAATTCAGATGTTTGACCCCAGAAAAACTCACCTAAGCCAAACAAGTATTCAGGAAAATGGAGAAGGCAGGAATATGCCAGAAAGGCCCCAACCCATGGGCATCCCCCCTCCACGTGGTACCAAAATCCGAAGGAACATGGCGGCCACATGAAGACTATCGGTGGCTAAACGTTAAAATGATGCCCAACAGATACCGGTTGCCGAACATAGCAGACATCACCAACCAAATGGACGGCACCAAAGTCTTCACCAAAACAAATCTGCTGAAGGGATACTCCCAAGTTCCAGTAGCGAAGGAAGAGATAGAGAAGACAGCAATTATCACCCCGTTTGGAACCTACATGTTCAATTACAGCTGCTTCGGCCTTCAGAATGCGGGGTAACCTTCCAAAGACTAATGGACAAGCTCCTGGGCAATCTTTCCTTCTGTGTTGTCTATGTCGACGACATCCTCATATTTAGCCTCAACCTCAAGCAACACCTGACAGATGTCAAAAGGGTGCTACAAATACTCAAAGAAAACATACTTGTAGTAAGGGAAAACAAATGCGAGTGGGCAACATGGTGGAATTCCTGGGACATCAAATAAGCCCAGATGGCATCAAACTCCACACAGCAAAAGTAGGTAACAACTTCCCGAAATCAACCACAATCAAAATAGTACAAGAATTTTCAGGACAAATTAATTACTATCACTGATTTATAGCCAATATCACTAAAATCATGAGCCCAATATAAAATTGTTTAAAAGGAAAACCCAAGAAATTTTGTTGGTCAAATATTCAAGATAATGCATTTTTATTAGCAAAGTAGGCAGGCAATAACCTCTGCAGCCACATTAATCTTTCCTCTACCCCATAGGTCCCTCACTTTGATGACTGACATGAGTAACATGGTGACGGGCACAGTACTGGAGCAGGACACAGACAATGGTCATCGACCACTGGCGTTTTTCAGGAAAAAGTTAACGACAGCAGAACAAAAGTACTCCACATTTGATAGAGAGTTGCTGGCAGTCCACAAGCTATCCGCCACATCTACCACATGCTCGAAGGATGGCAGTTCATCATACAAACAGACCACCAACCATTGGCGCATACCATCACAAAAACCACAGACGTATGGTCAGCACAACAGCAGCGTCACCTGTCAACAACAGCTGAACACTCCTGCACCATCCAGTACCTGAACGGTTCTTCACATGCCGTGGCTGATGTACTATCAAGAAACTGCACCAAAATCATCCAGATCGGGATAGCCTATCCCAAAATAGCAGAAGCGCAAAAAGACAAAGTGAACCTACAGTGACTGTAGTGGGACGACCCCCGCCCTCACGTAGAGTGACCTATCTAACAATAATGGAGAGATGACCATCGTCTGAGAAACAAGTACCAGACATCCTCACCCCTACCTGTCAGCAGGTCCTCAGAAGGAAGGCTTTCAACTTCGCCCACAACCTGTCCAACCCACCTGAAAGCCAACATCAAAAAGTGGATGAGAGTATGCCTTCTGTGTCAGATGTCAAAAATAACGAGGCATGCATAGAGCAGAATATCAAAATAACGAGGCATGCATAGAGCAGAATAGCAGAGTTCCACACAACACACCGCCATCTCGCCCTCATCCATGTCAACATAGTGGGCCCTCTACCTGCCTCAGAGGGGTACAGATACCTGTTCACCATCATTGACAGAAATACCAGATGGCCAGAAGCAATACCAATATGGCAACAGATGGCAGAGAGTTGTGTGAAAGCTCTCATCTTATGGGTCGGCAGACATGGAGTCCTGCAGATCATCACGAGTGACAGGGGGGCCAACTTCACATCCAGTTTATGGAACACCCTCGCAGAGAGTTTGGGAACAAAGATAGTACGCACGGTGGCATACAACTCAGAAGCCAACGGCATCGTCGAAAGGCTACACCGATCATTAAAAGCATCACTCACCCCCAGATGTCAAGGTGGGAGTTGGAGAAAGGAGTTATCTTGGGTCCTAGTAGGCCTGTGAACGTCGCCACCCGCAGCATTTGACGCATCTCCAGCAAAAGCCCTATAAGGACAAGCATTAATATTGCTGGCATACATCTTTCAACATCCAACAAGCCTGGCATCCGTAAAGCACTAAAACGGATAATGCTGGCCAAGAAAACTTATAGCCAGAAAAGTGTACACCCCCCAAGAACTGCAGAACATAAAATATGCATTCATATGATTGGATGCAAACAGAGCCTCACCCCGCTTCTCCCCAACCTACTTGGGACCATACCAGATCATCCAAAGAAGAGACCAGGCCTACCAGATGACAGTTGGCTGATCGCCTCAAACAGCATACCTCCCAGACACCGACCTACAACAATAGGCCTATCTAAGGGGGGGGGGAGTCCTGTAGGGACCCACATGGACCTACATAGTCGTCCATCTTACCTGGCTGTCCAAACTCATACCCTACGGGCATCTGTTCCTCACAATAAGCATCTCCTGACATACACACCAAGCACACGCATATAAGAAACACAGCTGACGCCATACATCCTTTTTATGTATACTGTCATTCATAATAATGTCACATCAAATGTATGATTTCTAACAGAGGCAATACAGTGTCAGCTTTCCAGATATATTTATCAGAACTCTGTTTGCAACTTGTATATAGAATTATGTACCATTCTCTATTCTCAAACAAAAACAGTTGACTGTATATTAATCTCTATTTTAGTTTGCCTCGTGTCAGGCACTACATTTCCGCTCGCAAGAGCCCTTGACCTTTCTGTTTGTTGTTTTGAATAAATTAGTAAGTTTGTAGACGCTGCTTCTTACTCATGCCTTTGCTACACTACAGTAGCTTGATGTCTAACTGACTAATCGGCAGAGATGATCCAAATATATGAAGGCTATTTAATAATGTATTTTAGTAAGTGGCATGTAGTGAAGTCATGAACTTTACATAAGTGCAGATGAAAGACAAAATTATCAAAACGTATTATTTTCCACTCATTTCTAAACATAAGGTTGTATCTTGTAATATGAGTGAAATAATTCTTACCTGTAATACGTGTGACATTTGAAGATATTTCTTAAAGTGAGTGAAAAACGAGTACAAAAAATTTTTCAGCTCTACTCCTAATGCAAATGATTGATCACTCTCCCCTACAAAATATTTAAATGCCTCTCAGTTACCGTTTCACGCCATGCGCATTATTTTTGTACATATAAGTTACGAAAGTCTATGGTCATAATCGTCATGATTTCATGATTTCACGGATTCACCGTGAACGGAAGGGTTGATATTTAAATTGAAAACTTAACCTTCAAGGCGACAAACGCGCAAAAGGATATACACAGCTGAAGGCTGGTTGTCACAACTTGCAAATGGACATGAATTTGTAACTGGCTGGGTACAACCATTTGGGAAGAGAAGATGGCCATACATAAATTCTCAACAGTATATATATATATATATATATATATATATATATATATATATATATATATATATATATATATATATATATATATACATATATATATATATATATATATATATATATATATATATATATATATATATATATATATATATATATATATATATATATATATATATATATATATATATATATATATATATATATATATATATATATATATATATATATATATATATATATATATATATATATATATATATATATATATACATATATATATATATATATATAATATATATATATATATATATATATATATATATATATATATATATATATATATATATATGTGTGATTATGTGCGTGAGGGTGAATACAAGCTAAGAACACGTCGACCAACTAGGAAAGATCTCTTATTTTCAGACACGAAGAAGATGAAAGGAAACACGTGTTTCCTTTCATCTTCCTTTGTGACTCAAAATAATGAACATATTAAGTACGTGTGAGCGTGATAAACCTTATTGACGAAATTTCATATAATCATGATGATGCATATTAGATACTTCTTGATAAAACTGGAAAACCTTACAATAAGTAATAAACATATACGGTTAAATTACCAAAGAAATGTTATCCATTAATATCTTATTAATTTTCATGGGGTCCTGTTGAATTGCTGTATACTTTCTAACAGTAAGAAATAATTGGCTATAAGCTCAACTTTCTGGAATAAAACTTTAAATCATAATACTGTTACATGGGTGACTCTGCGAATCAATATCCAGTTAAACTGAGATAGAGCAATACACATTAGGCAATGATGTAAATGTCACTTATGTAAAGAACAACGCCCCTGTTATAGGTTTAGTGTAAAAAATGACCCTTATGAATGTATTAAAGGAATGTTATTCAGTACGGTAATAATAACATAAGCAGCAGTACTAGAATTACCGCACTGTAACGTATAAAACAATCACATGAAGAATTTCTGTCAAAAAAAAGAACGCAAACACACAGAAGTACAGAGAAAAGAAACAAATAAATGATGAAACGCAGAAATAAAATGAAACTCACGGCAGAGGAAAATTCTGCAGGAAAACGGGCCAGCCAACGCAGGCAAAGGCACTGAACGGAAAGGTTTTCGAAAAGTGCTGCTGCCACAGATGCTGTCTTGCGAAAAGATGATCCTCTCTAAAAGTTTGAAACCTCTGTAATAGCTCTTGCCGTCCCCGTCATCCATGCAAAACACCGACTGATTTCTTCTTTTCTCTATTTTCTCTCTCTCTCTCTCTCTCTCTCTCTCTCTCTCTCTCTCTCTCTCTCTCTCTCTTCCTCTTTTTTTATTTTTTTATTTGAAGTCGATGGAACTGGGAACTCGTGCCTTTTCCGACCCCTAATTCCGGGAGGTTCTTTTTATTTGAAGTCGCTAGGACAAGCATTCACGTGTCTTGAACGATTTCTAGTTTAGAGAAAAATGAAGAACACGTGATAGATTGGCGAATTCGGGATAGGAGGAAGATCGGGTCAGAGAAGAAATGGAGAGAAGTAAAGAAATGTACACGACTTCGGGAGAAGGACGAAGAGAAAATAGAAAAAAACCGACGGTGGATAGACGGATTCGAGGATGGGAGAAAGGATTACATTTCGAGACGGGAATAAAGTGAAGACACATGATCGAATTTAGCAAATGAGAGAAAGGGCATAAGAAAAGGCATGTCAACGGGAAGAAAAGGGAAACTGGATGGAAAGAGCAGCACCTCGGGGGGGGGGGGAAGTAATCCAGATAGAAATCTAGGGCAACTTGAGGGGAAAATTAAACCAGACAGAAAGATTAACTTGGAGGAAAAGTAAGCCAGATATAAACGTAAATTGATGGAAAACTTAACCATGCAGAAAAATAACCTGAGGGAAAAATATACCGGCCTCTTAAGCTTACAAACTCAGATGTGGAAAATTTCCCGTTTCTTCGTTTCTCCGAGCGACCAATGACATTAAAAATCTTTTTAATTTGGCTTTCTCTATTGTATTTATATTTTATCGCTAAAAAGCACTTCAGGCTTGTTTTAAAAAATTTATTTCGTTAATGAAACTCCCTAGTGTTATTTTTGATCCGTTTAATAAAGCTGTGCTAATTGTCAGCCTTTCCATTAACAATGGAAGCTTCTATTAACAATGGAAACGCACACTAATTTTCAGACTGTAAAATTATAATGAGCCACAAAAACAAAAACGCAGCTTGCGGTTAACTGAGAGCCATTTTTTGTTTCTGCCTAAAGTCCGGTATTTCATTTACAATAGTTTCAGCGGAAACTGCATTCACCGCTATTCTTTTCATCCGGAGACTGTTACCTACTTTCAAAAACAGAAATATCCCAACTATAACACTACAATTGCATACATACACAAATAAATGTCAATACTGTTTGTTTGTCATAAACACACACACACACAAATATATGTAATCACTTTGAAACGTGATTCATGTTTCACACATCACCACATATTGCCTAATACATAAAATAATACCATATTGAAACAGCGTTTACAGAAAAACTACCAATATTTCTTCCTATGAGCATTTTTATTCTGGTCAAAGCAATAAGGTTAAGAAATCATTGTTCACATCTGTTTTCAAGAGCATTACGTATATGCAGCCCTAAATAAATAGATGAGATCAGGAATACAAGCATGAAACTTAAATATCCTGACAGTGTATTAGACAGTGCATTAAAAGCAACAAACCAAAAATTGTATCAAAACAACAAAGAACTTTACTGCACAAAAAATTTGCTTGTACTACGATATACAGAAATAATAATTTGAAAGATATCTCCCATTTTCTTAAGAATTTTGGTGCTAATATCGCATGTAAAAACAATAAAACGTGTACTTAAAAAGAACTCTCCCGACAATACTAAAGGGCGTGCATATAAAGTTCCATGGGAGTATTGTAACAACTTTTTAGTGGACAATCAAGTAAAACACTAGAAAAGACAACAGAACAGCATAAAAAAAATGTGTAACATATGCACAGGTGAACAGAGGAATATTTGTACATGCCAGTGAGAACAATCGTACTATCAACTGGGAAGGGGTAGAAAGATAACAAATTCTAACAATGCAATGGGAAGGCATATCATTGCATCTCGCTTTAAAAAAGAAAGTTATGGCCATAATATGAATGTCAGTCAAGGCATGTATTAACTTGGATAAAAAAATTCCAAATAAATTTGTAAAATGTTTAAATTTTATGGAAAGCAGTAGATATGCATGGAAAAAGTATTATCATATATCTAAACATAGTACGGGGTCACTAGGGCTAATGGGGTTTTCCCTTTGACACCTGTCAGATGTAGATTTGTAGTCTCCAACGGTTTGTGTTTGTCGGTACTTTCGTTTGAGTGTATATGGTGATTTCTATATCTAAAATTAACGAGTTTAGACACCACTCCCCCTTTGACACTTGTTCTGTAGCTAATGTTATTCGCCCTATTCTTGGTACAGACTTTCTCGCTGCTAAAAACCTAATTCTTGATTGTAAGGAACAAATCCTAATTGCTGTTGTGTGTGAATCCGGAGCCTCAAATGGTTGTAAATGTTCGTTCGTACTGACTCTGTGGTGTATATATTGTGATTTCTACCATCATGTATCAGTCCTTCGTCAATGGCTTGGAAATAAAGTTGAAACCAGTCAGAACCTACACCCAGTCTCTCATTTTTTCATTCATCCGAGTGATATATACATATATATATATATATATATATATATATATATATATATATATATATATATATATATATATATATATATATATATATATATATATATATATATATATCTTATACTTATATATATATATATGTATATATATACATATATGTATCAAAGGTCTACAGTGTTTAGAATTTTACGAATACAAACCAAACTGTGTTTCTTTCAAAGTATACAAACAAGTCTATTTACAACTAGACAAAGGCTATAAAAACCATTTTTATTTTTTCTCAATATATAGATTTGTTTATCTAAATATTTTTTAGAAACTGCTGTGAGCCTTTCATCCTATATTAATTAACATCCAATTCACTCTACCTCGGAAATAATATATTTTCATGTTACCGAAGGGGAATTTAGTTGATATTATAGTCCACCGCCCCGTGGATACGAGGAATCAGACACAGTGAATATTTGGCCACAAGAGAGGTATATTGATAAATAGTCATATTTTATATATATATCATATATATATATATATATATATATATATATATATATATATATATATATAACGGTGGACTTATTATCTATCATTGTACATTAATTACAGAGGTGGATATTAAAGCCAGGCTTATTGGAAACTGTTATTTCTATTAGCAGGTCTAAAACATGTAAACATAAAGGAGAATGTACTATTTAAAAACACACAAACTACAGTGTTTAGAATTTTATGAATACAAACCAAAACACAAACACACACACAAACACATTTTTTCTCAATATATAGATTTGTTTATCTAAATATTTTTAGAAACACACATGTTAACACACACACACATATATATATATATATATATATATATATATATATATATATATATATATATATGTACATTGTGTGTGTGTTATTTCTATTTATAAACATAAAGGAGAATGTTGTTAACTGTTATATAATCTCATAATCTGAATAACACTAGGAGCTCTGTTCCGTAAACGTAAACTCTTAAATTCTAGCACATTTTTATTGTATATTTTTGTATCTTAAAATTTCTTAAATAAGCATTTACCGTTTAAAAACTACATTCTCCTTTATGTTTACATGTTTTAGACCTGCTGATAGAAATAACAGTTTCCCATACGCCTGGCTTACCTCTGTAATTAATGTACAATGTAGATGTTTAATCACCATTAGAAGAACATTACAACAACTAATTAGTACATACACAACAATTTTGATAACACCTGATGGAATGGAGTAATGAGGCCCTTTTCATCTGTCAAGATTTAATTTTTCTCTCGCAACGTTGAATCCATGTTACTTTTTAGTCAATCGTTGCCTAAAGGTGACAGATCAAGGAGTAAACAGCGATCATTTGAATACAAAACGTAACCGTGCCTTCGGGCCAGGTGCAAATAGATTCAGTCGACGATACTGTGATCCAGCCGCTAATTAAGATCTTCCCAGCTGACTAACTCCTAATCTATTTAATCCAGAATGGATTTCGACATCAGGATTTCCAGTTCCAGCTTTGTCAAGATCTCTTCTTCAGTCTTCCTGTGAAATTATGTTTGTGTTTCCCTTGTGGTTACGGGGCTGCAGTTTATCTTTTTCCAATTCTGTTTACGTTGCCGATTGTGTTGGGCATGAACGTATGCGTTCAGGCATTTCAAAACACACACACTTCTTCCTCTCTCTCTCTCTCTCTCTCTCTCTCTCTCTCTCTCTCTCTCTCTCTCTCTCTCTCTCTCTCTCTCTCTCTCTCTCACACACACAGATATATATATATATATATATATATATATATATATATATATATATATATATATATATATATATATATATATATATATATATATATATATATATATATATATATATATATATATATATATATATATATATATATATATATATATATATATATATATATATATATATATACATACATACACTAGTTGACCAACCCGGCGCTGCCCAGAAGAACTTTGAAGAACTCAGAAAAATTTCCCTACATCCCCTTTGAATAATTTTGTCCTGTAAAGTATGTGTACCATCATTGAAAACACTTTTCTTTCCTGTGATTAATACTTCTGTCTTGAATTCATTACTTTAAATAAACATGATCTATACATATATAAATATATCCTTGCATTTATCTGATTAAAACGGTGTGTGTGAGAGAGAGAGAGAGAGAGAGAGAGAGAGAGAGAGAGAGAGAGAGAGAGAGAGAGAGAGAGAGAGAAAACGATTGACTTGCAGTGGCAAACATTCTCGGGTTATTTCTAATATGTCCTGATGTTTAACTCCATTCATAAAGGGAATTTATAAATGAGAAAGAAAAAGAGATAAAGGGAGAAGGACAGAGAAAGATTGCAAGCATGAATTTACTTTCAATAGTTAAAAGCCTCATAGATAAATTCCACTTCAGATTGTTTGATTGATGCCTTAGAGAGAGAGAGAGAGAGAGAGAGAGAGAGAGAGAGAGAGAGAGAGAGAGAGAGAGAGAGAGAGAGAGAGAGTTGGCAGAGGTGGTTGCTCTATGGAGAAGTTGTCGTTCGTGGTGGTGGTGTTGCCAAACTAACCCATAATTAATTTCAGACCTCATTTAAACTGACTTTGTAACGAAATACGTCACCTTATCGTCACGCAGCAGTTGCTAAAGCGAATTCCGAAGGTAAAACCGAACAATAAACGAACTAATTAATGAGGAAATTCGCATTTGAACGAATAAAAAAAAGGAAATACTGTATATGTTTACGTCAGGCTGAGCCATCAGCTACTGCGCATGCGAGGATGGGGAAGTCGTTCTTGGCTGCAGAAATCGAAACTCTGCTGATAGAAATTACCAATATAGATTTTCAATACTGATTTTATCGAGGTAATTAAATTTTTTATTAATAATTATCATAAATTAGGATTAAAATTCATGTAAATTCTGATAAAAAATTGATGCATAATGAAAGCAATTCTAATCTGTTTAATTTTTTTTATTATATGTTTGCAGTGGGAGGAGTTTAATGACGTCATAGAGACAAGAGAGTTTGTCGTTAAAAGCATATACCTTAAAGACAAGACACGAGGCACAAAAATCACAAGTAAGCAATGCACATGCCAACAATACTTCTGAAAGGTAATTATGATAATGTCTTTATGAAAATTGCATAAAAATAAGTAAAAAGTGGTGAAGTGTGTTTCAAGGTTTATATTATATTATAAAAAGATGGTAACTTACATAACTGAAACAGTCACACGTAAATATACTGAATTTAATCCTGACTTTTAATAAGGAATCCAATAGCATTGTCCTCGCTATGAAATAAGAGAAGGTCAGAGTTACCATTGAAAACTAGTAGATAATTTCAATATGCTTAGAAGAAAATCTCGTCATTTTTCATCTTAAACGAAAGTAAAATATATATGGTGAAATCTTGAAAATATTCTGCAAATTATTTCCTGAAATATAATGAAATTTCTGCGAAAAATAGATTTCTAGGCATGAGTCGTACCAAAAGCAGCAAACCAAATTTATTAATATTCGTGTGATTAATGAATGATTTCTAATGCGGCTTACTAAGTTCTGTCCATATATATAAGGCGTCTGTTACATTTATATGCGAAAAAAGCAGTTAAATGATTTTCATAAAAGTAGCAGCAGAGTAAACGTACTCTTATGTATTTGAACCTAGTTTCTTAAAGAAAAAAATAAAACTGTATAATCTAAAATTACCCCTTTCATAGGAAATTAGCCTACTGGTGTTAATGCCCAAAACTGCTAAGATAATACTGTTTCTCTCCCAAAGTTTGAAGTAAAAAGGACAAGTAATTATCACAGAAGGCAAAATCTCCTATCTCTCTCTCTCTCTCTCTCTCTCTCTCTCTCTCTCTCTCTCTCTCACACACACACACACACACACACACACGTTGATGGAGCTTCAACTGGGCTTTATTACTTAAACAGGATGATGCAGAAAATAATGTTAGTATCTCAGGCATTTTTTTTTTTAACAAAATAGGAAAACAATATATATGCCTATCGGTGAATTTAATGGGCAGGTAAGATTTTTTTTTGTGGTGGTCAAAGGCTTGTTGTTAATGCTTTTGTTTCTGGACGTGTACCCCCGAAAACATTTTTTTGTGGGGGATGAATAATAGACAAGCTATTGAAGGTGAACTGCAGTTGTAGAATACATTAAAGATACAATTGTATTATGTTTGGGGAGATCACATTACTTGATTAGAACTGCTTTAAAGATCAAGTGAGATCCATTTAATCTTTGCCACTTTAATTGGAATCTGATATGGGCAAATCTTTTTAAAATGTGCTTATTTACTCCGTGAAGGGAACAATAACTTTTGGAGAGATAAAAAAGGGACAGAAAAATAAAAACCTTGTTGAAATTTCATAAATTTCTCGTTAGAAAGATTTTTCTACAGAGACAGTAACAGCTTTGCAGTTGCTGACCATGCTATATGGACAGTATTTATCTCAAAATGAGAATTGTACACCATATCTGCTATATCACAAAAAATCAGCTATGAGAAATGACTATCAGCACCAAAGGTCATCTTGTTTCTATTTAAAATTCAAGTTAATCTAATAATAAAGCCTGTTGGCATTCTGGCACGCAACAAAGCTAACATAATGTTATTCCATGCTGAACTGCATGTTCATATTTGTTAACGTCTCCAGACGACGTTCATTGTAAATTAGGGCGATGTAAAAAAAAAGGGGGGGGGAGGGGGGGAGTTGAAAGCATTCACATTATGTTTCAGTCACTTTAAGATGTACTGCCTTCGTACACACTGCTGAGAACATACTTTATGGTAACGGAACTTGTGGCAGTAAGTTATTCCTGCCTCGGCCCCGACCAGACCTCTAAAAAGTCCTGAAGCCTGGAGAGAGACAAAGGGACGGCCCGACATCCACCCCAACATTTTCTCCTCCTGTAACGCGACAGGAAATGTACCCGGGACATGCGGATCAAAGCTGTGTGCCGCAGCATGCCAAGGAGTCATGTGGCCAGGCAGCAGCCAGTTTGAACCTAATGAGCAATACCTGGGATCCCGCTTTCGATGCATATGTAAGTTGCTTCGCTCAACCCCCTTCTCGTCGCTGGTACCCCTCCTGGATTAAGTGAGATAAAACCGGGCAGGTCACGCAGCCGTGAATGACACGCTGGGATATGAGCAAGAAGTCGGACTGGAAAAGAGAGAAGAAAAAAAAAAAAAAAAAAAACCGTAGAGAGGAGGAGAAGCTCCCATTTGCTCTTTAAACAGACCCTCATGACTTTATATCGTCTCCGTAGGTTAGTCTGAAATCGCATTAAAATGTTTTCGGAAACTGAAAAATAAAAATGGCATTTTCTACAGTATTTTAAAAGTCTTGTAGAACCTAATCAAATTTCTCATAATTCCACGCCAAAGAACAAAACTCACTTAGCACCAGATAACAAGAATGACGATGGATCTATTTCTGCTCTGGGAAAAGGTATCTGACTTCGACAGACATTTTTACTGTACGAGACGCGAACAATTCTTAGGCTTTTTGTGGTTCATTAGTTATGGCCCTGAACGCATTCCCCTCTCGACAATGGTTCAAGGCAAGAGCAGGAATGGGGAAATTTTTCATATCACTTCAATTCGAATCCAAAAGTTGAGCACTTAGAAGATGTACGACCATTGTATTTCCATAGAGATGGTAAATGTCAACAGTAGATTTCACACACGGAGTTCTATGTATACAAAACTGAGTATTTTTCTTTGATAAGGGGTGGCTCCATAGAAAAACAAGATTATAGTCGACACCTCTTTCTTCACGTACTGTTAAATCGAAGATGGACCAACCTATGCAGAGAACTTCCAGAACATCACCTTCTTCATACTCACGCAAAGCAACCTCGCCATGAACACACTGATTACCTTTACAAACGTCGCACTTCTTATGTCTACCAGGAAACACTCTTCTTCGGGTATATGCCCTTGCATTTATAATCCATTCCATAGCATCTAGACAGCGCTTTTTAGTCTCCATCGCCTTTTTCCTCTCAACTTTTGCAAATTATACACATTTTTCCTCAGTTTACCATCTGCCATTATATCCATGTGACCAATTCACCACAAAGACTTGCGTCATCTATGATAATTTTTATCACATCCGTGTCGTATTACTACAATTCTCATCATCGTAACTCTGCAAGCGACACAAATAACTTATATCCTATCTGCAACATCTACCTTATTTCTCTTGTCTGCATTTCTAATCTCCGCATCACTTTTAAAAATCAGGGATGACTGATCAATCCTGCTTTACCTCAAATTTTGCAGCCAAAGCCATTTTCTTATCCAAATCTAATGCAGTGGCGCTTTCATCTTACTTGCTGTACCTGCTATGTGAATCACCTGTTCTCTCACCCTATCTTCCTCCTTAACATTTACCATAAAATCCGTACATACTCAAATTCTTGTTACATCTTTCTGGGTTTCATTTAGCCTCATAATATAATTCTTATTAACATCCAACTTCTCCGCTCAGAAGTAACTCTCAAAATCTTTCTCCAATCTCCGCAGCTTTTCTTTACTATTACCAACTAACACATAATCTACAGCCATCAACCATTCAGCACTTCATTTATTAGGTTTCGCTTATATCTAACAACCTTTTCAGAATTTGTTTAATCACTGTATCCTTTCACACCAGACTCATGTAAATCGTTAACACTTCAAATCAAGACCAATAAATTACTTTGTGCGCTAAACATCTTATATATCTTCCCTTCACTTTCCTGTTTCATCAAAGGACATCAGTCCCACAATCAGACAAACATCGTTTTCCCTTTACTAGAGTAATTGTGTGTGTGTGTGTGTGTGTGTGTGTATATATATGTATATATATATATATATATATATATATATATATATATATATATATATATATATATATATATATATATATATATATATATATATATACATACACATACACAATGAAGAGCGATGGCTAGGGCCGGGGAAGGAGGCATCTTGATGTACTTCACCAGAAGGAATCTTGTTGAAATTCTCTTATGCTATTTTAATAAGCTCTTAGATGGAAATTCTTTTTTCAGAGTTCTACAATCTTCGGTGCCTCAGTTCGTATTCGCTTCCAAGAATGCCAATGCTGGATCAGAATACAGAGAAAACGTATAAAAATATCCACAGGTGATGACGTAAGACTTGATTATCAAGACGTGAGAGGCGGCACATGACATGTGCAACCTCACTAACGAGACTTCTCCCCAGTTGAGATCTGTTCAGAAAAAGCATTCAAGTAGGCGTGAGCTGAAGAATAGCGACGTATAATGAACTAAAGACACCCTGAAATAGCAAAATTAAATTGCCTTACTAGGTAAGAATACTGTGATTTCGAAGCTCTTGGTAATCGACTACTGAATGTTTAGAAATCTATGAATCGACACAAAATTCTCTTGCGACCCGAAGTACGTGGCGTCACGTCTGCGTCATAAATTCTGCCATTCCTCTTGGCTTATCCATGACGCTTATCTCATGGTCTGGTCTCCCGTGTGACCCCACCTATCGCTCATATTTATTAGTCCAGCTTCCGTATCCAAGAGACATCAAATATCTGAAAAATTCGTTTTGACACACACACACACTCACACACAATGAAAAGGAATATTTTAGTGCTGTGTAAATTTAATAAAACTGAAAAGGAATCTTTTAGTGCTGCGTAAAAGTCTCTTAAATACGTTCCAGGCACAGATGCAGACGCAGGTTCTTCCAGATGAAGCTTAACGCACATTTACACTTTCTCCACTTTTCATCCGAGCACATCACCTTCTGGAAAACCCAAGGCAATTGTAATGCTCAGAGATGTTCTATACTTATCTTTCACCTTTAGAAAGATATAACTCCATATTTACTGCTTATTACTAATGCCCTTTCGTTAAGCCCCAGGTAATAATATCTGCAGTTAATTCGAGAAACTAATCGCCAACTCTCACTTCAAACGAAGAACAGCAAATCAACTACGCGTGGAAAAAGTCGATTTTATTCCTCAAGAAATGTTGACTACTTCTTTGAGAAAATGGGTTTTTCTCGAGTTAAAAGGAGGGGGAGGAATGCTTATTTTCTTTTCTTTACTACTTTTTTTTTTTTAAGTAGAAAGGAGTCGCGGGGGTTTGGGGTGGGCGTGGGAGGTTATTTCTTGGGGGGAAACGCAAAGAGAAAACACCACCTCTGCCTTTCCTCTATTCCAACGATCCCTTCTTAAAAGTAAAAGCGGCGTTTGCAAAAAATTTCTTGCTCCCCAAAGTCTCCATGGAAACGATGCTTTGAGGGTGCTTGTTCCGATGCTGTGCATATAGGACTTCTACTCATTCGCCGAGAAATCATGACGTGTCAGGTAAACCGTCTTGAATTTTAAAACTGAATCCTATTTCGAGAAAGAATGAACTCCCTTTTACCACCACTTTGGCTAACAGAGGGAAGGAAGTGGATTTTTTTTCGGCTGCTATTTTTAAGTTTCCCTGGTTGTATGCTTCTTTGAAATAGTCTTGTTGGTTAATTTGGGTAATAACTTCCCTTAAATAAGAAATGTTTTCTTGAGCTATTTTTGTCTCCTTGGTTTACTTGGGAGATCAGCCGGGTTTATTAAATTTCATAATTTGACTTATGTTAGCTGCTAACTAACAGAAATTTTAGAAACTTTTCGTCGTTTTTAAAAAGGATTCGGGGTTTATTGTATTTTGATTCTGTATGGTATGAGTGAGTTATATTTACTGTGATAAGGAAAATAAAATTCACCTTTACGAAGCATTATTTTGCCCTTGCATCATTCATTTACCTGGGTAATTATGTGATGAAGAGTGCTGAGCGCCTAAACTAAGTCCACTTAATTAAACTTTCCTAACTATTTTCAATGTAAAAAGACGAGATTTTAAATTTTTGCCATATTTACCGTTGGACGTCAGGCTTTTCATTTCCTCTGTTAATACATCAATTTTAATAAAAACTCAGAATTTTGTCCTATTATTCGGTGACAAAAACTTTGGCCTTTTCCTGTAGGAGTTAAAAAAAAAAAAAAAAAAACTACGGAAATGCAATTCATTTCATGGCTTTGACATGCGAGGTCATGGCATTAATGTTTTAGAAACACCGTCATGTTTGTTTCATAATCCTGAGCCGCACAGAGTGCATGCCTTTGTTGCTGCGAGTATGAGACTCCCCACAAAATCATTCACATTTGGTTTTGCTTTCTATCCTCTTTTGGTTTTTCGTTTTCCTGTTTGGCTTTTGTTTGCTTCGCTTGCACTAAAATGCCAGATTAGTGCAATGAAACTGTGAGTTCTTCGACATACAGTTATAAAGCGGAGCTAGCCCTGTACCCTGTGAAACGATGAAATTTAAATAATCTTCTTTTTTTATCTTAACCTAAAACTCATTGTACTACTTTGGCTAGTTGGAAGGTCTGAGGTCTTGTAAAGCACTCTAACGACAGACTACAAATGAATATAGTTAGTGGCTCACATTCATGCACTATAAAGTGAATTTGAACTGCAATGAAACAGTATTTATCAAAAGAATATTTTACAAGGGCATTTCTTCTTAGAGAACGGCGGGACTCTCAAAGTTTTAAGCAGACAATTATACTGCTGAAGACGCTGGAACAGGAACGACTACCATATCTATCTCGGATAGTGAAAACAAAAATAACTGTAATGCACCTTGTTGACCAGGGCTATCTCGGACATTATAAGAACTTTAAAATGAAATAGCAGAGGAGACAGAGTTCTGTAATTAGGGTGCAAATGAAATGAAGTAATACTCAAGATCGCAATTTCCACGTCACCTCGAATACTCCATTAAAAGTTATCAGTCTTTTTTTATGTTGTGACTGTTATTCAGTACCTAAAAGTTTCTTTATAGCATATCATGATAAGCAGAAGTGATATGTAACTTGAATAAATAAATAAATAAATACATACAAATATATATATATATATATATATATATATATATATATATATATATATATATATATATATATATATATATATATATATATATATATATATATATATATATATATATATATATATATATATATATATATATATATATATATATATATATATATATATATATACTATGCAATTATAATCCAGTTGATGACAGATCAAAAAAAAAAAAAAGAAGGAAAGGTTCGGAGGCACTCAGAGCCAAAATATGAACTCTGTTCCAAATTTTAAATGCCATCAGTGACAACATCCATAATTCTTTAGTAACCCGCTAAGAAGCAAAATTATCCTAAGAGCACCTAATGGCCTGCCTAACATTATCCTCAAATACAACGCCGATTTGCACTTCCGTCCTGGATTTAACGCGACCAGACACGAGATCATGAACGGTGGGACTTTATTTAATCTTGGCTTTACTGAAATCCTCCATTTTAGTCATTTAAGGCGTTCCAAATCAGCCCCTTTAATCCGGATTAACGAGAACAATTGTACCGCTAATTGCAGCTAGCGCAACTTCCTAGCTGCTATAATGGCTTGCGTAATGTTGAGTCAGGATATATAACTACTATTCTAAAGTCCCGAACTGTGGCATCGTGTCATTCCCTCTGTGATAGGAGCCAGCGCGGCCTCTAATTAGAGGTCCTTTGCCGAAAAAGTTCTTTCAAATCCATCCTCATGTTTTTGCAAGAAGTGCGTGGAGCGGGTTGATTACAAAGCGGCTGAAGATGAACCTCTCTCTCTCTCTCTCTCTCTCTACACACACACACACACACACACACACACACACACACACACACACACACACACACACACATATATATATATATATATATATATATATATATATATATATATATATATATATGTGTGTGTGTGTGTGTGTGTGTATATAATATATATACTGTATATGTATGTATGTATGTATATATATATTATATATATATATATATATATATATATACAGATGCAACAGAAGAATTGTGGAAAGCCGGAGTGAATAAGAAATAGGTAGACCAGTACTTGAGGAAACATTCTTTATGACTAGTTTATAACACACCCCATCATCAGGCATCTAAAATAACAAATAAATACAATATTAAAATAAAATTATATAATACCAAGAATTAAAATTATATATATATATATATATATATATATATATACAGAGTGATGGTTTTTGTTTGATGGTGTGGTTATCCATATCACTAGAACGACATCTGAAAATTAAAAAATTCCATAGCGTCTATATAAAGTGGTTTGAAAGATATATAACGTTGTGATGTGGAGACCATCAGAAAACCATCACTCTGTAATAATGAAAATGTAACTATCTTTGTATTTGCCTTGTATTCCCTCTCTTGCCTCTTGTTCTCTGATGTTTAATTTTATTTCATTTTAATGAGTGTTTTTCTTTCATTGTATTTATTTGTTATTTTATGCCTGATGATGGGGTGTGTTATATCGCAATAAAGAATGTTCTCAATATTCTTTATATATATATATATATATATATATATATATATATATATATATATATATATATCAGCTGTAAATTTATCAAAACTTTACCATGATAATTGTAAGACACAGAAATGCTTCACGTTCTCAACTAGCGTAATTCACTTTTGATTTTATATTTTACAAAGAATGAGTTTGTAATGAAATCACGTAATACTTGTGACATTGTAAATTATTACAATATTACGGAGAGCAACCCTTCATATCTCATCCCAGGTCTTTTTGTGGAAAGAGAGTGATATCAATATTGCAGGTGATTTGCATCCGTGCCTTTGAAATCCGGAATCACTTTGATTCAATGATATTAATATCATCTGTTATTTACTACCGTCGAACCTGTGAAATTCTTACGGATCTCTTGTATAAATATTCATCGTTATTTCCGTCCGCTGCCTTTGAAATTCCGAAAATACTTGTGTAATTTTCGCTGTTATGCGTAATGGCAAATGCTTCCACCTTCGTGTTTGAAGTTACAATGTTCTCATTATAACGCAGCTTCACAAGTTTTGCTTCGGTCTGCTCGTTTGCTTCCGAACTTGCACAAAACAAGATTAATTCTGGATGAAGTTTGATATCTGATATCTGAACTGAAGACCTCGTGTGCCTGTACAAGAGATCGGTTTAGGACTAAAACGCGTTCACGTTACAACAGACCCACTTGTTAAATTCCAAGATATTTTTATTTTCCTAATTCATTACGTGATAATATGCCTCGGTATGTTAGCGATTTGTTATCTGACGTTATGTTTTTTTTTATTTTCATTTTTCCCAATGAATAATGTACCATATTAGTTCATGTTTTCTCTCTCTCTCTCTCTCTCTCTCTCTCTCTCTCTCTCTCTCTCTATATATATATATATATATATATATATATATATATATATATATATATATATATATATATATATATATATATATATATATATATATATATATATATATATATATATATATATATATATATATATATATATATATATATATATATATATATAATATGCAGAGATATCTTTAGTATATATCTTATGAAAATATCTAAAAGAAATACTGTTAAATATTTTTTTATAAATTCTAAGATTATTTTCCTACCAATTTATACGTACTTCTCACCTCTTATTCATTAGTGAACATATTCTTACAACTTTCTTTTCCTTGGAAAAAAAAATGGTTATAAACATTAATTTCTTTAAAAATCATCTTCATTTATTAACTGGTAAATGAATACTAAAACAAATCATCGTTCTCTACAGAAATTATACATGAGACATAGTCAGCGCAGAATATTAATTTCACCGAGTTAACAATAATGTTTCTCTTCCTTCGGTATGACAGAGTGAACTGCATAACTGCCAGTTTACCTAACTTGACGCATGACAGAATGGTCCAACAGACAGTTGGGCGAAGATTGATAACTTATTAATTACTAAGACAA
Source organism: Macrobrachium rosenbergii (assembly GCF_040412425.1). Lineage (NCBI taxonomy): Eukaryota > Metazoa > Arthropoda > Malacostraca > Decapoda > Palaemonidae > Macrobrachium > Macrobrachium rosenbergii. The sequence goes on from NC_089744.1 coordinate 11,383,085, forward strand.
AGCCTAACATCCGAGTGGTTAATGAAACGGCAGATACAAGCAGAACCAGAGAGATTAATTATAACGTGAAGGGCTTCCAGGTAATATTCTTGCGTAGTTATAACGAACGAAAGTCGGGTTAGATTTTGATCAATAATTATAGCAACTGCCTTATTATTTATTATAGCAACTGCCTTATTATTTACTCAAGTCAGCATTCGATAAAGTAATGTTGTTTATTAAAGTTAGCCTTAAGTAAGGTAAAATATAAAACAATATAAAAGGAAGAATTCTGAAGTAATACCTTTGTGTAGGAATGACGTCAGCACAGGTGATGTCCCTGTAAAGGAACTGCTACGCGATTTCGTGACTAGTTCACTCGGATCTCTCTTTCAAGTCATTCTTTTCTACATATAGAACTCTAAGCCAGCCTTTAATTTGTGATTTTAAAGCTTCAAGTTAAAAAGCTCAAAAAGACTGCAACTTCTTATCACAAATTTATGTAATGAAATACAATGTGCATCCATATATTTTTTATCAGTGAAAAAAAAAAAAAAACAGCCAGCCTGTCCTGATCTTCGCGTTTGGACTTGCCGTTGTCTAGCCCGAGAAGAGTCTGTCTCCCTAAGGCCCTAACACAATGTATGGGTTGGCTACAACAGTGAAGGTATTAAAAAAATATAAAAAATGAATCCACGAACATGTACCTGGGAATCTAATTATGGATGTGAAATTCATAACAGAACAAAAATGACCCGAGTTGTCTGTATGTTCTTGCATATGGCACAAATGAAAATGATAAATGGACAAAAAATAGCCAAGTTGTGTGCGTTCTTACATAGAGGACAAACGAAAATGACAAAAGCTCTGCGGGAATCATTAATTAGGAATCGAGAATGATTTTCTTCTATCATTAATTATATATATATCTCGCATTCTCTTCCTTTTGTCTTTGTCGAGTTATGACAACAAATAATCATTCTCTGGTTGGAGTGTTGACCCTCCACTTACCTCTGATTTAAATTCCGAGTAAACAGTCTTTGATCACCTCTTGACTTTCTTTCTTTCTTTTTTTTTTTTTAGGTCGGTCAGTCTTTCTCTCTCTGCCTCCCCAACTTTCTTGCTCCTTGTTTTCTTCTTGCCTTCATTTTAATCTCATGGTAAACAGTCTTGGGACATGTAAGGCTTTGAAAATTTTACTTCCTATTTTTGTCTCTAGTTTTCGCATGTATTCTGCTCTTTACATACTCTCTCTCTCTCTCTCTCTCTCTCTCTCTCTCTCTCTCTCTCTCTCTCTCTCTCTCTGGAATTATCTGTCCCTCTTCCTCAATGTTCCCTCGACCCCTGTTACCTGTACCTTCCTTCCCTGTGTACCTTCTAATTACATTACAAGATACAAAGAAAGATGGAAGTATTTCACACTGTGCGTTATCCTCATGCACAGCAAGCCAGCTCTCTCTCTCTCTCTCTCTCTCTCTCTCTCTCTCTCTCTCTCTCTTATTTACTTTTTTATTTGTGTTTATCGTTCCCCTACTTACCGATGTCAGGTGGGACATCTCGTCCATTGTTCCGAAACGAGACACGTGTTATTGATTCTTCCTTTTGTTCTGAAATGAGTTATTTATATCGCCCATTTCCTTTCCAGTATTCTTCCTTTGTTTCTCCCCCATTTATTTGAATAGAGAAAGCTCTCTCTCTCTCTCTCTCTCTCTCTCTCTCTCTCTCTCTCTCTCTCTCTCTCTCTCTCTCTCTCTCTCTTTTATTGTGATCAAAACGTCAGCAATCATTGATTTTCTAATAGCCCCTTTTAACATATTTCTGTTTCACCTAGTAATCGTCCCACTATGATTAACATAATGTGTAAGTTATCGTTGGATATTGTTTCTCATTTTCTTTTCATTTTCTCCATTTTTGCCTAGAAAAACATTTCTCTTGAA
>NC_089744.1:11387500-11422500 GCF_040412425.1 Macrobrachium rosenbergii
TTTTATTACCTGGTAATTATGACGGAAATCACAATCATTTTTACTAACTACGCGAAAAAATTATACATTTCAGTATTTAATGAATTTATAAAAAATGAAACTCTTCGAGATCAGTCAACAAGAACTGTCGTGCTGAAGAAATAATTCATTACAAAATAGTAGGTTATGCTTTCAATTCGGTTTGTTTGTTTGTTTTGTGTCTGTGTTAGTCTGTTAGCAAGACTGTGATGATAATGTTAAGTATGGCTATATGATTTTTACGAGAGTTTCAGTTATGACTTGGACCCTCAACGGATGGCCTCTTGTTTGTTAATTTTCATAAGCTATATTTTAACAGAAAACTTCACTATCACAATTGATCCCTGATATTCTTTCCCTGTCCGAGAGCGACCAGATTTGCTGATCAGCGGCGCCAAAATACAATAATTGTGCCACGCTCTCGAACTTCTCAGGTCCAGATGCCTTTTATTCCTTACACCATTCGCCTGTGGAACCTCAAACCATTCGCCTGTGGAACACTCTCCCTGAGGATGTTGTGCGGTTGGAACTGAAATGTTGAAGGGAAGATGCAATGCATTGCTATCCTAAAAAAACTGACCTTAAACTTAAATCATTTATTTATATTTGTACCCATTTATTCATTATTTCATTCATTTATATTTTTATCTAATGACTTCTTTCTGAATTTCCTATTATCTGTAATTTTTCTCAAATGAACACCCTTTTATTTGGAAGCTCGAATTTCAAGCCAAAGTCACATGTGAGCTTATTCCACATGAATAGCTTTTATCTACTGCATAAGTTAAGTATACCTTAGTTTAACCAGACCACTGAGCTGATTAACAGCTCTCCTGGGGCTGGACCGAAGAATCAGACTTATTTTACGTGGCTAAGCACCAACTGATTAGCTAGCAACGGGACCTACAGCTTACTGTGGAATCCGAACCACATTATACCGAGAAATGAATTTCTATCACCAGAAATAAATTCCTCTAATTCTTCATTGGCCGGCCGGAGACTCGAACACGGGCCTAGCAGAGTGCTACCCGAGAACTCTACCGACTCGTCCAACGAGGAACTTATCTACTGCATAACAACAATGATAACAATGTTTGGCAACACGCGATTTTTGGGAAAAGGGACAAGAGGAGGGATTGGACTGCTCAGCCTTGGCGGGGGTTTGTGGGCTGAGAACGCTTATGTTGTAATTCTTTATTTTGAAGTCTTGACTACAATTAAAATATATTTATGCAATAACAATATGAATGTACTCTTACTTAAAATGCAATTTTCTCATTAGACGTTTTAATTTTCAAAAAATAGTGACACGAAACGATGATTTAATAAATTTACTTTTTCTCCAGTAAAAATCAACGAATGAAAACGCTAAATTTCACCAATTACCCCGAACTCAGAGTTGCGTCAGTGAGGCATCGCTCCTAATTCAAGTTTCGGCGGACTTTGAGAGACAGTTCCCAGCACTACTACGGCTTTACACTGAGTAAGATTACGATAATTAGCGGTAACTAATAATTTTAATACATTTCGAAAAGCAACATCCATTACTCTTTTCTTCATATAAATGTACAAATATTTCGTGGTATGATATATTATATTTCTCTCTTCGCTACACACACATATTTATATATATATATATATATATATATATATATATATATATATATATAATTATAGTCAGATAGATACAGTGTGTGTTTATGTTTTTCGTATCAGAATTCAAAATCCTGTGTGTGTGTGTGTGTGTGTCTGCGTGTCACACTGCCATCTTCTTTGTCATAGACGCCACTCGGTATCTGAAATGGCACTTATTACAACGACACGAGTTCTGGAAACTTTCCCATACAAACCAAGAGATTTCGTGGAACGATATATTACTGAATAAGCAGTAAGCTGATGCGTGCTGAGAGAGTTCCTAATGATCACAGTGTTATCCACGGCACGTACAATATGCAATTAACTGAGACGAAGATAATGCTACGTGGTTACTTCTACAGAACTACTAAGTCTTTGCCCCCACACATACACACATATACGAACACACACACGCATATATGTATACGTATGTATATATATATATATATATATATATATATATATATATATATATATATATATATATATATATATATATATATGTGTGTATATGTGTGTGTGTGTGTGTGTGTGTGTGTGTGTGTAATGTTACAGGGAATGTGTGAAATCAGGGATTTCACGAAATCCATAGGGAATTTGTGAAATGACCAATTCGCTTAGGAACATTTGATCCCCAAGGGATAGTACTAAACACGGCGAAACACTGATTCACCTACACTGTTTTGCCGTGTTTAGTACTAGCCCCTGGGTTGTCAAATGTGTTGGCCGTGTTCAGTACTAGCTGGGCATCAAAAGTTCATAAGCGAGTTGATCAATATATATATATATATATATATATATATATATATATATATATATATATATATATATACATACATATATATATACATATATACATACACACACACATATATGTACTGTATATACTGTGTACATATATACAGTATATATATGTATATATATATATATATATATATATATATATATATATATATATATATATATATATATATATATATATACTGTATATATATCACTATGCAACTTTCCTCCCAAGGAAGGGAATGGGGCTGCTATTACCAAGACCTATCCTTGACCCAACAGATACTGGCAGCCCTTTACAGGTGGATTAACTTGCAGGCACTAGGCCATGCACATAACAAGACCTCTCAAACGTGAGCAGTCCCCGGGACTAAATAAATCAGACCAACAAAATTAAAGAGTACAGATAATTTCTAAATTATCTGTTTGCTTTTCTTTTTGATCTTCTCGAGTCCTAGTTTAGGTTAACTGCTTTCCTGAATGGCATATCCAAAAAGTATTCCGTACTAGTACTAGAAAGGATTCTTCCTTTCTGGCGTGGTGCCCTCTGTCCATAAAAATCACCAACTTTTAGCATTCCGACGCTTCTTCAAAAGGAACAGGCTATACATCGGTTTACTTGCTCTCACGAGAACTGCTGTTGTCATACGAATATTGAAAGATTCCGTACCCAAGTAAGGCCCTCCATTTCACCGATCTCAGCCAAAGAGTGCAATCAAGAATCACTTCGGGAATATCCATAACAGTGACCTTCGTCACCACCACCTGCAGGAAATCACCGCAACTCCAGACCGTGAAGGAGATGCCCGTCGATTGTCAATATTGGAAGCCATTTGCATCGCCAGTAAATGAACTTCAAGCAATATCCAAATCACCGACCTGCACACACACACACATACACACACACACACACACGCTCCTTTCTTGGGGAATCTCAACCAGATCTGCCGCAGACCAATAAAAAAAAATAATCACTATCCTATGAATACCCAACACTCACATGGACTCCTTTACCTCTGCAACCTCGTCCGAGATCTGGATAAAAATCACTCACTATACACAATATCGCCCTCTGAAAATGGTGGAATCCGTTTCCAAAGCTTCGCGGCAGGAAATAACACCAAGATATATGCGATGTTGCACTTTTAAAGGTCACAAAATAACTCGAAATGTTTTCCGGAAAATTTAAAACATTGAATATGTTAATGAAAACTCGGAAGCTGTCTGGTGCAACTAATTCTGAGGACATCCCAAAGGACATTCTTCTTTGGGTGACAAATGTCATGCAAACATAAGACCCTTGAACCAGCTACTCAAAATGCATCAAGCATAGACTACGCCACATACAAAAAGAAACCCAACAGGACTTTACATGATCAGAAAAAAAAATAAAAAAATGGTTACAAGTCTTCATTAATCTAACCTGTAGGTTATAAATAATTATATTTTGAATTATATTCTAAGTGCTATACGAAGCAGTTTTACGACACCTTTTCATCTAAATTTTAAAATTTGGTTTGAATGAGAATATTCCTTCAGGCACTTTTCCGTCGCGAACAATCTGACGAGAAAAAGCTGGACTGAAGCACGCCCACACTCTCACAAGGATCATCGGTAAATAATAGGGATTAACCTTCGACGTATGAACTGAATTGTGTCAAGGAGCGTAAGTTTGAGAAATAATTTCCACACAGTTTAAATTTAGAATATCCGCGCTGTTACAGAGACTTTTTTTTGGCGTCATAAGGTTTTTGCTTTGTAAAACAAATAATAAAATCGGGATATTAACAGCCTCTGCGGTTTATTTATTATTCAGTCAGCATTACTTCGTTATTAAACAGTGTCTCATTTTCATCTCATGCCGTCTTTCATTCGACTGTAATCTTTTGCAAGGCCAAAAATATCGATCGATTACTATAATACATATTTACATTAAATGAGGTGGAAACTGGTTTATTCCATATCAACTGTTTGGATGTACAACGGCCCATCAAATCTTCTTGTTTATACCGTCGTTTCATTCATAACAAATTTACGCTAATAAAGACTTTCTGCACATGCCCGTGTCTTTGCGTTCGAGCAAACGCACATTAAAAAATTTGATATCCACAGGAAAAAACAATAATCCGCTTCTGAACTCTTTATGCACACAATGCAGTACACGCAGCCTTCCACGTTTCAGTATTAGGCTCTCTTACAAACTAGTGCGATGGCGGCCAGTCTCGCACAGAACAGGGAAAACAGACAACTCCTTTTCCTTAACATTTGACATATAACCGAAGCTTATTCTTTATACAGTTGGGACTTACCTTGAAAGTGATGACAAATTGTGAAAGGGATTCACGTAGTACGGAAGAACACACTTACCTGAAATATAAAGAAATGGCTATTATGAATACTGGAAAAAGAAATATAATTTTAATACCTTCCATCCCTTTTAGATGCCGGTACTTGCCATTATGCTTACTGAAGATTTGCGTAAATAATTCAGACTGAATGACAATATGGAATATATCAAGAAAAATATCTATGACACTGCAATGATACTGGAACAATCAAATCTGGTAGTCTATAAAGAGTGTAACCCTTATTATAATCACAATAATAGTAATAAATATTAGCAAACAATTTAAACAGTTCACATGTCAAAACTTTCACGCAATATAGTTGGTGAATTTTAATATCGCGTCAAGGCTCGTAAGTAAAGTCAAGTACAAAAATTAGTGAAGAATAAAGAAGTTTAACAAGTGGTGCACTTGCACTTGTTCTAATTAAGTGATAACTCAGCGTGAATTCTTGCGAAAATTCCCAACTCCGACCGGGAAAATGGGTGAATCATCGCAAAGCAGTCGACACGGCTCTCCGATCACCAAAAATAATCTTCGAGAAGAAAGCTTGTCTTGAAAACAGTTATCACCCTTGGGACAGGTTTCCCTTCTCTTTGTAATAAAAGTAATAAAGTAAAAATGTTTTCGTACCTTAATGGGATACGTAAAGGAGAGATCATGCGAAGTTTTTATGAGCTATTTTATGCGATGGAAGAGATGGGAATTCTTGGGGAATTTCGAGAATCTCGCAAATAGAGGTATTCCTCGCGTCGATCCGGCGGACGGGAAGCGTCAGTCTTTGGCAGTTGCAGACGGGGTCAGATTAAATCGCTCACTTTAGACGGGAAAAAATGAAACCGTCCGCTTTCTCGGAGATAATATTTCGAGCTGGATTAGTGTCACCGTATAACAAATGTTACCGCAATCGAAACGGCTGAATTGTCGATACGGCCACGGGGCATCGCTACAAAGAAACAGGCAAATGCCGGAAATCAGATTTCGGAGATTAACAAAACGTTCTCAACTTCGTAATCTTTCTTAGGCCGAAACTCTGCCATGGTATCACGCAAGAAGGTCCATTCCTTTACAACTCCATGCCATTTTTCTTTGGTTCTTACCCTTCTTTTCTTATAATAGTATGAAAGGATATAAAAATTTAATGAACGTATGTGTATGTCTATATATATATATATATATATATATATATATATATATATATATATATATATATATATATATATATATATATATATATACCAAAGCAGAAAAATGTGAAGAAAAATTCATTTGAAAATAACGCCCTAAAACACGAGAGCGCGCCAAGAGAAAATATAAAATGTATTTCCATCACACTTCCATGACAGGTCTGGGATAAGTTGTCTCACCATTGTGTGTTCTCTCTGCTATCACCATCGCTGCTGTTGTTGCTGTTGTTTTCATGATACAGTGGCGGTCCGTCAGTCTGACGACATTGCATCATACATGAAATTTCCACATGCATCAACTTTATCTCTGAAGTTGCGCTGTATAACTTAAATAATTTCCTTTGTACCTGGAGGAAGGGAGGGAGAGAGAAAGAAACGAAGAAAGAAAGAAAGAAGGAAGAAGAGAGAGAGAGAGAGAGAGAGAGAGAGAGAGAGAGAGAGAGAGAGAGAGAGAGAGAGATTTTGTTTGACAACTGACACGAAAAGTAACTATGTATGTTGATTTTGGTTTGTTTTTGAGTGGCACCTTGCAATGTCCTTTCACAATTTGGTTATAAATTATACATAGGAATGTTACAAACAATATACACGCGTGATTCCTCAACATACCTCTTAGTGCGTGATGTCAAAAAATCATCTAGTCATTTCATTTATAGTTCAGTGACTTAAAATGTTAACTTTTGAAATAAATCTCCCCTATTCCTTATATTTCTATCCTCTTCTTATTTCTTCTTATAATTGAGTAATTCTAGATTCAATTACTGACTCTGTTTTATTTTCTCTATATTTAATTTTTTTTCCGCTGTTCCCTTTTTTTATCAGAAAAAAAACAACGCTATCAAACAGTATACAAAAGACCACTCGTTAGGGAACTATGGTAATCAAGCTGTCGGGAGAGTCGAAAGTTTCTTCATTAGTGGATTATGTTAATTTAACATTCAGCCCCTGGAGAAAACATTACAGACACTCTTCCCAGATATCCTCTTTGGTAACAGAAGTTACGTTACGACATGTGGACCCCATGCACCCAATCAAGACGTGGCTTTTTCGCTCTTCCAATCACAGGTAATATTTCTGGACGAAAGCAGCGTTCCTAGGTACGGTAACTTTCTTTAAAGGTCTAAAGGTGGCAGAAAAGATGGGGTTATATTTCATTTCTTTTCCTTTCTCTTTGTTCACTTTTTCTTTTTTTTTATAATTATACTAAGAAACAACCAAAACTGCAATGTCTCTCTTTTTGTGAAAATGTAACCAAACAGAACATGGAAAAACTCATGATGAAATTATTTGGTTCTATCTATTTATCTAATGGATACTTTGTTTAACCGCTCTCTAACTTTCATTTTCTTTGGATCTGATAGCATTTTCTGACTTCACTTCAATTTCTCTTTTGATTTTTGTTTTGACATTTCATCGCCATTTATCATGATCATTTTACCTCTACTTGCCCGGTATTTCGGACCATTACAACGCCATCCATCATTATTTCGTCTATTTTTCATTTGTGACTCTTCATTTTTGTCATGAATAGCTGTCATTTAGCTCTTTATACACTGGAATTGCCTAGACATTTTTGTGAACTACTCCCGTAGTTTAGCCGTATGAATAGATACTGACAACCGTTAAATGGCACTTTTTCTTCACTATAATGGCATTTCTGCCTCGATTTTTGCTACCGGCTAAATCTAGTCAATCATTTTTGTTGCATGTTTGACAGATTTAGTGCAACGAATAAATTTCAACTTACATTTTTCTTCTTACAGTTCGGACATTTTCCAGAACTACATAGATCACGACAGATATACAAAACAGAAGAAAGCAAAGAACCAATAAAAAAAAAAAAAAAAGCAGAAATACATAAACTCGGGAACATTCTAGACCGTTCCCTGCTTCTGAATGCCATCACGCTCCGACAGAGCCTTAAAATTGCAATTGGACTTCAATTTATGACAACGATTCGTTCCGCTCGTCACTCGGAGTAGAAAAATCATAATTCTTACATTTTATGACGGTTATTTCTAATGAAAGGTTGCTTTTATCATTATCGTTATTACTGTTACTATTATTGCACGAGCGAATTCGGGGACGGATATTCCACTGCTCTGTTTTCCATTTCTTTATTTCGTCCGTAAGATTTGGCGTGTGGAATCTAGTTATTAATGAGGATAATAATTAAACGACGACAAGGATAAAGATAACGTTACTTTAATAGGAAGTTTAAAATAAACAGAGGCAAACAACTAATTTAGGTGTCAATCGAAGTCTTGTACATTGTCATGAATGGCAATTACCATTAACTTTATTGTAAGACGATTCCTAGTGCATGAACTTCATTTCACTTAGCAGCTACTATAATTATACTTTTATTGAATAACTCAAAATTCAGAGATCTACCGAGTTAAACTAGATCCTGAAATATAATAAATCAATTTAAAATGAATAATGAGATTCCAGAAATAAACCTACTTTCATCCAATTAAGTTATGACTCCAGCCAGGTCTTCATAAAATTCACACGGAAATTCGTCTAGGTCCCGCAAGTCCTATTATTCAATAACGAATTTAGCCAAATCTTTAGGAATTGCGAAATATAATTAAAGAACCTACTCTACTTCCTCCAATATTTTCGTGGTTTCAGCTAATAAGGCTAATATTTAAGAAGGTTTTAAGCATATCGTCGACTATTTTTCTCCAAATCTCATCATTTTAGCCAAATACATAGGAATTTGAGATGGAAATTTAAGAGCAAATCCTATTTCCCTTCAGTTCAGTCAAATTCAAAACAATTCCATAACCAAACTTACTTCCTTGACATTTCCAGTTTTGTGCTGGCCAAAGCTGTAGAGTTTTCAGTGAAATTCAATTCAGGTATGGTATTAAAATTATGCACTTGCTGTAATCTCCTTTTCGAAATTAACCGTGTATTAATAAAACGAAATCTTCCAGTTCATTGTTGACTTTTTACGAAAGCCTAACAAAAATTAAAGAATTTAATGTACTTTCCTCCTAATCAGTAATGAGCACGACCAAGTATGTACCTAGAGAATTGTGAAGAAAATTTAGGAACCAAAACATTCATGGCTTCCTAAACAATCTCGTAGGAACATTGTACAGATATAAAAAAATCTAGTCTTCCTCCAGCTCTGGTGTGCTTCAGCTGTGCCTTCACAAAAGCAAAATGAATCCAATAAAACCAGCGAATTCCAATGACTCTTGAAGGCATGGTAATAAATGTGTTCTTGCATCGCATTCCTCCATGGAAAAAGGGTTCGCAGATCCAGCACTCGATGGCATGACAACACGTCAAGGAAATGAATTGTGCCTCATTGCATAATTCATGAGAGAACATGCGTGTCTTAGGCCACATATCATGAAACATCATTTTTATTCCCTCGCGTCTTCGTGTCATGTACGGCTTCGCATGCAAGAAACAATACGTTCAAACATGATTTTTCGAGATGAAAGTATAATAGGCCTTTTCTGTGTAACATGACATGCACAGTCATTCTAAGAGATCGTCTCCCATCTTTTGTTTTCCCCAAGTCTAACAACCTGTCACTTCTTCCGTAGGAGGGACCCACTCCTCTCCTTTTTGTTCTTCCTCGTCATTACCCATTCCCACTGGTTATCTCTTAACAAAAAAAATCTATTCTTCAGTGATGATTAACTAAATCTAACAGGGTCAGAATTTTCTATAAAGATCTTTATCTAACCTACAAAACTTACAAAAAAAAAAAAAACAGTAAAAATGACCTTCCATTCTTGAAAATACTCTTTCTGCATAATACAAATTAGCAGTAGATGACCTAATTTTGTTGTCAAGGTTAAGGTTCTTTCTCTCCCTAGACGGACGGTGCCATAAATTGTTAGTCTCCCTGTACTCTACGCCAGGTTGAAAGCCTCTCTATAACCTTTTTAACCCTGGCTGCTATCATGGTTGCCTGACCGCCAGGCACGTAATTTACTGCTTAGCTTAACAAAAGCACATTAGATTGTTCTTCAAAGGAGTGACATCATCTGCTCGTCCTCATCCAGCAGGCAAATTTGGATCCTCGAGTATGTTACCAATCTCACCGCTTCTAATTCTATTAAGGTTCCTCGTCAGGAAAGATAACTGAGGCAGAATATAAATAAGATGTGGGACTTACGCTAGTCGCGTCATAATCATTTCATATAAAGAGAGAGAGAAAAAAGGTAACATCATCAGTGCGTCAAAAAATGATTAAAATAACTGTAACTAAATTCTCAAGGACTTTCAGAACATACAAAGTTACTCGACTTTATTTAATAAACTTTCCATAAGGAACGCAAACTTGTTTACATACGTAATAACGGACGATCTTAACCGAATCCTCTAGGCAACGGAAACCTGGCGAGCTAATTAATCTCCATTAGCTCTCTGTCATAACAAGAAGACGAGCCTGAGTATAAAACTGTCACCAGATGTCCTACTTCGAAGGAGAACACGATAATTATATCTAAAATCGAATTATCTGAGCATTGCGATAAAATAAAGGTGTAACTTCCAAATAAAGTGAATAAAATGTAATTTGCATCCGTATAGTACTCATTATCTTTGGTGTAACACAGTTCGTCTACCGGCGCTGAACTGTAGGTTTCATTATCACAAAATCTTAAACAGCAAAAAACGAAGGAATAGCCAGTACACGGTGAATCGTAAATCTACTTGAATATCGCCGTCATTATCACTGCACAGGTACATTAGTTTGTATAACAAACGAAGGAATAGGAAAAGAGCGTGACCTAGTTTGTAAGGAATCGATACACCCATCTGTTGACAGATAACGCGTTACTGAACTAGCAAATTTCCGTAAAAATCAGCTTAAGGAAAATGACGCGTTAATGATTTAATGTTTTCGGAACGAGACAGAATGAAGAACCCAGAAAATTGAAGAGCAGAGTAGGCGGGAAGGTTTGGAAAGACGGGTCTTACATCTGCAGGCCATCCTAATATAATGCATGTACTACATCTTTTGCATTTTTTAGTAAGAACCCTAATTTCTTTATTATCTGAGACCATTATTATTATTATTATTATTATTATTATTATTATTATTATTATTATTATTATTATTATTATTAACCAAACAAAAACTTCTTTCAGTTTTCTTCTGAAGATGGAAAGGGAAAACCACAAGATTCCTGTGTATAACTTGTTTACTTGTAAATATTTACATGTTACTTTTAAAAGTAACATGTAAATATTTACAAGTAAACACGTTATACACAGGAATCTTGTGGGTTTCCCTTTCCATTATTATTATTATTATTATTATTATTATTATTATTATTATTATTATTATTATTATTATTATTATTATTATTATTATTATTATTATTCAGAAGATGAAACTTATTGATATGGAACAAGCCCACAAGGGCCACTGACTTAAAATTCTAGCTTCCAAAGAATATGGTGTTCATTAGGAAGAATTAAGAGGAGGTAAAAGGAAATACGTAAAGAAGAGATCCCACTTATTTAAAAAGAAAAAAAAATAATAATAAATAGATAAAACGTACTGAAATGCAAGGAGAATAGTATTAGGGTAGTAACACATTGCATCTTCTGAAAGTTACAATTGCACGGCATCCTCTGGAAGGTTGTTCCACAGTCCAACGGTGTGAGAAATAAAGGACCTCTGGAACCAAGAAGTTAGACAGCGAGGCACATTTACTGCATATTGGTGCTCTCGGCAGGCAAAGGGGATCAGGGATCACTTGTGAATGTGAAAGATCTCTCATGAAATACAACTTATGAAAAAGCGACAAACAAGAGACCATCCGTCGATGGTCCAAGTCATAACTGATACTGTTAGGAAACTGAAACCTACCACCACGAACCACTCTCAGAGAGATAAACTCGGGCAGAAGCAGTATTCTAGTAAACGAAGCACAAACGACCTAAAACAGTGTGCATTTTTTCTATCACGGTTATAAATATATGAGGCCTTACGAACAACACCTGACTTTCGTGCAGCATTATGGATCGTTGGCTACATTCAATAATTACAAGGGCAACCGCCGAGAAATGGTCAAACAACCTCTCCCTCCCCTTTTCTTAAAAAAAAAAAAAAAAAAAAAAACAGGGGTAGCACCTTCTGGAGGCATCTCTTCAGTAAAAGGTAGATTATATATATATATATATATATATATATATATATATATATATATATATATATATATATATATATATATATATATATATATATATATATATATATATATGGCAGGACCCAGTCTGTCGCCAGTTACCCCAGCCACAAAGCTGGTACCCACTTGAACACCTGGGTTGAGAGAGGAAACTGGGTTACACTTTTACTCTTCCTTTCCCAAGTATATATATATATATATATATATATATATATATATATATATATATATATATATATATATATATATATATTATGTGTATATATGTGTGTATATATAGTAAATATATATATATATATATATATATATATATATATATATATATATATATGTATATATATATATATATATATATATATATATATATATATATATATATATATATATGTGAGTGTGTGTGTAAGTAAATATATATATATTATAATATATATATATAAATAATAAAACAAATTTTCAATGATCTTACACATGGTTTTGCAAAGGATTGGGAAATGTCACAGGTATGCAGAAGGAATGCGTTGCGAAGGAAAGGGACGAGGGAGACCTAGAAAATCCTGAAAAGATGGAAGTCAGGGACAGTTGAAACCAGAGATCCTTCAAGTTCTGTTGGCTCAAGAAAGTGCGCAGTGTTATAAATGGGGTCAAGAGGGTGCTGATAATTAAACTGGGGAAGGCATATAGAACGAATGCGATGTATATGGTTGTACAGGTGTCGTACTTTTCACAAGACGTAATATCTTCAGGAAAAGGATTATTGGTGAAAAATAAGAACGTTCTTCTTGACGCATAACAACAAAACTCCACCTCCATCACCTACAGTATAACGATGTGTATGAGAGAGAGAGAGAGAGAGAGAGAGAGAGAGAGAGAGAGAGAGAGAGAGAGAGAGAGAGAGAGAGTATGAACTACAATACTTAAAGAAACTTACTCCTTTTCTTGGATGGCACCGAATATGCTAATGACTAGACGAACAGAAGAATGCATAATTAACGAAAGAGGGTATATTTTTTTTCTTCACTAACAGGCTATGAGATTTTCATCCACCTTTCCCTTTTGTGTACAATAAAAATATTTCTTAAAGTGGACAGTCTTACTCTGTTGATAAGATATGGTTACACGTAACAAAATCTTTTCTGTAATTTCGGTGTATTTATTATTTATATATATATATATATATATATATATATATATATATATATATATATATATATATATATATATATATATATATATATATATATACCACAGGAAAATGAAACATTGGCTATAAATCTTGACCGGTTACGCCATCAGTTTCCTTAAACACATTCAAGATGTCTTAAAAAGTAAAGGCAAACGGCTTAAGATTTGTACCCTGTGTTTTATTCTCCTAATACACATCTGCATATATATAACACATTTTATTATGATTACCTTGATATGTCTTTACGGTGAAATTTCCTGCGTCGCCGTGTAATCGTGGCTTTGAAAAGAATTGTATCTAATCTCAATATATATATATATATATATATATATATATATATATATATATATATATATATATATATATATATAATATATATATATATATATATATATATATATATATATATATATATATATATACATGTGTGTGTGTGTATTAATTTTAATGTTGTACGTACTTCTTAAATTTGGTAAGAATAATTTCACCTTTTTAAATTCTTAATTTTTAAATTTTAATTTTTAGTTTTCACAATTTTACAAGGAATTTTATATATATATATATATATATATATATATATATATATATATATATATATATATATATATATATATACATACAATATATTATATATTTATTCTCATTATTTACATATATATTATATATTTATTATATATATATATATATATATATATATATATATATATACAGTATATATATTATATATATATATATATATATATATATATATATATATATATATATATATATATATATATATATATATATATATATATAATGAAAATAAGTATAATTCTTTTCAAAACCGCATTTACACGGCGACGCAGGAAATGCCACCGTAAAGACATGTCAAGGTATCGATTTCCCTCTTCCGCGAGGAATGAAATGAAGATGATGAAAGGAGGAAATGGCAACCTCGCGAGGTCTCATGACCGAAAATTACTGTCTGTTATGTCCCCATCATAAGCGAGAGTCAGGGAGAGGGAGGGGCCTCGCAAACCAACCAACAGGCAGAACTCCATGAAAGAAAGGCGCGGGGGAAAAGACCGGGTTTCTGTCGCCCTGGTTTATTGCACGGACTTGGCCTCTCTTTCGAGTTCCGAAAGGTTCTGAGGAAAAGGAAGAATTGGGGAGAGAGAGAGAGAGAGAGAGAGAGAGAGAGAGAGAGAGAGAGAGAGAGAGAGAGAGAGAGCTTTGCTTCTTAATGACCTCTGAAGGATGTCAAGAGAAAACCTAGAGTGAAGTCTACCATTCCCGGGAGAGAGAGCATTAACAGTCCCTTGACCGGAACCATTTGTTATTTCTAAAAATGAACATTACAGTTAAGGGCAAAGTTAATCGCTTTATTTACCTAAAATATGAAAATGTAAAGAGGTAAATCTTCGAATCAGCTGAAAAAAACACTACGGAGGCGGTAACTGTCTATTTCAGAATGGCACATGAATAATTTTCTGTACTTTATAAACTGATGCTTTGCAAACGAGAACAAATTTTGTTTATATGGCATCTCGACATTGATTTCCCACTGACTCTCAGTTGCAGAGGACAAAAAGTAAGATGATCTCAGTTTTTTCACGACGCGGGCCCATCGCATCCAATCCAATCAAAACCCTTTGTTTCTTTAAACTTACGACAGATGAATAAGATGAATTGCCCCTTCCGTCTTCCTTGTTTTATACAAAAACGTATGAATTTATATAGTGAAAAACTCTAACGTCTCCATTTATTGAAATGGGGAAATCGTAAAATCCCACAGGTCAACGGCACCTCCAAATTGTCATCAGGTAATGAATTACTCATGCCTCGATGAGAGTCTCCGTCCTGAAACCCTCTCTATTCTTCTTGATAAACTCATTAGGCTGTCGACAAAGTTTTAATTGGAAGTGAATAAAAAGACATTTGGGCTGTAGGGACGACTGTAAAAAGCAGTTTCAATAATAAGAAAAATCGAGGCCTTCAGCCTTTTGAATGAGGATTGGGCAGGGCAATTTATTCAGATTAAAAACAACTAAGTATGTGTTTATTATTTGTCTGTGTAAATCAGTAATAAGATTAAAATTAAAACTGAGAGCAGCTGTCCTGAAAAGGCTACATTAATTTTATATCAACTAATAAAATATTTACCTTGACATCCAGCAGAGTTGACTGATGCGATACAAGATAATCGTAAATTTAAATTCCACGGTGGCAGGCACACAGAACCACTTTCCAGAAAGTGGTCAGTGGGAAGACTGGGAAGAATATCCACATTCACATAATTATACAAAATTTCTACTATCTTAACGCAATACAGGAAGAGGTGTTTATGAGGTGAAATTATAGTAAATCTTTACAAATAAGTAAATTTTACATAAAATAGCTCACACGAATTTGCTGTATAATGAGGTTAGTTTATCAAACACTTCTGGGAGAGATACAATACAAAATAACATGCTTTCACAGTCTAATAAAATGAATGAGTACCAAAAGGTTAACGCCTTCTCGAACCGGCCCCTCTAACAGGAAAAGGAGTCCTGGTATATACAGTACAGTACATATATATATACATATATATATATATATATATATATATATATATATATATATATATATATATATATATATATATATATATATATATATATATATATGTAACTCATGCTTGTATGTATGTGTGTGGAAGTGTGTTGATGCGTCTCTAAGAACTGCGTGTGTATGTTTTTGTTGTTGTACATCAAACGTTGCTATGGATGAATAAGGGCAGATTTCCATTGGTCAAAGCACAGTTTCTTTACGGATGGCAAATCATATGATTATAATTTATTAGTATTATTATTAGTAGTAGTATTATTTTATGGTGCATATATTACCGTTATGAAACTAACTGCTAATGTTCCCCTTTTTTAATTCTGCTTAGAAACAACGAAACAGATGATCACCTCGCCTTCAGAGCTTCTATGATACGTGAAAAGGAGACAGCTTAGTTCCTGGAAGAGCGTCGCTCTAAGGGGTTTTGAAATCCTATTAGAGCTACAGACAGATGAGACCGGAAGGCAGCTTACAAGGTTAACGATCTCACTGACTGAGAATCTCCAGCAGCTATGACTCTGCCTGAAGGCAACGGAAGTCGAGGGACCGTGTTCAGTAGAAGAGATATAATGTACTTTGCCCTCGTTCTTTATGGAAATTGACCATCTTCTCTTTAACTGCTTTTTTTTTTTTTTTTTGATTCGTAATCCCCGGTTGAGGTAGATGTGCAATTTAAAGAAAGTAATATAAAATATAATTTTACTGTGGTCTTCCAGGAAATTGTCCAGAGTTTCTTGAAATGTTACTGTACTTACTATGTGAAATTAGGTTGAAGGAGAAGGTCTGTTTTATAAAATTTTTTTTTTTTTTGTCTTGCGCAGTCAGCTTTACTTCAGTTATGTGTGTATAATTTCGTATGGCAAGACAAAATTTTGAAATACATAATATGTAATTTTCATTGGTCTCTACAACATAAGTTTTTATATTAACTTGTTAGTGTTTCACTTTTTAGAAAGAAATTGCTGAAAAGTAACGATTAAAAATTATAAATGTATTTTTCATTCCCGTACGATAGAAACTTTTTTATGTATCTGTAGTTATCATACAGATATATGAAAATACGTGAGATTCACTTCCATTTAGTTAGTACCCCATATGGAGGTTGTGTAAATATGAAAGGCATGGGGTACTTCTTTTTGTAAATATGAAAGGTATTGGGGTGCTTCTTCCAGCAACCTGGTCGAAAATAATAATAATAATAAAAAAGAAATGCATTCCCTTTAAACATTTCTTGTCCTTTTTCAACAAACATCAGAATTCTTCGCCAACCATCGATGAAACATTTCTTAATGTACGAGAGACCAAGAAATAAAGGGAAATATTTCAGGCCCGTAATGGAAACATCTGCAGAGATGGTTCTCTTTGTAAGAAAAATGAAAGAAAAAATATTTGGCCGACGTTCCTGAAAGAGGACATAATGAAGAGGAGATAAGGTATTGTTTTTCACTAAAATTCCTCTTGCGGAATCCATATTTGTAATCAGGATTCTGGCGAAATAGAGCAAAACGGTATACAGGCGGATAAAACCCATGACATCCATAAAATCCCGAGGTTTCACGTGAAGTATTAAATGAGAATGATGAGTAAATGCAAAGCGTTCTGCCTCAGTAGAAGACAAAATACTGAATGTAAAACGGAAAGGGAGAATCTGTGATCAAATACTTATAGCCAAATACGTTTTCCTCTTTTGCTCAGCTTAAATTTACGTCCTATGTGATTAACCACGTTATTTCTTACACGACTCTTAATTACCTTGCTGGTAGTCAGACCAGTTCGCATCAAAACATACCAAAAAAAAAAAAACTTCTAATGAAAGAACCGCCTAATTTTGGGTGGAAAGATACCTTTATAATTCTTTAATTGATTTTCATGTTATTTTCCAATATGACAGAAATAAATTTACTCCTTTCGTCACCCCTTCAAGCGTCACGGAAAGAAATTATATGTGGAATATCTAAGGTAATAAGAATTTAAATCCTAGTCATCAAAGAAGCAGCGGTATTTTAAGAAAAATAAGAGTCAAAAATGAGGTTTCGCTCCATGCACTTGCAGTTTTTCGCCAGATCAAAGGAACCTGGCAGAAATAAACCCTCTCTATTATGCATCAATTTAACGAGGAATGTCTTACCCTAATGAATTTCAAAGCAGGTTCTCGTCCGTGGTAACCATTCTAAATAGCTCTGAATAGCTAATGGGCATGCACCGTGGGATATATTCATGAAGACGTATATATGATATGTAAGTGGAAAACTATTCACAAATTTATTTTTCAATACCAGCACAGACTGAAAAGATTATCCGCTTTCATTTGCCAAAACACGCTGAACAATTTTGAAAATATGATTTAACCATTATACAGGAAAAAATATTACCAGATTGAATGTTTGAATCACGAAGATGAGCGCGATATCCTCTTAAAAATTAATCGGAATTGTCAATGGATGAATACCACTGCGTTTTCATTTCCAGAAATTGAATAATAACCATCAAGTGGTGTAATCCGGCCCGGCACAGGATGTGAGCTCGGATATCAGTTTTGGCTCCGCAGTTCGGTACCCAAGCGTAAAAACAGCAGATAAAGAAGGTTCTTTTTTTTTGTAAAGGTTATTCTGTTAGAAAAATACACGAACAGTTTTCTCATTCATACATGAGAGAGAGAGAGAGAGAGAGAGAGAGAGAGAGAGAGAGAACTACTGTCGATTGCCCCTCCATTTAGGAATTCCAGTTTATTGCGTTATAAATGAATACAAGATTAAGCAACAACAATAATAGAATTCATTCTAATTTACAATGAACTGACAAGGGCGCTCAAATGAAGTGTTGTTAATGCAGTTTCCATACAGATTTCCGCCTAATAATATAAGTCACTAGCACCTGAACAAATAATAATAATAATAATAATAATAATAATAATAATAGTTCTTTCTGGAAAATAATGACTAATCACTGTATAAACGACAATGGTGAACAACAATAGCAATGGTAATTAAAAAATCAGAACAAACAGTAATCACGAAGCTAATACACTCTAAAAACACGATAATAAATACATATATAATATATGTAAAAAGGTATGGCCTCTAACAAATACTTTAATTTTTAGGATTAGTCGAATAGCAAATTCGAAAAACAGGTACTGATAAAACACAAAACAGTTTTATTTTTTTTATATTTCCCATTACCTTTACGAAAAAGAACATAAACAAGCAGAACTGACCGGCCGTATTCGAACCATTGATATACTACCAACAATAAGCTGGTGTATTTTTATTTTGGTGTTTATATTTAGCCTGATAACCAGCCCGTATTTAAAACTCTCTAAACTCTTTCCATGTATGTTGGCCAAAAGCCCGGGGTATTGGGCCATCATCCGAAGAGGACCCTAAATTACATTCTCGTTCAGAAAGGGGAGTCTGAAATTAGGGGAAACGGAGTAAAATTCCTACGTGAAATGTAAATGGTATGAAACACATTGACCCCACAACTTGAAAATTTAGGATAAAAGCAAGCCATAAACAAGTAAAAAATTCAGTAACTACTTAAACAATTTGCATGTATTGTACTTGAATGTACACGTAGCATTCCAGGCCAAAATTTATTGGTTTTGAAAAAGACCTGTGTGACAACAGTACACACACATATATGTATATATATAAATGCAGGCAAATGCCACGAAGGAAAATTAAAACAACGGAGCGGTTGCTAGGCCTTTCGACACACGGTACCACTCCGTTGTTTCACTTTTCTTTCGTGGGATTTGCTGCCTTCATCTAAACATTCATCACGTTCATTTCTTCGTGAATCAGTTATACCTGTACTACATACATACATACATACATACATACATACATACATACATACATACATATATATATATATATATATATATATATATATATATATATATATATATATATGTATATATAATTTACGAACAACTATTTTTCATATGAGATTGTGGAATGTGAATAACGTGTGTCATAGAGTTTGTCCTATATGAAACTGTGAAATTCATAATTGAGACTGTTTCCGGAGTCTTGAAATATAGAATTTAAACTTTTGAAACAGAAATTATCTCCAAAATATTCACAGGAAAATTAAGCCGTTGAATATTCCCTGAAGACAATCAATAAATCCAATGGTTATGGTGCTTGCCTTACTAAAGAAAGGTGCAGACTCTTGTTTAGGGCTAGGGTGGGCGCAAAAGGCCCGTCTCCTGAAATTCCACTCTGGCTCTTGACTGGGTAGTGAGTTACATACCAAGTATAGAGTCGACTGTGGTGTATTGCAGTTATAACCAAGGTCACAGAGAAAGCTACCTCCTGGGGCACTACATCTCAGGGGAGAAAGTGTAGAGGATATACATATATATACATATATATATATATATATATATATATATATATATATATATATATATATATATATATAGTACATATAATTATATATATACATATGTATATATAAATGTATACATGTGTGTATATATATATACATATACATATATATATATATATATATATATATATATATATATATATATATATATACACTGTATATAGTGTGTGTGAGCATTTTTATAATTTCAGTACTAACCCATCTATATTATATTAATTTCCTTGGCTGCCTTTCTGTGTGTGTTGTGTGTGTGTGTGTGTGTCCCGCCCCCTATCCCCTCCCTCTTCCCCATCCCCATTCCCCACCCCCTCCCCATTCTCAGCCACTGGATTGAGTTGAAATTATAAAAGCATGCTCTCTCTCTCTCTCTCTCTCTCTCTCTCTCTCTCTCTCTCTCTCTCTCTCTCTCTTTATATATATATATATATATATATATATATATATATATATATATATATATATATATATATATAAAGAGCCAGCAGGAAATAATGAAGGGCAGCAGTACCTACCTAGCCCTTTCGTGTATTTTTTGATACACCTCATCAGGGTACAATATATTCTTATATCGATTTCACCACACATTAGGAGTAACATTCACCAAAGGGAACTTTATGAGATGAGTGGAACCACACTCACTGGGATTCGAAGTCAAGCCTTTTAGGTTGTACATGGGTGGGAGTGACTTAATGCACCCCATCCATAAAGGTTCGAATCCCTTGCAGGGTATGCTGGCTTATCAAGCATAATTCATTTTGAGTACAGCTATTCCAAAGGTATGGTGAATCTGATATCAAATGGATATTCTTACCTTAAAAGTTGAAAGTAAAAAATCACGAGTAAAATTGGTAAAAAATCCTCATACTCAAGCCTATATAAATGTTTTCCCCAGCAGTCCGCAGGTTCCCTAATTAGTGGGTGGCCACGAGGATGGGTCCATTGCAGCTCTGGTAAAACGTATCTGCATTCGATAGCTTATCCAAGAATTGGAATTGACTCTGATCCTTCTTGGTTTTATGGCTTATGGAAGACTCACTTCAACTCAAGTTTGAGTGGGCTCGATTCCCTTCTGGAAGGTTCGAATTTCTTTATTTTTTTCCATTCGAGCTCCATTTTTACATAAGTAAGCGTCACCACAAGTGTGAGGAAATCGAAGCCGAGAGATTTTTGTTGGCTCAGTGTTAAAAAAAAAAACATACTTTTAATCCATAAATATATCTAAAAGACTAAGAGTAAATTTCAATTCATCAGTTACCTGTTATATGAATATTTGTTTTAAATACTGCGATTTCCCGTAATAAGCATACTTTAATTTATCTCAAGTACATCTGACACAACTTACTGTTTTCCCTCTAGATCTTGTGTTATAATACAGTAAATAATATCACTACCTCATGGAGCTTTTCTTGAACCCCTCTGCCTTCGTAAACTCTATCTAGCTGCTTGACTGGTAAAATCTTTTCGTTCTTTTATTGTAACAATCTTATACTTGCTTCAGTTGTTGAATTCTATATCCTGAAGCCAAACAGACAATTATCGATTTGGAAAATGTTCTCTCAGCCTTCCCTCAAGCACCTTCTCCACTGTTCAAAAGCATTCTTATAAAAATTCTCAGTGTTTCGCATGCCATTTTCTTTGTATGTTAATACTGTCATGTTTTTTTGCCAATTTTCTGGTAACATCCGGCCATTTTCAGTTGTTTTCTATTCCGACCAGTTCAACAGCGAACTGTTCTATAGGAGTTTAAAGCAAATTAGTTATTACGCCTATTAAGATCTCGCCTCTCGAGATCGACAGGTTCTAAAAAAAGGACAAGCAACTGGGCTGTAATGACTGACGAGAGGTGACAAACAAAGGAGGGAGGCGCTGAACAAAACCAAAAAAAGTTACCTTAATATTAACTTATTTACAGAAAGTTATATACATATTTACAGTCGAGTCAGGTTCAATTTAAAATTAGCATTACCAACAAAAGAATAATTACTTAACAGCAGCAAAATACAATACAAGTAATTTAAACTTCAAATTACTAAACACTTGAGCAGCAAAATTAATTAATACACAGGCAGCACAATAATTAAACCTCAAACAGATCAATAAACACTTGAACAGCAAAATAAAGTAACAGGCAGCATAATACATCTAAAACAACAATAAATACACAAGCAGTATAATATGAAATACATAAACCGTATAATAAATACGTAAACAGCATGCTACTAGTTACATTACAGCCAGATTTACATAAACATCCTCAGACGAACTCAGTAGAGCCGTCGAAACAGCCCCAAGCTGCTTGACAGGAACACTGCAGGACAACTCAGACAGAGTCGAAACGACAACCCTCTCGTCTTCTAGCACAGTGGTGACGTCCTCCTCCAGTACCGACGACCACGACAGAGCCGACACGGGAACCAACTCGTCCACCAAGAAACATACTGACGTCCTCCTCCAATTACGACGACCATGACAGAGCCGACACGGCAACCATCTCGTCCTCCAAGAAACATACTGACGTCCTCCTCCAATTACGAAGACCATGACAGAGCCGACACGGCAACCAACTCGTCCTCCAAGAAACATACTGACGTCCTCCTCTAATTACGACCACCATGACAGAGCCGACACGGCAACCATCTCGTCCTCCAAGAAACGTACTGACGTCCTCCTCCAATTACGACGACCATGACAGAGGCGACAAGGCAACCATCTCGTCCTCCAAGAAACAGACTGACGTCCTCCTCCAATTACGACGACCATGACAGAGCCGACACGGCAACCATCTCGTCCTCCAAGAAACATACTGACGTCCTCCTCCAATTACGACGACCATGACAGAGCCAACACGGCAACCATCTCGTCCTCCAAAAAACTCTCCCCTGCTCTGCTGCCAGGACCTGACTCGCAGGTACGGATACCTGCTGCTACCTTGGATCCGATTCGTTGCCGCTACGAACCTGACGAAGTCTGACGCCACTCAACAGACGTCAGCTCGCCAGTAAGAAAAACAAACAAAATCAAAGGAGGCAGCAAACAACTACGGGAACAATCGGCAAACGATTGTTCCTAACAACGCCAAATAACCTCGGGCTCTTCCACTTTTCACCTGCGGTATGCTATAATTCCACCTGGTCTTCAGTTTGCATCCATTGTTTTCAATAAAAAAAAAACTTTTCTCTTAATTAACAATTATATTGTTCCAGCATCTCCGTTTAACCTTCACATATCTCCCTTTTCACCTTTATACACTTTACTCATTTTCCACGTTTTCAATCTTTCGACATACACTTAGATTCTGAAAAAAAAAAAAAAATTATTCTGCTGCGCCGAGACTTACATTCCATTTCGAGGAAAATATTCTCTTTGACCTTGCCACGTGCCGTTCAAGCTCCTCCTCCTCTTCCCACACACACACACACACACACACACACACACACACACACACACATATATATATATATATATATATATATATATATATATATATATATATATATATATATATATATATATATATATATATATATATATACACACACAGGAGGAGGAGGAGGAGCCTGAACGGCACGTGACAAGGTCAAAGAGGAGATTTTCGGAGATACGGAATGTAAGTCTCGGCGCAGCAGAATAATTTTTTTTTTTTTTTTTTCAGAATCTAAGTGTATGGCGAAAGACTGAAAACGTGGAAAATGAGTAAAGTGTATAAAGGTGAAAAGGGAGATATGTGAAGGTTAAACGGAGATACTGGAGATACACGTACACACAATATGGCATGAGAGGTAGTGAAAAACAGGCGACTCAGTATCAAAAGTGTGTTCAAGAGAGAAGAGTGTGTAGCGGTTAATACTACGGCAGTTGTCTGAACTGGGGTTCATCCACGATTCAGCAATTTAAATATGTGGCAGTGATCGTAGTCTTTTCTTTTCATTCAGTCTCCACCCTCTGTGGTGCAATCGAGTTTTCTGTACAGCGTACAATGCTGTACGAAGCTCTCAGCCACGGCCCATGAAACTCTCAGCCGCGGCCCATGAAACTTTCAGCCACGACCGGTGGTGGCCTGTATTGTTGGCACCTATAGCGGTGCAAGACGCACGATCATGGCTAACTTTAATCTTAAATACAATAAAAACTACTGAGGCTAGAGGGCTGCAATCTGGTATGTTTGACGATTGGAGGGTGAATGATCAACATACCAATTTGCAGCACTCTAGCCTCAGTAGTTTTCAAGATCTGAGGGCGGACAGAAAAAGTGCGGACGGACAGACAATTTGCCGTCTCAATAATTTTCTTTTACAGAAAACTAAACTGGTAGAGAAGAGACGAAAGTGAAGAGAGTGTTGACTGTGAACGAGGGAGAGTGACTGTTTTGATATCAAAGTGGATCTGAGACGAGTTGTTACGCCATTTGGGTTGCTGAACATCTTTGTGGGAAGGGATATGAGAATTCGGCGAAAGGACATTAAACGTAGATGCAAATGATGCCGTGAATAATGTTTGCAGTTGATTCAATACTGATTGGAGATAGTGACGAGAAACCGTAAAATTGAATGAAAAGAGTTTGTGTTTGCCAGGATAGAGAGTCGAGAGTAAATGTGGCTACAAGGAAGGTTTTGACGGTAAACGAAAAACAGGAAAATGAAGCAATGAATACCTGTATGAGGGAGGAATAATTGCGAACACTTGTAAAGGTATTTGGGATTAAACATATAAGAGAGAAGGGATGCATTACACAATTATCATTATTATTATTAAGGAGATGAAACCTGTTCACATGGAAAAAGCCCACAGGGGACACTGATCTGAAATTCAAGCTTCCAAATAATATGGTGTTCATCAGAAAGAAGTAACAGGGGGTAAAGGGAAATACAAAAAGAAGAGATCACTCATTAAAAAGAATAAGTAATAAATCAATAAATAAATAGACATGAATGTAAATAAATTATTAAAATGCATGGGGAACTGTATTAGGGCAGTGATGCATTGTATCTTCGCTTGAACTTATGAGGTTCCAATTGGACAACAACTGCAGGGATGACTTAAGAGAGGTAATGAGTTGTGTGGAAGCCAAGAAGGGAATGGATGAAGGGATGGGAGAAGTAACTCCTTCCAGAAGTGAGGTATGGATGTTGAATGCATGCGAGAGATGAAAAGGTCGAAGCTACTGAGACGAGCAGTTTGCACAGTATATGAACCTTAACAAGAAATGAAAAGGTTAGAAATATGGAGATATGTACAAGAGGTAGAAAGGGTAGCGTGAGTGAAAAGACGGATGTAAGCGTTTTAACATGCTTCCCTCATGCAGAAAGGATGGCCGACATTTTGTTGTGAAAAGTTTACATTTCATAAGAAGGAGAAAAGAAGACACAGAATAAACTGGAAAGATAGTCTGAAATTTTTTGCACAGAAGCTCGTGTGTGATTCATCAATGAAAGTGTGAATGTGACTGTCACTGTAGTGTTTTTGCTCTGGAATCACCCCCTACTAGGATACATATATATATATATATATATATATATATATATATATATATATATATATATATATATATATATATATATATATATATATATATATATATATATACATACACACACACACACACACACACATATATATATATATATATATATATATATATATATATATATATATATATATATATATATATATATATATATATATATATGTGTGTGTGTGTGTGTGTGAAAAGTTAGCTGATGAGTTTATTAATTAATTAATGCAAGTTATGGGGCCCTGTGTCACCAAGGACACATGTGACCTGTCAATTAAAGTTACAGTTAACCTCAAAGACAGACAATTACTTAATTAATTAAGGTCGACAGTCAGGAAAAACAATATATGGGATAACAGATTACTCTGCAACAAATGGATTACATCAATCCCCTTAATTCCCAATTGGTCCCAACAAAGAAAGAGTGTGCTGTGATAGCAAGTAAATCACATGAACTTCGCCCATGTTGGACACAGTCAAGTTTCCCCTTGCTTCAAGCAAAGTTATAACACAATGGCTGTCTGTACTATTATATATCATTTGCAATTTAATACTGGTAAAGGCTATTTCTCTTCCAAACAATGGCATCAAGACACAAGGCTGCCTGAAGTTTACTTACTTAACCTTCCCTAATTCCTACTTACTGCACAGGAATAGTTGAGTGTCGCTAAGCAATATTAATTATTCTTACACTAGACTTCATCAAAGTAAATTGGTTATACCATGTTCTCGTAGATTGTGGCGAAGTGATACTAGCAAGCCAACGAAAATTTGGCAAATTTCAAACTTACTGTTGACGTGGGTTGCTTGCACATGTAACTGACGATCGGAAGTCTTCAAAATGGCTGTTCGTCTCACTAATATCAATGAAACAGTAAGAGGGCAAGCACAAAGAATTAGTTACACAACACGCGTGTCTCGCGTGGTATCAGGGCTCTCTCTCACCCGTCTCCGGTCAAACAGGGCGGTTGTGACGTCCGTATGCCTCCGGGCAGTCTGAAAATTTGACAAACATCGCCGAATGCATAGGACAAAACAAAACGAAGCTTAAGACCACCTTTACTAGAGGTTACTTGGTAAGACCCTCTCTATGGTGTTAGACCCCTAATGTTAACTAAAGACATTACTTTTTTAAATACCCAGCCTCCCTTAGCATTGACGAAGATGCCTTCCTGTCTTTATTAGACTGATATTTTTACTAAATGATGCAGAGAGGGCGAACAGCAGAATATTTAGAAATATCATATATATATATATATATATATATATATATATATATATATATATATATATATATATATATATTAAAGGAAGTAATAGGGAAAGGCATCCTCTTCCTTGAACAGTTTATTTTCAATGCCCACGTTTCGTGACGAATCTCAAGTCGCATTTTCAAGGATATAAAATATAATTTGCGAACATTAATAATCTATGGTGATATGCAATGGCAACAGCTCTTTATGAAGTAAAATCATTTAAAACAAAACACCTCATTCAAAGACAAACTCATTATAAGTTAAAGGAGTTCACTACAATCTTAAAACAGCCTACCTGAAAGAAAGAGCAAGACTAACACAAATAAATTAAAAACAGAGTGAGGAAAACCAGTTGCCCAAACTAGGCTATGAACAATTTTACAGAAGACGATTGTGTATTTAACGACGGTACAGCCTTTTTGATAATTATGGATTCTAGGATGGTTAGGTCGTTGTTGTTCCGCACTTGGCCTAAGATGGAAAAATCCTTGCTGTCAATATAAGTTTTACGTAATTGTAAATGATTACGTATATTTGATTTTTCAGGTTAGATAACCTGCTACTTGTTCTATAGCTTATGCCCCTGTGGGAATCTATGCGGACCTTCAATAGCCTCTCCGTGTATTCCACGTATATCCCCTGATCACATCCCGGGCAAGAGTATTTGTATAAAACGCTGGACGAAAGCAGAGGACTGAGTCGGTCTTTGACTCTAAACAGAGATCCTATTGTTAAAGGGTTTTTCGGGATAATTTTCAGATACAAAGCATTTTCCCCTGAAAATATCATCATGCACACGAAAGGGAAACCTGCATACATCTTCAGTTTCGGCACAGTAGATACAGGTGCTGATTTGTTTAGGGATCTGAAAAAAATTCGTGAAGGAAAACAGTTATTACTGAAATATTTCATCAAAAAGGATATTTTGTTGTGGAAGCTCATCCAGTTTGATGAGTGGGTATATGCCCTATGGAGGAGGGTTAAAATAGGGTTCAGTTTAAAATTAAAGAAACACGAACTATAAAATTTCATTCCCAAAACATTAAATGTATATATATAGCTTGTCTCTACAATGCCTTAAGATCCAAGTACTAGAAATATGAAGAAATTATGATGTCCAGGTGGTCAGGTCGGCAACATGACCGTTGTGATTATGGTACCAGGGCTCGTTTCCCGATACCGGACATCATAATTTATTCATATTTCCTGCACTTGGATCTTAAGGCTTTGTAGTGACAAGCATATCCAAAAAGGCGCGAAGGATTCGAGAAGTTAAGAAGGTACTGTGGATATTACAATTACAAGTGTGTCTGGTAAAAGTTATATATATATATATATATATTATATATATATATATATATATATATATATATGTATATACATATACATTATATATATATATATATATATATATATATATATATATATATATATATATATATATACACACACACACACACACACACACACACATATATATATATATATATATATATATATATATATATATATATATATATATATATATATATATGTATTTATTACGATATATATTTATACATATATACTGTATGTATGTGTATATATGTGTAAATATATGTGTGCGTGTGCGTGTGTATGTATGTATTGAATGTATTTCCACTGCTCAGTAGCCTTCAAAAAACACACAAGCAATACTGACAAGACGTGGAATCTATTATTACGTATTTAGAGATTAGCTCACTTCTCACTTATGTTCCAATTATGTATCGTCTCAGAAAATATGTTGGGACATCTCCATA
Source organism: Macrobrachium rosenbergii (assembly GCF_040412425.1). Lineage (NCBI taxonomy): Eukaryota > Metazoa > Arthropoda > Malacostraca > Decapoda > Palaemonidae > Macrobrachium > Macrobrachium rosenbergii. The sequence goes on from NC_089744.1 coordinate 11,416,358, forward strand.
ACTGAGGAATACATAAAATATGAAAATGCCAATTTAATACACTCTAAAAATGCGCTGAACCCGCAAGGGATGCTGTGCGTGCCATTCAACGAAAACGTCTGCGCCGATATGGAAAAAAATTCTTTAAAAAATTCGTGACACTGAAATGTCCTAGAAAGTGAAGGATTAAATAGGGTATTTAAAATTGCAGTCTTCTGGAAGCAGACTATCATACACAATTAGGCATTTATCTATTCACTGTTTTCACAAATACGGTTTTTAATTAGTTTCTACTATTACTACAAGACCAATAAACCCTACAATTGCTCCTACTGCTAAAGCTACTGCCTCTGCCCAACATAATAATATTAAGTTGTGCCATTATTATTTTTCATATTCTTAAGGAAAGAATATGGCCCTCCACTCCTGCTAAGCTTCTTGAATTTTCCCCTTCCTTTTCCGATCTCAAAATTCAATTTTGGCTTAGTTGACTTATCTTGTTAAATGTCAATCATTGGTCAAGCCCGTTCTCCATCATTCTGTTCTCCCGGTTGAAAAATGACAAGGGGAATTTCTTACTCTTTTGGGGATTTTTTTTTTATATTTTGTCTTAGTGACAGTGCTTTTTTTTAGCCCTGTCAGATATACTTCATTACTTTTATAGTTTCCTCATAACCACTGTAATATGGTGTTCGTGCTGTCGTCTTACTACATTCATGATGCTCTATTCAAACCAGGTACAAATACTGTGCTGGATGTAATGACCTCTCGACTTCATTTCCTAACAAATTTTGGATACATTATCCAATGAGAAACTCGTGATGCAAAGGATTCCAACGGGAAGGAGAACGGCATTATGCATTATTCATTTTCTTTGAAATTTAGATTCTTTGAGGTACAAGAATATCCAGAAATAGTAGACAATAGATCAATTAAGAGGTCGTTGTGGTCATTATAGCATGCAGAATGGATGGAAGTGACCAGTGCATCATTCGTTCAGATATCTGCTCTCTCACTCTCTCTCTATCAGTCCAGCAATCTTCACATTTCTCCAGAACAGAAAATACTTCAAATGTTGATAGTATAAAACTATGTAAATACTATTACCTTCTCTTCTAGTTTTGGGTCAAGAACATTGAATAACAAAATGTTGATGTAAACCAGCACATCCGTATGATTTGAGGGATATGTATTTCATAAATATAAATGTTCCATTACGTGCAGCGATGTGTGAAAAGACGTCTATAAATATACAACATCTAAAGACCTAGTTAGTGTGTATGTATGTATGTATGTATGTGTGTGTATATATATATATATATATATATATATATATATATATATATATATCTATATCTATATCTATATCTATATCTATATCTATATATATATATATATATATATATATATATATATATATATATATATATATATATATATATATATATATATATATATTGTTACCACTTACCACCTGTCCAGCTGGCTCAATCTGCTGTTCCATCTTATAAAAATCTCGACTATAATGTCCTACTCTTCCACACTTGTAGCAAACAACATTAGTTTTCTGCATCTGTCTTGAGAACAGACTAGAAGGTGAGGGTTTAACATTCCACTGCTGTGGGGCATATCCTGGCTTTGTACTGGTATAGTTATTAGAAGGGTTTCTCACATCACTGTTCTTAAAACTCGACTGAGACCTATAACCTGTGAATTGTTGGTTCTGGTACTTAACATTATAATTCTTTTTGCTGGATATTATGTTATAGTCCTCACTCAGAATAGCAGCTTTATCAAGTTTCTTCACCTCTCTCTCTCTCTCTTTCAAATAAGCTCTTATATGTTCAGGAATTTCTCTTAGATATTGCTCTAAGACCACTAATTCTTCAAGTTCGTCCACAGACTTAACTTTAGCGGCCTCCAGCCACTGTCTAAAACAGATAACTTTCAGATAACTTTCTGATGGTTGGAGCGCCTAAAAATTCCTGAATTTCAAACAGAGCCATTTTCTCTAGTTTACTCAACTAAATTGTTTACACTACACTTCAAAACAACTATATGGTCACTCTCCTACCAAAATATATCCCTAACACCACCAGTATAAACCATAAACCAGAGTGATATTCTGTTTAGTTCTTCCCGGATGATGGGCACCAAATATTTTGTCATGAATTGATCAAGTACCTGGTTATTACACAAATAATAAAACCAAAAAATTTACCTCATTTCAGCCAGACACTTGAAACCTCATAACAAAAATATTATTACTTGACAACAGTATAAGATTTAAGTATTTCTTAACCAAAATTAATTCATAAAACTTTAATTTGTCGTGAAATCAATTTAATTAAGTAAAATTCAAACCATTAACTCTCACTCAAGTTTTAGATATAAATCTGAACATCTGCAATTAGCCCAAGTGTTTACTAAAATATTAATAAATGGAATCAACACAAGTATGCACTAAAATCTCAATAATGCAAATTAACACCAACAAAATGCTAAGTAATCACCAACACAAAACTTTGGGTAACACTGTGAAATTATAAACACATAAGCTTATGAGAGTAATATGAAAACACAGACATATAAGAACGAAATATGCAAAAAATGGAAATATACCGACAGCAATTTCACTAAGACAAAATATGATCAAAGATTATATCAGTCTCTCAAAAGACTACCTTCACTTTTTAAAAAGGCTAAACTCACGTCTTTCTACAACTTCCTCAACAACAGCACTTCAGTTTTCAGCATAATTAAAATACAAGCAAATAAGCATATTACCTTACTCCTTTTGTAATATATAAAATACACTTTCTTTCAATATAGTTGAACACAAATATTTTGGAACCATACACAAAATATTACATTTCGTGGGAGAGTTTTACAAGACTTATATATTTCAGGAGAGCAACCAGTATACAACCTAATATGAATTGAGAGAGAGAGAGAGAGAGAGAGAGAGAGAGAGAGAGAGAGAGAGAGAGAGAGAGAGAGAGAGACTTCCTGTGTCTTTGAGACCTCTTTTCAGACTAACTCTGTTATTCCAGTAATCTTGTTTTTATCCTCAAACTAAGTTGCCAATTAGTCACTTCAAATCCTAGAATAACCTAAGCCCCTTTCTCCTACATTCTAGAATACCTCCCAGAATACCTAGAACATAATCTTCTACACACAGAATACATGAATACATACAGTATTCTAAGGCTTAGAGAAAATAAGCCTGTGGCTTATCTACATGACTGGCATTTCCTGTACTGACTGGACAACACTTGTGTAAACAGAAGTCCATTTGTGAGAGATCTGCGGGAAAAAACCCTGTCAATCCCTTGTCAGATTTCTTATCTCTCCCCTCATACCCTTGGTAAAGGCGCTCAGCTGAGCAAATAGCAAAACATACAGCAAACAGGAAGTGGTTACTTAAACTGGTTCTCAATTTAGCTCCTCTCCAGAGAGACTGAAACTTTAACTCCCAACATCTCCCAGAAAACATTACTAATGTTATTTCAGTCCATACATGACGATCACAAAAGAAAATACATACAAGCATTGTACAAAAGCATAAATTACAAAGTCACCTCATTACGATTCACAACACATGAAACAGCTGAAAGAAAAATCACTTCAGAATACATAACACATATGTCATCTGTAAAAACGAAAAAGCATCTCAAAATCATAATATATATATATATATATATATATATATATATATATATATATATATATATATATATATATATATATACATACATACATATATATATATATATATATATATATATATATATATATATATATATATATATATATATATATATATATATATATATAGGGCATCCATACAGTCATGGTGCTATTTACAATACTTGTAACAGCTTCATAATTATACATGACAGTATATTTCAGCCCAGCCAACCAAAAACCCAGTTTATTTTTCTTCTAGTCAAGCCATGGGTCAACAGCAGTTCTGAAAATAAGTCATTTTTTAAGTTTCAGAAACCGTGAAAAATATTTGATAAAACAGATAATAAATAAAACTTCAGAAGGGAAAACTAGGCACATCAAGCTTTCTTATCCTTCTAATAGATTACTTCTGTCATGACCTTATGGACACTATATATATATATATATATATATATATATATATATATATATATATATATATATATATATATATATATATATATATATATATATATATATATAAAAAGACGGCGTCAGTCGTTTCCTGCACCTGCGGAGGACGCGCATCGGCTCCGTCACTCATCTCCGTTTTTATACAACAATAAACGTAATTATAAACATGCATTATCATGAGCACAAATCTAGTCGAGGCATACTGGTTAAAAATATAATGGAAATATTTGATGTTATTGTTGCTCAGCATTCTCTACAAAATGAACTCTTGCTAGACCGTTCTGTTAAAGTTGCACAACATTTGCTAAGACCAACAACTCGGCCATCTCTCTTAACACAAATATCTCCTCTCTTAGGCAACATAAATAATACTTGGACAGCTTCCAGATTCCAATTAATGTCACACTTTGCGACATCCTTTATTATTTGCAATAAACAGGTCTTGACAGCCAGCCACATCCCCTTAGCCCAGTAATAGAAATGGAACAGTGTGTGTGATGGCCAGTGAAGAGAGAGAGAGAGACGGAAGAAAGGGGGGCGGGTTATGAATCAATTACGTGCCAATGTACGGCCTTGAATTTTACATGCTTAAGGCCTCCGGCCGTTTGTTCAAAAAATTAGTACTTTTTCCTCTTGTTATAAATCATTCTTTCTAGCACCCAGTCACATACACATTTATCCGTTCCATTTCAGTCTGCGCCTAACAGTTAAAAAAATTCTAAAGCACTTACGAAACCGTTTTTAGACACTTACAGTTATCCCTTTCGTTATAATCTTAAATTACCAATTCACCTTTAACACTTTACGCTTTTTATTCATTTTGCTGATCGGGACCGTTTCATCGTTGATATTTTTTTGGGAGGGGGGTTCACTGCAAACCAAGCAGAGCAAATGTCCTACCTGGGCGGAGGAGCCTTGCCGTAACTGGATCCCTTAATACTGACCCTAGGCAAAGAAATGCCTCATCACCAGACGAATACACACGAGGAATTACATCTACAAGCACAAGTGCAAATTCTACATGATATCAATATCTTGGAAACCATTATTTCCGATAGGATTGGTATAGAAGAAAGTTTCTCCAGGTTGATGAGATAACATGCAATAATAATGCAAGTGACGTAAATAACTATTGGCCCCCAATAAAATAACCAATGATAACAGAATTTCTTCTAAAACAATAAAATACTGAGGGGAACGGAAGGAGAAGAAAAATGCTTCCTGATAAGCCTTCTTACCTAACTTTCCGGAAAAGTTAGGATAGTTCCATCCATTAGAAGAGTACCTCAGACCTAAGACCTGATGGCTAATGATCTGTCTACTGAAACATTAAGTGACTCTGAAAGCCCTCTCCTGAAGAATCCATTACGCACGAGTTACTTGATCAATTTTCTATTTTCGTAACATACCGTCAGTTCTGGTTTAACCAAAATTGTCAGTCAGTTGGCTTTGCAAATGAATATTTGGAAGAACAAAGCAAAGGCAAAAAAATTTTATAAATTATAAAATAAAAACGAAAAGTTTCTAACTATAAAATTAAGAACATTTTCTGTTCATTAATATGAGCGTATTACACGCAATAGCTACTTACCTCCTAGAGACAGCGAACTGACCGCAGAGGTTGATTGTATAGCGTGAAATAATATCATACAAACCGTCTATAAATTCCGTGCACCACGATTAAGGGGCTAAGGATAACCCTGCTTATAACCGTTGCCTTAATAAACTTTGGGAGGCCAATATCCACATATACACAGGAACTGAAATGCAACCATATTCACTGTGAAATTTGATGAATATATTCCTCATCATTACTATAATTTTCTGACCTGATTAAGCCAGATGGCGACTAATTTATAGTAAATTTCGAAATCTGATGAATATATTCCTCATCATTACTATAATTTTCTGACCTGATTAAGCCAGATGACAACTAATTTACCGTAAAATTTCGCAAAGCAAAATTAACAACGTATAGATAAAGCAATAAATAACAAGAGATGACGAACTGATGTCTTTGA
>NC_089744.1:11425000-11435000 GCF_040412425.1 Macrobrachium rosenbergii
GTCTGCCACTGGACCACTGTGGGACCACCTTTATTCGTAAGATACGAAATTCATCTTCGCTTTGGACATACACGCATTATAATCGAGCTATATGTGGTCTCAACTCCCGAACAGTAACCATATGATTCTGTGATCTACCCGAAGCCGGAAAACAAAGAAATTCTAGCAACAAACATAGACTCAAATCTAATAATCAGATTATTTGAAAATTTGATTTGCAAATGAAGTACTGAACAAATGAAGAAAACTGCCAATATTTTTAAGTTTCAAGAAAAAGTTATTAAACAAAAGACATAATAGCCCGAAGTATCACATCCTCTTTGGTCCGGTGAGCCACTTCTGGAGGCCTGACCATCCAACAGCCACTTCGGTTCGTGTGGGGAAGAGAAGTTGAAAAATGGTCTCTTTTCTAGATACTAAACATGGTGTCTTTTCGATGTAATATAAAATGTGTAACGAATGTACAATCAACTTCAAAAATGAATACCAAATAAAATGCATTCATTATTTACAAATAAATAAATGTTGCGGGCAAATTACCCGAGCATTACAACTTTCATTAGGCTCATACTCGGTCGCCATAGGTGGTGCAGTAGCTACTGAGACAGCTCACCAGCAGGCAACACACTGGAAGCATGCCTTGTCTGCCTTTGAAGGGTATTCAACAGTGAGCCATTTCTGCTCCACATCTCCTGAAAGTCTAATCGGGGTGGGAAGGTCAAACACTGTAGATGCTGCCTTTGGTTGCCTGGGTAGAGGTATTGTAGCCACCTCTCAATTCTCCTGTTACACAAATCCTAGCCACATATCTGGTCGAAAGTATTTATTGCCACTTTTGTTTTCTTATAGTTTTCAATGATGCCTGGTTCCCATTGCTGGCAAGGGACATGTTTGTGGGCACTGGTGAATGGAGGCACATATGGTACGAGTGTCAAGTCTTTGGAGAACAAGAAGGTGCTTTAACCTGGTATTCAGATTATCTCGCCCTAAATGACCATTGGAATTTCTTTCATCTTCCCACAGACAGCAAACCCAGGTGAAGGTGTGGCCAAGGTTTCGCTCATTATCAATCTGCATACCTTGCCTCTCAAAGTAGGTAATCTCTGCCAGCATTACTTACTCAAGACATCATTATTTGCCAAGATGATCTTTATCCCATATATTGCTGGCCTATGCATGTGGGATGTGGCATGTAATACAGGACCTCATGAAAATATCCCATACTTTTCTGATTCGGGTGAACTTGTCACTGGCTCTTTGCTTCCTCAGGTTGTGAAGTAATCGAAATGTAGGCAAGTCGGGAGGAAAGTGGAGTACCCTGAGGGTATAGCTGTCCTATTGAAAGCAAACACCTGTCTTTGGATTCTAGACATTTTCAGTGGTGAGATGATCACCGCTCCTGTAGCCACTAAAATGGCTACTCCTAGTATAATGACAAACACCAACTGAAGTAATATTCATATTCACAAACACTTACTTTGACTGTGTGACACCGATGGTTTCAAAGATTATATATGTATCACTAACCATGGGTATCAGGCACCCAACAAAAGACCCACACCAGAAACCAACTGTCAGAGCAAGATGGCCATACATCCTTCAATACAACTGCCAACCAGGTGAAGGTACTGGAGCTAACAGGCAAATTAGGCATCTAGTTCTGTACAGAACTACAATAACATCATGGGTGCTTCTACCCCAGGGAGGGTGTTATATGGTTAAATCAATATTAAAAATGTTTGCAATGTAGAACAAGAGCACAGTATGTAAATATTACAACAGATGCTAACTAATTTTTTAGCACCTCACTGATGTACACAGCACAAACAGAAAAATGAATCATAATTTTCTTTCCACCCAACTTTTTCCAGCTTTGAAACATATTAACCAATTACCGTCTCAAAACTCACAAAATACTACCCACATCCAAACTTTTGCAAGAGGTTTTTAAAGTTGTTTATAACCGTTCCACTCAATCCTTAACTAGGAAATCTCCTACTTAACTGGATATCGCGTTTCTGTTTTAGAGATTTCCCGTGGGTGTATTTTTGTTTAATCCCCGATGTCAATAACAGAAATTGGGTACCTCTCGTAAAAATCTTTCTGTAAATTTGTTAACAGGATTTTGCTTGAAAGATAAGCGGGTGCATGGCTCACAGGTACACGAGCTCATACACCACATCATCTCATACATACACACATCATATACATACATACATATATATATATATATATATATATATATATATATATATATATATATATATATATATATATATATATATATATTATATATTATATATACAGGTATATATATACATATACTGTATATACATACACACACACACACACACATATATATATATATATATATATATATATATATATATATATATATATATATATATATATATATATAAAGAACAGATGGATCTTAGGATAAAGGATGCAAATGGAGACACGCCATCTGGAGTGAATGCAGCTCTAGGTCAATGGAGTGAGTATTCTGAAAGTTGATGAGAGCAACGCAACAGAAATGAAACATCCTAGGGCAGAAAGGATATATGTAAGGTTGAGAAAGTTTGTGGAAATGACTTTAGGATATAAGGAGGGCAATTAAGAGATTCAAGAGTGGCAAGAAGCCGGAGGTTGATGGGAATATGTAGAGATGTTTTGGTGACATTGTAGGCGGCAGACCAAGGTTTGTAAGGTATGTCTGGATGAGAGAACGTTCCCGTACACTGGGTGAGGTTTACTATTACACAGTATAAATGAAAAAGTAATATGGGTGCAACGTCACTTAAGGTATAAGACAAAGGTGCATGGCCGAAATTGCAATTTATTGCAAAATTAAGAAAGAGAAGATTACTGTATGTTTAGATCAGGAAGTTGATACGTGGATTAAGTATGTACTAGATGAGTAAGAAATTCGAAAACTAAGGTAAAAAGCTTCATATGGCAATCATGGACTTACAGAAACACTCATGACTAAACTGATAGAATGGCAATAAGGTAGGTTAAGTATATCTTAGTTTAGCCAGACCACTGAGCTGGTTAACAGCTCTCCTAGGGCTGGCCCGAAGGATTAGATTTATTTTACGTGGCTAAGAATCAACTGGTTACCTAGCAACGGGACCTACAGCTTATTGTGGAATCCGAACCACATTATGACGAGAAATGAATTTCTATCACCACAAATAAATTCCTCTAATTCTTCATTGGTCGCTCGGAGAGTCGAACGCTGGGCCAACAGCGTGCTAGCCGAAAGCTCTACCCACCCGTCCAATGAAGAACTGATATAAGGTAGGAGGTGAGAATGTACGGTATAGCTGACAAGTTCACGAGGGCTATTAAAAATCTCACGAAGAAAGGAAGCGTGTATCGTATCAAAACGTGCAGATGGAAGAGAAACTGGTTTAGTGTAAAAGTGAATCTGGGAAAAGGTTGAGTTAGGTTTCCGTGGCCTTTCAATATTATGGACAGAGTGATGAGAGGCTGAAAAAAAATACCTGTCAAAATATACGCACGCCTTAACATACGCTTCTATTCGCACGCATACTAAGAAAATAGAAGGTACAATGTCTAATAAGGAGGATACAATTTCCTCATGCTTTCGGGTTCTAATAACGAATTTGCAAATGAGTTATGGCCACAATTATCCCCTACAAGTAACGAGAACAAACCAAGCTAAAAAGAATTATAATAACTGCAAAGGCGCTAAAGCACTAATCGATTGTTCTTTCTCAATGGGTTCCTGCGACGACGTCATGAAAGTGCACAGCGAAAAATTGATTTACGCAAATGCGTAACAAGTGCAACATGGGGTGGAATTCCAAATTAGGAAAATAAATGTGAAAATCGAAGGATAATCGTACAAAAAAAAGTACGGCTATAACGATGAGAAATGCTCGCCATAACGCATTCTTGGGTAAAATTCGGTAAAATGGAATCAGACTCCCGAATCGACGGGTAATTGATTGAAAATGTGTAAGGCTATAATAATGGTATAGATCTCGACAACGTACTTGCAGAGTAAATAAACATATAAAGAATGTGATAAACAATTTTGACCTAGAATACATAAAATATTCAAAATCATGAATGGTTAAAATAAGAATCAACATAGAGCTTTCAAGACTGCATACACAGCGGGACCTTCAGTGGATGTGCACATAATTCATTTCTTGAAACCTAGCAATAGATATTCGCTCTGGAAACAAACCATAAATAATGAAAAGAGTCACACAGCCCCACAAGCCAAACCCAACTCAAACCTCCTTGTTAAAGGTAAAAGAAAGCTCATTGAATGAGCAGGAAAAAAAACCGGAGACGCTAATAAAAATCTAAACCATACTTTTGTAGTATAACACACTGAGCATACTTTAAAAAGAAACAGGAAAAGATACAAAATTCAGTGCAGAAAAAGACAAGCTGCTGAGTAAAATCCAATCATTCTCTCTCTCATGACAGAATCGAGTCACGCCTGAAAATACTGAAACTTACACGGTCGGGAAACGTGATTAAAGGCAAAACTTCAATGGCGAAAAAACGAAAGTTATTTGGCGGCATAAAATATGTTAGACCAAAAATATCGAATACAACGCACGGGCTACTTCAATATATATGGGTTAAAATAATGAAATGTAATGGTTATGGGCAAAAAGGAAAAAAAAGCAAACACAATGAAAATATCTGAAATCATTCTCAAACATTAGATATTTTTGCTTCCCGAATATGAAGAATAAAGTGCAAGCGATACTTCAAATCAAAATAACAAAATAAAGACCATGAAAAATCTCAGTTCAATTTGCTATATATATACATATATATATATATATATATATATATATATATATATATATATATATATATATATATATATATATATATATATATATATATATATATATATATATATATATATATATATATATATATATATATATATATATATATATATATATATATATATATATATATATATATATGAGTATATATATATATATATATATATATATATATATATATATATATATATATATATATATATATATATATATATATATATATATATATATATATATATATATATATTGTCAGCCACATGAAGTTAAAGAATGCTCTGGGATCAATACCTGAATATATCATTTACAGTAAACAATGATGATTCACATAAATATAACTTGAGTGAGATTCATAAACAGGCTATTGAGTGAGATGAAAAAACAAGGACTTGAACAAAACTTTAAAACAAAGGAACACAAACAGGTGGAAACAAAGAACTGAATGGTGAAAACTTACAGAAGCACTGGATAAAGTTAAATAATTTTCCTAAACAAATATGAAGAACAACGGCTAGAAACTACTTCAACAACTCTTTAAAAACAAAGATGTGAAGAACAATAAATATCAATTGAACAATAAGATAACAAATGCATCCTGATAAGACTTTTGCAAGCGAAATAATGAAGGACAAAAGTCACTTCAAATGAAATGAAATATAAATAAACTACTTGACTTTCGCAATCGAAGTTATTGAGGATAAACGTCCTGTGAAAAGCAGCCAAATGTAAGAAGGAGAGAATTTTTCAACACATCCTTCAAATAAAGCTGGTAAAGAATTCTGTAACATGGCCTTTTACAGAACGAAAAAGCCCCTGTAATGATGACGTAAAGAGCAAGAAACCAAACGGCTGGTGAAAATAGAGCGAGAGTGGAACAGCCCTGTTGCAATAAAAATGCTAAACGCCTAATTGCGCCTCTAATAAACACTGCGCCCTTGTCGCGGTGCACCCACGGCCAGGAGGAGGAAGGCGTGCTGCTGCTGCTGCTGCTGCTGCTGCTGCTGCTGCTTCTGCTTCTGCTTCCGCTGCTCCTGGTGGGGAGTTTCCATAAAAATATTTATCTGCGGCTGGTGGAATGTGTAATTGGGCAGTTAACATTCCCCGGAAGCACCCCAGTTCTCGCTGCTTGCTCGCAACTGAATTGTCATGGAGGATATCATGTCCCGATCTTTTGTTCCAGTTTGAGAAAGAGCGAGTCAGGCAAAAATGAGGACCACTAGAAGCGTGCTGTTATCATCTGGACCGAGAAATAAAAAAAATAAAAAATAGTTTGGGGTTATTAGGAAACGAGGGAAGAAAAGCGTGGGCAGGTATATTTACGGATATGCGTGTTTGTTGTGATCAAACAAACACGTGTACCTGCCCATAAGAAACTGTATATGTATGTGTGCATGTAAACACACATATATATACATATATGTATACATTATATATATATACATATATGTATACAGTATATATATACATACATACATATATATATATATATATATATATATATATATATATATATATATATATGCTCTTCAATCAGTAACAGTTTTCCTCAGATATGCAAAACCTATACCAACCCATGTTGCAATTCATGACCCACTTCGGTATAATCCTTCTGATTATGTGCACGTCTCATGTTTAAAATACCACCAGGGATCCTACTGCGTCAGCCCGAAATAATTCCCAAAAATGTTGATAACATCCTGCAAAGATTACACGTCCTAGGGAAGATATAAAACACGCCACCCATCCCTGAAACTAATATCCTAATACGAGGAGTTTCATAAAATCTCCTTCAGCTCAATTTCTGTCGAAGTGGGAAGGAACCCTTGGCCAGGGTTGTCCCCAAGGAATTAGGTAATGTCCGAAGGTTGTAACAGTCCACTGGAAGCCACCAAGAATTTGCATATATTGCCCCTAAGTTCCCTTTCTCAATAGGACCATCGCCTAATACGCAATTTTACCCGTCGGAAAAATTTTCCCCTTTCTGCTGAAGTGTGGGTTTGGAATTTTCTTCTTGATTTTTTTTCTATCATGTGGTGATGTCCCTCATTACTTTAATGCCTTCGATCGATATTCACCGAATATTACTCTGAGTATTTTATCTGCAGATATTAGTGTTTTCATTTTGGTAATGGTTTAGTTTCTATTAAAAAATAATAAGAATATATAAAATGTTTAGACGTACATATAATCAATATTGTTAACAGAGTTATATCCATAAATACCGAAGATAGACATCTTTCACTGTACGCACTTGTCTTTTACAAAGAAGAATGAAACTGGGAAAATCTGCAATATTTTCTTACAAAACGAACGGATATGCGGACACATTTAGAGTTGAACTAGATACTTTAGTCACCTGATAATTAGTATGATAGCGTTCTCCAAACTTATTCAATCGCCTTAATAATGGTTATGAGGAAGAGCAACTATATTACAGGAGGAAAAAGACTGAGTCTAACCTAATGGTCACTGCAATTTTTAGCTGATTTCCAAACCTCATTTCTGGAACCCTTCGGCAGTTTGGGGTGTCATTTCCAAAGTGTACCAAATACGGTTCATTGGAAAATAGACTTTAGGGGAATTTATCCCTCAGCGCCCTAAGTAACTTATTACTGTAGGAAAGAGGGTTATTCCAGGGATTTTCTTACTACGCGATAATCTTTTAAAAGGAAACTGTTGGATTTTCATTATGTGATAATATATTAAATGAGAACTGTTCAGCTTCTATTATGTAATAATTACTTGTAAGGAAGTTATTGGATTTCCATTACGTGATTAAAAGACATTACATAAACAATATAGATTTAACATTAAGTGATACCATTTTAAATCTGATATGACTGTATTTTTATTTATATTAACTTTCAAATTTTGTTTCTTCATACGCAGTAACCTTAAGGGGTCTTAGATCATTTCTTTGCCTAAGTAAGGAATATGTTTGTCTTAAGAGACTTCATATGGGGTTAGCTCCTTGACCTAATCTTCTCCGTTTAACCGGTATAAAATTTTAGTCTCTTTCCGCTGGCGTTGGAGGTGTTCTCGATATGCATAATTGCTGTATGACGTCAACACTTACGTCACACGTTCCTACTAGCTCTCCCTCTTCCTACGCGATTCCTCTTCACTATTCTTGACCGTCGTCACACAAGGCTCCTGTAACTGCACTGAATACTCCATTACTCTCTGACCCAATATTATCATCCTCAGGGTTATTAGTAACAGTTGCTAAGCCCAGTAACACCAGAGGATTTGATTCTTGGAACCGTTATTCCTTTCATTTCACTTAACGGGAGACACTCTAGCTGAAACTGAACTGTTATTATACCTTAATTAGCTCTATATCTCCTCATCTATGTATGTATGTATGTATGTATGTATGTATGTATGTATGTATGTATGTATGAAAATACAAAAATTATCCTGTTTGGGTAATTATTGTTTCATGCTTTCGGGATCAAATACAAAAATAATAAAAAAAATATGAAACAAACTTGCATCAAATCAAATGAACATATCATTTATCCCAGTTATTGAAGTCACTTTCTTTTGATTTACTGCATTTTTCTCCTTTCCCTTTTTTGCGTCTCTCTCAACACAAAATCTTTAATAATAACGGAAACTGCATAAACAGCAAACAAGTGAACAATTTCATTGTCCCCATCTCTCATTAATTTTTTTTTTGTACACTGCTTGAGAGTCGTTATAATAGCACGGCTGAGAAATCAATCTCTTCTGCCTCAGTGGTAACAAACACGACACCGTTTTCCAGACGATGATCAGGCCCAGAAAAATATGTAATGAAAATTATGGTAAGGGTTCGAATGAAGACACAGAAACGAATTTAACAAGATATTTGCTTGGACTTGTGATGTGTAAGATCAAATGTATTCACTTTTATGATGTGACTTCACTGACCTAGGGGAAGCGTTCTTATGTGCACACAGAACCACACATAGGCTATGATGATGTATATATACATAAATCTACACGTCACTTTTACTGTATATATATATATATATATATATATATATATATATATATATATATATATATATATATATATATATATATATATATATATATATATATATATATATATATATATATATATATATATATATATATATATATATATATATATATATATATATATATATATATATATATATATATATGTGTGTGTGTGTGTGTGTGTGTGTGTGTGTGAGTGTGTGTGTGTGTGTATATATAATGTATATGTATATATACGGTATATATATGTATATATATAATGTACATATTTATATATATGATGCATGTATAATATATTCATGCACATGTATATATAATGTAATTAAAGTAGATAAACCAGTACTTTTCTCATGAAGACATGCAGAACTGAAGGAAAGCTCAAGCCCCAGTGTCTGACAAATTCTGCAGGCTTAAAGACGCACGACCACACTGTGCTTGACAGGTATCCCTAGCAGAGGTTTTAAAGCATTTCGCGAGAGTTTTCTCAACTCGCCATCAACAGTCAGTGGGATCTGAATTATATACTATTCAATCACGAATCGCACGATGGTTAATATTCATTTAGTAATGCCTGTCTTGTTGTACTAGAAATTGCTGATCAACTGAACAAATCAAGTCATGTAATCTGTATCATAAAAAGTCACGAAATCGCATATCAAAACCAGCTGACTGCAATCGCGAATTAATAGGTATGAAATACATTACAGAAATGGACATACCAGTTGCGAATGTCCCTGACGTTTCAGTCCACCACGGACGAAAGATCACAAGGCATCGTAATCTTGTTCGAAGCTAAGCTCACCTGAAAATAATAAGAAACATACACATGAGTAAAGCTGCATATTCTTGATAACAACTACAGAGTATACTGCATATAAATAACGGCACGTAGAAACGTGCAAAATGAGCTTACTATTTATACAAACACTGAATCCCGAGGGCGATCCCGTGCGAGAGAAAAAGCGGTTTAGGCCGAAAAATCCTTTGTGCTTCTGTTGACCTGAATCAGGTACCTCGTGCTTGTCGTTTGTGGCGGGTTTAAAATTCATTGCAATATACGTCAAATTTCAAATAAAATTTATCAACAAGTATTACAGTTAAATGTAACAAAACGTCCTCATTAAATCAAATAACTAAATCTTATG
>NC_089744.1:11440000-11447500 GCF_040412425.1 Macrobrachium rosenbergii
AAATCGGGTGTAGAAGTCAATATGGCGGATGATGGTAAGTTGAAAGAAGTCGAGTCACAGATTATGTGAAGCAAGAAAGACAGCAAGGAATGTGCAAAAGACTGGAACGAAACTTGGAGTGTCTCTGGAAACGAGAGGGAGTGTATGATACTGTCAGCCAAACCTCACTTATAGAAGTGAAGTGTATATATATGAGGCAAATGCAAAACAAAGTTGAAGCATTTGCAATAATTTTATGCGCAATGACCATTTGTGTGTGTGTATGTGTGTGTATGTAAGAGAGTGTGTGCTTTTTCCTACGGAACCACATCTTCTTAGAGGAAATGGCTTGATGTTGGATATGAAATGTGAGGGGTAATGTATAATTCCGATTCTGACTGAATAATATCAAAGTCAATAAGCCGACTCAGAATATCACTATGGTAAGCTTGGCCAAGAGGAATGCGAATTGCTTTTAAATACCAGAATATCTAATTATCTTCAAAGAGAAACTAATTAATGTCGAGAGCAAAATTACAAATAACAAGGCATAATATGATACATGAAATGTCAAAAGCATTATTGGACAAGCCTGAAGACTATCTAATGGGCATTAAATATTCGTTGTAATCAATTATCTCCTAACACTCCGTTCTCGCCCACTTCCAATCAAGTAAAACTGGCTATAGACTGATCTACTGAGTTTTCGTTAGACATTTACCAAGTCTTACGAAAAGCCCTGTTAAGGTCTGTGAATGAAACAGGACAATTTGGGCGTCATTCGCAATATATTCTGGTTCTTAGAACTCGCAAGAAAGTGTGTAACACTATAATTTTCCATGTCATTACCACCAAGTAAAAGCAGTGCATGACTAGTTACATACTGGAGATTTCCTTAACTGTAGTTATCAATCTCTTGTGCGCAAATTCATGGAATGTAAATGGGACCGTTCTGCGCACTGATATTATTATTTTACATGTTCATGAAATATTATAAGGATTCTCTGATTCTCCCCTATCATAAAGTTACACATAATTAACCAAAAAGACCAGTTTAAAAAACCTCAACTCTTCGCACGATGAATTTTATAACCTTATATAAAATATTTTATACATGCATACATTATTATAGCGTAAATACATTTTACTGCCCCTTCCCCTACATACACACACACACACACACACACACACACACACACATATATATATATATATATATATATATATATATATATATATATATATATATATATATATATACTGTATATATATGTGTGTATATGTATATATATGTATGTATGTATATGTATATATATATATATATATATATATATATATATATATATATATATATATATATATATATATATATATATATATATATATATTTGTGTATGTGCGTGTCACTAATATATAAAATTTTTCATGCGTTCGTACTCCAGATGTAAACTGAAAGAAAACAGATAAATCTATTTACCAACTGATAATAAAATCCTTACAATTGTTTCACCATTTCCCAGCGAATTTCTCAAAACTTTAAAAATGGGTGAAAACTCATAAAATGTGGACAAAGTCTGAGATTTATTCAAGGCACGAATTCTGATTGCCTGAAAGGAAAGGTCTCTGACCCATGAGTCTTAGCAGTATGCTTTTGATCTCTCTCTCTCTCTCTTTTCTCTCTCTCTCTACGAGCATTGTGGAAGAAAAGAGAGAGTCAGAGAGCGAACCTTTCGAAAGAAAAATTTAGTATTCCAAGCGCAGCTCTCCCTTGTTTACAAGATGACCAAATCTTCAAGGGCTCCCTTTTATCGTGGATTATGAATGACCAATTATTTCTGTTTAATTCTAAACTACTATCACTACATGCGTTTAAACTATCCATCTATTTACGTCACACTGCCAGTAACGCGTGGCAAAGCTGTGTAATCGCCAGGTATTTATCGTCTGAGATTTACAGTAGCCATAGATTATTGGAATACTGTCGGGCTATCTTTTGCTAATACCTGGCAGAAGATCCATACTTCGTAAGCGTAGTCCGTACCCAACTTTGCAGTTTGACAACAGTAACTGACAGCAGGTTGGTCCTCGGTCGAGGAAAATATACGGGCTGTCGAAGTGCCTACTGAGTGGTTCCTGGCGGCCATGAAGTAAAACAGAAGTATTAAAATGTGAACGAGCCTTCAATAAAAAAAAAAAAAAAAAAATCTCGTAACGCCCGACGACCGCCACTTCTGCTCACTCTGCTGAAATCGGTCTTCCTAGAAATGCTCAGTTCATCTAATGTTGATTAACCTCTCCTGATAATTTGTCAATCCCTCCTTCACTCGTCATTTTCTAGTTAGCTCCAGGCCTAGTTAGGCAAGTGCATTAGTTAGCCTGTTCTATGCGCTTTTCCGTGAAAAATATATCTATGCATTGTAGCTTATTCTTGCAAAAACCTCTCTACTCGGTACAACCTAAATAATTTGCGCATATCCTAAGAAACCTTAAAATATCCGAGAGAAACTTAAGTATGCCTTAGTTTTACCAGACCACTGAGCTGATTAACAGCTCTCCTAGGGCAGGCCCGAAGGATCAGACTTATTTTACGTGGCTAAGAACTAATTGGTTACTTAGCAACGCGACCTACAGCTTATTGTGGAATCCGAACCACATTATACCGAGGAATGAATTTCTATCACCAGAAATAAATTCCTCTAATTCTTCATTAGCCGGCCGGAGACTCGAACTCGGGCCTAGCGAGTGCTAGCCTACAACTCTACCGACTCCCCCAACGAGGAACTTAATATACCCGAGAGAATATTCTTTTCCATCACCAAACGTAAGTCCTATTGCCTTTGCAGTACCATTCATAAAACTAACAAGGCTTGAAAGAGCTAATCATATGAAAGCCGTCACGATCACAAAACATAAAAACAAAGGAATTCGCTGCATTCAGAACGGCAAAGCCCCCTGGATTTAATAGAAACAAGGATATCGGGTGTATAAATTGGAATACGAAACAAAAAATACTTTATAAAGGGGAAAGGATAAATAAAAAGCGGAGCTCTTTGGGAGACCTTTTCGTAAAAACAAAAAATAAAATGGCATAATAAGTAATCCGTAAAGAACAGCTTTACTGAACGTGAGGTAATTTTGTGGTTCTCTAATTATAACGGAAAAAAAGCAGACCTTTAGCAAAACCCACAGTAATCAATGCAAAAACAAATATCATCTCTAACAAATAGTACGAATAAAAATGGATAGTGAATCTACAAACAAACCGCAGATCTGTTGCAGGCACCTCCACTTCGTGTGTGTGTGTCTCTGAGGGACGGGAGTATGCAAACCCACCGTTCATGAACTCGTGTCTTTGAGTTATCAAAGTCATGTATTGTTTACGGATGGCAACAAACGGGGGAGGTTTTGATACTGGTCCAATGGTTCCAATTAACCTGCACCGTGTTCAAACAACCGCCCCAGAAATTGACTCTTTGATTGGTCAATATACATTTCATTAACGGAATTGCACTTACATCGATGGTATCAGCTCTTGGGCGTCTAAATTTTACGGCGCGGTTTTGATTCTCTCGGTAAAACCCGCTGATATCCACTGACTTGAAATGATGTTTGTATTAATATATAACCCAAGACTGGCTTTCCTCTGGAGAATGTTGTCACATTTGCAAGTACAAATAGCACGGAGAACATTGAAAGAAGTAACGTAAATCGGCGAAAAAATATCTCGTATTTTTTACGATGACCATTTTATTTGTTTATTGCAAATGCTTTTAATATCGATGTTATTTATACCGTACACACTTTTATTATCTTAAAAGATTGGTGTGAAAAGCCAATTTGTTAAAGGAGGAAAGGCTGAACCAGGAGAAAATTTTGGCAACATGCAGACGAAAAAATATATTCTGTTACAAACAAGTAATGAGTATCCATACACATTTTCTGCGTGAATGAAATTTCATGTTAAACTATCACAGAATCACAAACAAGTACTAAATGAACAGGGAGCTATCAACAATTTACAGTATTCCTCGGACAGCGTAAAACTTTCTTGTTTTAACCAATATTTATATCTTCACAGAACTGTTAACTGAAAAGACATATGCAAATTTTCTAAAACCGTGAGATTGCAGAAGCATCAGTTCACTGATAATTAATCACTACTGTTCGTAAAATTACCAAGTGTCGAAGGCCGTCGTTTGAAATTTCGCTTCTCTGCGCCTGAGGGCGAACCACTTTTCTCCTGACCTCATTTAACTTCACCCAAAGGTATATTCTGATAGTTTATTTATCAAAGGACACGCCTGAATGGCAATTAGGGTCAGGGCATCCTTAACTTTGTGCAAATCTCCTTTGATAAATGAGTAGAAAGTTCTGCACCTTTGTGATCTCACATGCCCTCTCTCTCTCTCTCTCTCTCTCTCTCTCTCTCTCTCTCTCTCTCTCTCTCTCCATCCATTTTCCCTCCAATCCAGCATCGTTGGGCTTCAAACTACTAATTCCCATTTCCTCCATGACTTTTCTCACTTCCAAATTTTCTTTCTCACTTCTTTCTTGCCTATTTTCTCCCTGACTTCTCACTTCCACGTTTTCTCCCTGACTTCTCATCTCTTTAATACTCGCTCAACCTTACAGGCGCATTCGCTTTCATCGTTATTCCTCTGTCTCCCTGAATCTCTCTCTCTCTCCACTCATACACCCACGTTATATACATACACACACACATATATATAATATAATATATAATATATATATATATATATATATATATATATATATATATATATATATATATATATATATATATATATATATATATATATATACATACATGCATATATATATATATGTATATATATACATACATACATATATATATCTATATATGTAGTACGTGACTGAGA
Organism: Macrobrachium rosenbergii; assembly: GCF_040412425.1. NCBI lineage: Eukaryota > Metazoa > Arthropoda > Malacostraca > Decapoda > Palaemonidae > Macrobrachium > Macrobrachium rosenbergii. The sequence continues at coordinate 11,444,881 of NC_089744.1, forward strand.
GAAAGGAGTGATTTCAGGGAAGAGCACGGCTCCAATCCATATTTTCCCCTATGATAATGTTTTAACAGCATATAAGTAACGAATTCATGAAAGCATCCACTACCTACTTATTATCAATCACATTCAGCATACTACGGTTTCTGTAAACAGTCCAGAGATCCACACCAGGCCACCTAATCCCTTTCCCATTTCATTAAACTTATTGGGCACCTTAAGGTAAGGGCCTGCGCTGGCATTTAGACTAATATAATTTAAAAGAAGAAGGACATAGTAAGCCTAATAATTACTTCCAGTTTTTGCTTCTAAAGAAGCGACCATCCCTTCTAAACTATCTGTAGGGATCTTGTCACCTTCTATATTACTTCTTTTCCTATTTGGTTCACATCTCTAATCCAACACATTTATTGTTCCATCACACATTCACTCACTCATTATTACATTTTTCTTGCTTCCTTACAACCTCAAATCTTGCTTTTGCTAACATTCACTTTAAACTTTCTTTTCTTACAAATACTTTGAGAGTGTTTCACCACCTCTGTAGTTTGTGTCCACTTTTGCTAATTAATATAGAATTTTTGGCCAGTATGAACTATTCTACACTCCATCCAAGATCCTTTTTTTCTAAATCTTCAAAATGTCAGGTATCCATGGAGATATAACTAAAAAATTTCCTTTATAGAGGATGGCGCCGTAATGCATAGCATTTGAAATCTAAGAAGGGTTTTGGGATGTAATTGCTCGCCAGCACACGCCCTGCCCCACAGATGATGAATGAGTTAATGTGGCAACAGTGTTAGGCAGTGTTGGTGGTCACCCAGCCAAAAAACCTCGACACCTCAGGATATATTCACTTAAACGCGTGAATTTTTTATAGCCGCAAATATCGGATTCGCTCTACTTCGGTTTAGAAACAGTGATGAACAGTCAACTTTCACCACTCGGCTATCTAGAGAGATACGTTGGTATCGACACTGCTGTGCATATTCTAGTCGAATTCAGGAGCGAAATCGAAACCAACCCATTTTCACCATGATAGCTAATTTCTCTCCTTCCTGATTTTTTTCTCCTCTCTCTCTCTGTAGTGTTCTTTACACTCACTGTTTTTCTCTCCTACTCCAATTTTGCCAATTCTTTTTCCTATCTCTTGCACCCATTTCATTTGTCTTTTTCCCCCCACCCGCCCCCAACCCGTCCCCAACTTCTCTTTACTCTTTATCTCGGCCCTATCTCTACTTTTCATTCGTCGCTTTTGACTTGTTCTTTATCTACTTTCTTTCAACTCTTCTTTTCTCTTTTATCTTACCCTTCCCTTTGCGCATCCGTATCACTGCCTGTTGATTAACTATCTTTAAGTTCACTTCAAATTCAATTTAGTTTTCTTTATTTTTGCTGAACTGGATTCTCTGTCTCTCTCTTTGTCTCCTTTTGTGTTCTTAATTGCAATAACTTTAATATGTTTTAGCTCTCTATGTTCTCTGTTGCAAGCAATCCATTCTTATTTGACTTTTATATTTTCTTAAATATTAAATTTAGCTGAACACGACCTTCCTATTTAAACACATCTGGTCTTTATTTTATATTTCAGACGATCATTCGGTTTCTCTACCTCTTATGGTTCTTATTGCAATATCTTTCGACTCTTGACATCCTGAGCTCGCTACTCCATAAACCTGATCATTCCTGAGCTATTTATTTTCTAGCTGAAGGTTATAGCCAAAGTTTTTCATAGTCTCTACAGCATTAATGTTTTTTTTTTTTTTTTTTTTTTTTCATGATTATTATCACTATAGCAAACCAAGAGATTCTCTCTACGTTTCTTCCATGATGACCTTTTGTGTTTGAGAAAGAATTTTACAGGGACAACATCACACTTTTATCCTTTTTTAGGAAAGAAAATCAAAAAGGTTTGCAGGACGTCTGCGAACTGATAGTTGATGATGATTTCCTTCGAGAGTTGGTTCTTTACTTTTAAAGCCCTAAACTGGAGAGTTGGGAAAATCATCACGTACAACATAACACTATTTCTCCAGCGTGGCAGTCGAGAATAAAAGCGCAGAGAATAATAAAGGATAAATTATTATTCATTAAAATAAGTCTCTATTACCCTCCTACGAAACAGGCTTAGCTGTACCTTGGAGACCATTCTCCAACACACGACAAAATTTCAGGCCTTCAGTTTATTTATTTTCTAGCTTCAGCCGTTTAGATTAACAACTTGCAGTTTTAGAATGAAAACTGTATACTAGTTCCTTTAAAAGGGACAGAAACATGAAATTAATTTTGCAGTTACATTGTACTTAGAATACATCAAGTACTTTGTTGCGCTGCAAAGCTTAAAAGTGTTAGGTAGTTAAAAGTGCAATAAATTTCCAGTAGAATAATTGTTACACAGAAGATAGTGTATGAATACACCATATGTTTTAAACAGCCGGTTTTTTCCTGTATGTTTTATGTTAAGTAATATACAGACAAAACCCGCTTCAAAAGAACACACTCTTCAGGCCCTTTTACGTGGCGCCTTTAAATGAATGTTATTCCTTCATTTTCAGCAAGCACTCTATAGATTCCATCCACAGGGGTGTTAGCTCTAGCGGGTCTTTTTCTCCTAAAGCCTTATCAT
>NC_089744.1:11452500-11457500 GCF_040412425.1 Macrobrachium rosenbergii
ACGTGACAGTGTCCTAAGTTTTGTTCCGGCCATGATCTGGAATGATTTTCCTGTAGTCAAGCCAGAATGTCGTGAAACATTGTTGTCATTAGCGACGCTGCCACACTTCCTCAGGAGTTTTAATCCGGCCCATTTTAATCTCTAAATTTCTGGATCCAGGATACTTTAATCCGGTCGTAAATCTCCTTACTCGTCCCAGCCCTCTTAAATCGTTGTAGTTGCTTGATTAAACTGGCTTTATACAAGCACGTGTCCTCTAAGCCGAAAAATGTACGATCTTTGTTTGGTCTATTCCTCTTCTTTTTGTTTCACGTAGAAACATAATCACTGCTCTTGCGACATCGCCTCTTTGAGGCAAAAATTTCCTTCCTATAATTCATTCATATTTCAATTTTACTCTGGTATTACTTTACGTACAGATTCTTTCCAACCAGCAAATCCAGTATTTTCTTGCTGTTTAAGTAACTTATCAACAAAAGTTTAAATTTCCGTTCTGACTAAATAATTCAGCACATTTCATCATTTGATCACTAAATTGTTTCTTTCTTTCAAATGCAACAATATATTGCGGTTTGTTCGCATAGTTGCATCAGCGGTATTTATACTGCATGATCAAAACTATTAACAGTCTCTTCACTTTCTTTCTCCCAATTAAAATATTGATGGACTCGGAAATCGGGAGAGCATTCCATTTTAAGTCGTCACGGTTGTTTACACAGAACAAAAATGTTAAGCTTCTTACCCTCCTGACCTGATTTGGAGATGAGGCAGCGTTTCTGCCACGTCTACACTATTTCCCAACCTACATTGGAATTTACTGAGTGAAACTTTGGAAAAGTGGCATATTCTGAAGTTTACTCTGCTTCACGTTTTGCTTTGGCTATACTCTGTAGCTGAATCATTGGAAGTTCAAAGTGGGTGCAAATGTTTTTCGGCTGAACAGGCCCACATGATTAAATTGCACTATCTGTTTTTCTTTCTCATGACTCATATATATCTCCTTTTTCTATATTTCTTCAATAAGGGGCTCACTTTACCAAGACAGTTGTATATACAGTGTGTGTGTATATATATATATATATATATATATATATATATATATATATATATATATATATATATATATAAATTATATAATATATATTATATATATGTGTATATGTATGTATGTATGTATGTATGCATAGTGTGTCTTTTCGCGTGCTTACTCCCGATAGATGGCAGTGGCAGAAAAATCCATTCATCTGTCAATCGTGCAGCCATAAATTTCAGCAGAGCTGCTACCCGTTCAATATTCAAAGCAAATACACACAAAAATGTAATCGCATTGCTTAACTGAACGTAAATTTGATAAAGCATCAGATACAGATAACATTAATTTTCATTAACTCTAACATTACGGCGCAATAACCATTCCAGCTTATTGACAGCATAAATAACTTTATGAATTGTTGTTGCTGATATATGCTTTGTGTGGAATGTATACACACATGCCCAATTTTATGAATTGGGACTCGTGATTTATTCTTGGCTTTGTGCTGAATTCATGTAAACCCTTTCGGGGCAGATAGCTGGTGTCACTGAATTTGTAAAGTTTAGTTATTTTGTAATTATTGATTTTCACAGGTATGTTATGTTATCATTATTATTTATCAATATTTACATATTTATTAGCATATACTATTTCTCAAGTTTGAACTTTTCTTAATTTTTCTCCCATCTGGGAGGATTTGTCACGCCAAATTAAAGGCCTAAATCATTATTGATCCTTTTTGAGTTGTCTTTGTCGGAAATTAAAGACAAAAATTATAAGGAAACATGGTTCTAGGACAAGAATTAAGAAACCTAGTTATTCAGGTTTTTATACATTTACAGGCACGCAATACATGGATGACTAAGTGTGTGTGTGCGTGTGAGAGAGAGAGAGAGAGAGAGAGAGAGAGAGAGAGAGAGAGAGAGAGAGAGAGAATGAATCCTTGAAACAATACCCCGAGTTTATACAGAGAACTACGCCAACAGAGCAAACAATGGATTCTGCGAGGAGCAAAATAAAGCACCCATTACGTCCCCTAAGGAGAACTAATTAATTTGATAGTCACATTACTAATTTTTCCCGCAGCACAAAGTACATATTACAACAAAGCAAGCATCATGTTCAATTGAATTCTGTTTTACCAACGGTAATGACCTATTGGTTCACTACCTTAGGTTGACAATAATTATATAATTCACTTGGATATCTCGGCATAAATTTTTGGCATCTAGTTCATGGACAATAAAGCGAAGCCTGATTTTGAAGCAAAACATAACCGCGATATTATTGGAGGGCAGAGGACAAAGGTGCCAAATATAGTTAATAATTATGGTTGGTTATTTTGGTGTAACGCTGTCGTTTGTTTTACAACAGGATGAACTTGCATTTAGGTGTATTACATATCCGTTAATTTAACACAATACTTGTTTACAATGTGGCTTACGATACAGAATCTCCTTGAAAAAGTCAATTAATGGTTGAATAAGAACAAAATTCGTTTGGTACACCTTTACCATAGGATATGTATTCATCTTGGAGTCAAGTGACTTCTAAAGTTTTTGTTAGACTTGCAATTTTCATTTATATACAGGTCAGCAGAAGTAATATGTGCGGGTAGGGGGCAGAGAAATTGTATTATAATCCTGCTATCATGCATCTATCAAAGTGTAAAGGAAAGGGAAACGTGACCTCGACTATTATTCCACTTGCTTTTGATTCGCTCTGTTATTCAATCCAGTAGGGAAAGATCTGAATCCATTTCAGTTTAACAGATATCTTCAAGCTCCTCTAACACCGAGATTAATTACGTCAAGCTCTTCTTGGCTTAACAAGGATTTGCTCGACTAATTACACCTCAATTTGGACTAAGTAAAACTCAGCTTCCCTTTTCTATGCGTTTAATACGTGGCTGTCAAGGATACATCTTCTAATTCTCATGGGCCGAATGAGAGTAATTAGAACCGTTTTACTTGAGATGTTTACTCGGATGATATAAGTATATCCTACAAAGTCTTTCGATGACCTTAGTATTTGCTCCAGTGAGCCCGGATTACTAAGAATACGCTCCACAACACAGTGTTTAAATGTACTCCTAAACTCGTGGGATTATGACTTTACTATAAGCAACTGCTACTGAGACAGTTATTATAGTATTTGATCCCTTTCTCTCACACATTTTATTTCTCTCTCTTTCATTATATTCATATATATATATATATATATATATATATATATATATATATATATATATATATATATATATATATATATATATGAACTGACAGAAGAAATGAAAGGTAAACTTGATCGTGAATACACGGCCTTAGGTTGTTGAATTTTATAATAGCGAGTGGGTGTGTTGAGAGAAAGTTAGAAAGAGAATGAGAGGAAAAGAGAGGGAAGAGGGGGTGTTAGGGAGGAGAAAGCAGTAGGGAGAGAGAGAGAGACAGAGAGAGAGAGAGAGAGATAGCTTGTTGAACGTCATTCAGAGTTTTTCTGGGCAGTGCAGGGTTGGTCTGCTAGTGTATATATACTGTATATATATGTGTATATACACACATATATATATACACACATGTTTATTTCTCTCTGATTCTCATTTATATACATATATATATATATATATATATATATATATATATATATATATATTATATATTATATATATATATAATATATAATATATAATATATAATATATATATATATATATATATATATATATATATATATATATATATATATATATATATATATATGTGTGTGTGTATAAATGAGACAGAGAGAAATAACATGTGTGAGAGAAAGGAATCAAATAATATAATAACCGTTTCAGTAGCAGTTGGTTATAGTAAAGTCATAATCCCACGAGTTTAGGAGTACATTTAAACACCGAGTTGTGGAGCGTATACTTAGTAATATATATAAGTTTACATACATACCTACATATATGTATATATATATGTGTGTATATACACATATATATACAGTATATATACACTAGCAGACCAACCCTGCACTGCCCAGAAAAACTCTGAATGACGTTCAACAAGCTATCTCTCTCTCTCTCTCTCTCTCTCTCTCTCTCCCTACTGCTTTCTCCTCCCTAACACCCCTCTTCCCTCTCTTTCCCTCTCATTCTCTTTCTAACTTTCTCTCAACACACCCACTCGCTATTATAAAATTCAACAACCTAAGGCCGTGTATCCACGATCAAGTTTACCTTTCATTTCTTCTGTCAGTTCATCGAAACTCCAGTCACCAAAACGGATGAAGTGATGGTATTACCTAAATATCTTCCGACCGACTGACTGGAAACTGCACGTGTGGACAGGTTAGCGCCTATTTCGTGACAGATTGCTGCTTCATTTCATTCGGGAAGCATCTCAGACTCTCTGATCAAAGTATGAATAAATTATGTATAGGCATTATTCATTTCACTGTTAGACCCTTCAGCGCTATTTGCAGGCCGTTATAAATCCAAATCATACAATATCTACAACAATATTTCCATGTGATACAGGCAATTTGATATAGGCCTATGCCAATAATATCTTTTTATGATATGTATTGCTATAATGAAAGTAAACTTCACTGTCCAATTCATAAAAAACTGAACCAACCCCTCAGTTCTAATTTAAACTCATTAATTAATATTGTATGAGAATAAATGTCTTATTTTAGTAAGAAATATGTAGCCTATACTCTGTTATGCCTTTTTATTTCTTTCCTGTTCATCTCAACAGCTTCCTACTTTTTTATTAATTGTTATCAGCATCCACAAGTTCATCAAATTCTTTTGCCCACAATCTACTGGCTTTCTTGATTGGTATATTTCGTACTCACCTCTTTTCTCATCTTATCGTCACGCGCTACGTGTACTCCCAAATACTTATATAATTAGCCTCTTTCATTATTTCAACATCGATATTAACAATATGCCCCATTTTCTTGGGGTCCATTTATTC
>NC_089744.1:11462500-11480000 GCF_040412425.1 Macrobrachium rosenbergii
CTATCTTATGCTTGAGAACGGTTATATGAGAATATGAGACTGTTGTTTGTCTTCAAATGTGTATTACTTTTCTTAAAATTTATTTTGCTAAATTTGATCTTACAGGATATATTTTCTGACTTTACTTTCTTGTCAAGTTTCCCATCTTGCGCATCATAAGCTTTTACCAAAATTATCCGATACATTTGTTACATTTTACCCGTTACTTTCTACTGCTTACCTTCTATGTTTTTCTTGCTTTATATAAAATATATTTATCTGGCTTTTTACACTGATCACCTTACTCAACATTTCATATATGAAACTTCAGATTTTAATGCTTTACTTTATACTTGCCGCAGCTTACCTAATATTTCACAGGCTGTGGATTAAATTGTAAACTTCACATCATTTACTCTACACTTCTGTAATATTCATCTGGTACTTCAAGTTGTTCACCTCACAAGTTACAGTCGATGCCATAAAATTTTTATTTCTTACCTCAAATTATTTCAATCTACCAGGAATTTATTTCTGGTGATAGAAATTCGTTTCTCGTCATAATGTGGTTCGGATTCCACAATAAGGTGTAGGTCCCGTTGTTAGGTAACCAGTTGGTTCTTAGCCAGCCCTAGGAGAGCTGTTAACCAGCTCAGTGGTCTGATTAAACTAAGATATACTTAACTTAACTTACACTATATACACTTTACCTCGCACTCTACACCTGCCACTTTATGCCTTGTATGGTTTATATCTTATAAAAGTTAAGTATACCTTAGTTTTACCAGACCACTGAGCTGATTAACAGCTCTCCTAGGGCTGGCCCGAAGGATTAGACTTATTTTACTTGGCTAAGAACCAGTTGGTTACTTAGCAACGTGACCTACAGCTTATTGTGGAATCCGAACCACATTATACCGAGAAATGAATTTCTATCACCAGAAATAAATTCCTCTAACTCTTCATCAGCCGGCCGGGGAATCGAACTCCTGCCCAGAGAGTGCCAGTCCACAGCTCTACCGACTCACCCAACGAAGAGCACAGGGTTACCTTATAAATTTACGAGTTAGTTTTACATTAGTCCTTTAATAATATATATGTGTTCCCCTCAAAATAGATTTACACTTACATAACCAAACATAAGCACGTTAAAGTTTTATTTCAATACGTCACCTTATACTAATATCTATATTTCCACACTCACGCATACAAACGCTTCATCATGCCTATAAAACACTTCCATTTAACTGCTTCTACTTATAAAAATACTTATTCTTACATAATGGTTTTTAAGACCACTCTCATCTATGCTCCTACAATCACACTTAAGCCTGAATAGCTCCACTTACACTTTCCACTGATTACAGTCCCTATTTACTTTGAAATCCAAAGCCGAGTATTCATCAGATTTTAGATTGGATTTAATTTTTCCCTAAAGGTTAGGGAATTCTCATCTGTCCTGGATATAAGAATTCTGTTATTCAATTCCCTGATTAAAAGAACATGTGATGTAACGAATTATTATGAGAGAGAGAGAGAGAGAGAGAGAGAGAGAGAGAGAGAGAGATAATACCCTCTGTAATATTTGTAGCCACTCTAGGCCGTATAAAAAATTTAGGTTATGCCAGAAAAAAAATTGAAAAAACTTACGTAACCAACAAATGGGAATTTCAGCCGTGAAATTCTCCACACATTTAGCGTAATTTACTTCCTTTCTTCCAATTCTCTCTCTCTCTCTCTCTCTCTCTCTCTCTCTCTCTCTCTCTCTCTCTCTCTCTCTCTCTCTCTCTCTCTCTCTCACAAGTGGCCCTCTTCAAACTATGGTGACATGGAGTAATAGTCTAACTTTATTTCAATAACGTCCAAAAAATTCTGCTACAATACAACTTCTTCAGCAAACAGAACAATGAACATCTTAAAGACAATAGGCAGGAGATTATTAAGTAGGTCAAAGCGATGGGCACCTAGCTCACAATATATTCCTGTTTTTGGACATATTTTTTATGGTAAACAACAATAAATTAGCTTCATTTTCTTCATCCGATGACTATCACCAGTGACCATGGAATAATGTACAAAATAATAACATTGGGGTGCTAAATATTACTGCTGGGTAGGGTGTGGTTATGCCTACAAGGCAACGTCAATTATTAATATATTTTTTATAGTTTTGAAGACGTGTATTCCATTAAGATATTCAACGCCCACTTTCCTGATAACGGGCACCACTCCGTCATAGTTCACAGTGGTCGAAGAATGGCCACAGAAAATATAAACGCCTACTCCAAAATATTCCCTCCCCCATCAAGGGAATGGGCCACCCATTTTTCTTATCTAGCCCTGGGGGCAAAAAATAGAAAAATGGGTGAGTAAAAAGGGAATTTCTAAAAACGATACAAGCCAATACTTGAATCTTAATACAAGGAAATATAACAAGCGACGCAGTATACGAGTATGCGTTTGCAAATATCTACTTTATATATATACAGTGTATATATATATATATATATATATATATATATATATATATATATATATATATATATATATATATATATAATATATATATATAACTTATATGAAAATATCAGGTTCGATATATATATGTATATATACTGATATATATATATATATATATATATATATATATATATATATATATATATATATATATATATATATATATATATATATATATATATATAGACAAAACACGTTAGCGAGAAAAGGTAAAAGACCTTAAGCGGAAGAAGAAAGCGGCGAAGGGGAGGCTGGGAGGAAGGAACTGAAGTTAATGGATTCTAATGTCCGTCTTTAAAAGCCGCTCGGTGAGGGATCCTTCAGAGGCTCTCATGTGCTTCCCACTCATCCCCTAATGAGGCTCATAAGTCTTTCCTTAACAAATCCTTCCAATTAATCTTTCCTATTACGAGTTTTCTTTCCAGATCCTCCCTATTACGTTTCTTTTCTTGAAATAGAATCTTTTCGCTCTTATTTCTAATTAACCTTCCCGGATGATCGTTCTCCGCGTTCCCCGATCTTGTCCCAAATGCAGATTTCGTTCCGAGTTGGTGCAGCCCACGGACACTTTTTGCTCTTCGTTGCTAATTGACTGGACGCATTACTTTTCTCCTCTTTTGTCGAACCCTGCTTCAGTACTGTCTTGCATGAGGTGGATTATTTTTCGTGTACTGCTTGTTCGGATAAATTACTCTCCTATAATGTTTAGCGACAGAACTGAATTGTCTAATTCACAACGTAACTGCCCTGCCTAATTAAGGAAGCTTGTTTTATTGCTAAACATATTTAGACATAGTCTAACAGCATTATTATATTTACTCTGGGAAAAAAATGTAATACCTATATTTATGTAAAATCATGGAAGAAACAGAGCAATAATACGAAGAATTTGCAGGTCTTTGTTTTCTTTGGAAGAGCACTAAAGACACTCGTAACATGTGTAGAACACAAACATAAGTGCATACATACATGCGCACGTATGTATGTATGTATGTATGTATGTATGTATGTATGTATGTATGTATGTATGTATGTATGTATGTATGTATATATATATATATATATATATATATATATATATATATATATATATATATATATATATATATATATATATATATATATATATATTATATATATATATATATATATATATATATATATATATATATATATATATATATTATATATATCATGTGTATATGTATATTGGCAAAAACACTATCAATATGTAAAAATCATCTTAGTCTATACATCAGGCGTAAATCTGTACAGGAATATCATAATAAATTTTATCAAAACGTAATGATCTAAGCCACATGTGTAAACCCCTTCCTCTATATTCTTTTTTATTACTTTCATCGTCTTTTTGACTGGTACATCCAAACTCGCAAATTTACCATCTTTTTCGTTTATTTTAGATAATTCATCTATAAGGTTCATATTATGTTTTAGATGCCCTTCAGATACTAAAATAACAATAAAAATATCATCATTTATTACTGAACCGAATAAAATGATAGATTCGAGGAAGAGAAAAAGGCGATCACCAGCATCATCAAGAAAGGAATGACACCTAAAGCCCCCTGCGAACAGGTTAATGTACGAGTTTACTGCAAGCCCAGTTTGACAGCTTCTCTTATAATGAGAAAATACCTGCCCCGAGCCTAGACAAGGAAGACAGTGCCAACGTCGTTTACCGCTTTACAGCCCAGTGAGGATGTGCCAGTCCTCCGGAAAAACCCACATTGGTCACACTTCCACCACGCTACAAACACGCCCACAGGCCCATCGAAATGATGGACCCAGCCACCAACACTACATACACCATCACGACCACAAACCCACGACACAAGAGCTAGTGGAGAATACAGATGCCATCTACACAGAACACAGTCGCCAGAGATTAATCATAGCAGAATATGCTTGCATTTTATTACATAAACCAACATTGAACAAACAACTAGAAGCGGAAAGATGACTCCCATCTAGCAGACGCCCAACAACATTCAACGCTAACATAAGACACAACCACAACAACGACAGCAACGCCATTTAAATCACGCGCTTTCTCCCCTCCCCCCTTTCCACTCCTTCTATCCCCGTAATCCCTATACCTGCATTTCTATTTCTGTTTTGTATGTTGCCAACAGAACACGTGGTTTGTGTTTTCATTATTTTCCATAAATTATGTTTTTATTTTAAATTGCACTGCATTGTAACTTTTACGACTGTAAATAAATTAAAGTTGTTTATTTTGTACATATTGTTATTGTAATGATTTATTGTATTAATATTGTTTTGGACGCAACATATCCGTCCATACACTGTAACAAAAGCAACAGGACGCTATGTCCAGATTATACTTACGGGCTGCTCTATGAGCAAGAGCCCGTGCTGGCATAAAGCAGGCTTAATCAAAAACAACAACAACAGATTATATAATTTGAAGAGGTCACGACGAGTGACCGAACAGCTGTGGTGTTGTGTTTCTCAGTAAACGGAACAAAGAGTTAACCTTCGATTTTTGTCCATCAACTGAATCTGGAACAACGTAGAAGATTCAGGGAATACTGTCAAACTAATAAGAAGTTGGTCAACAATCAAAAAGCCATAGAATTCAACGAAATACACACACACACACACACACACACACACACACACACACACACATATATATATATATATATATATATATATATATATATATATATATATATATATATATATATATATATACACACAGGTATATTATACATATACATACATACATACATACATATATATATATATATACTATATATATATATATATATATATATATATATATATATATATATATATATATATATATATATATATATATATATATATATATATATATACAGAGAAATGGAGAACCAATATAATATAATTGTAAGAAATAGATATGACCAGCTTAAGGAGGAAGGCCCAGTGCTCCAACATCCTCAGCAAAAGTGGCAAAATATGGAAAGTGCAATAAGAGAAGGTAATGAAATAATACCAACAACAGAAAGGAGAGCCCGGAGAGAATGGATGACAGAAGATATCTTGATAATGATGGATGAAAGAAGGCAACAGAAGGGTAAAAATGAAGATAGATATAGAGCTCTGGATAGAACTATTAAGAGGGAATGCACAAAGGCAAAGGAGAAATGCATGGACGAGATTTGTGAGGAGGTAGAAGATTTGGATAAAAGGGATGAACGGAGAAAGTATGATAAGGTGAAAGAAATTACTTTTAAAAAAAGAAGAGAAGTATCAGCACTGGTATAAAAAACGCGGATGGAACCATAGTAATGGAGTCAAAAGAAATATTGGAAAGATGGACGGAATATACTGGAGAATTGTTTGATGATGATAGAATAGAACATCTACAGTAGACTTCAGTGACAACGGAGAGGGACCAAGTATAATCAGATCTTTAAAACAAATGAAAAGCGATAAAGCAACAGGTGATGATGGAATAGCAGCAGAGATGTTGGTAGCTCTGGGAGAATACATCATTGATTTATTAATGGAAATAGTGGAAGGAATATATGAAGATGGAGAGCCTGCAACACAGATGTACAAATCAACATTTATCACAATGCCAAAAATACCAGGAACACTTGAGTGCAATAAACTCCGGACTATCAGTATCATGAGTCAGATTACAAAAATAATATAAAGGATTGTTTTGAATAGAATAAAAAATAAGATACTCCCAGAGACTGGCAATGAGTAATGTGATTTTATGAGAGATAAAGGGACAAAATGCAATTTTTATTTTGAGAATGTTGATGGAGAGAGCAATAGAAGTGAAAAAGGATCTATATGTTTGTTTTGTTGACTATGACAAGGCTTTTGATCGGGTTAGACATGTAGACCTTATAAGGATATTGGAACAGATAAATATCGATGGGAAAGATCTAAGATTGATAAAGAATTTATATTGGAATCAAGAGGCATCAGTGAAAGTAGAAAATAAAGAATCAGAGACTCGGCACATCAAGAGAGGTGTAAGACAGGGTTGTGTGTTATCACCTGATCTCTTCAATTTATATAGTGAAATGATAATGAGAGATCTGAGAGGTATGGAAAGAGTTAAGGTTGGAGGAGTCAATATTAATAATATCAGATATGCTGATGACACAGCACTTGTTGCAGACTCTCATGATAAACTTCAAGCTTTAATCAGTACTTTACATCAGTCAAGCAGAGAAAGAGGTCTGTCAATAAATATTAAGAAAACAGAAGTTATGGTTATCTCCAAAGATGAAATCACCCCAAGAACAGATATAAGAATTAATGCTGAAACAATTAAACAAACCGATAGTTTTAATTATTTAGGATGCATTGTCACAAGTGATGGCAAATGCGAAAAAGAGATCAGGAAGAGAATATCCATGGCAAAAGATGCATTTGGTAAGATCAAGAAATTAGTCACCAACTCGAAAATATCTATGAATCTAAGGAGGAAGTTTGTGAAATGTTTTGTTTGGTCTGTATTGTTGTATGGCTGTGAAACTTGGACCTTGAGGAAGGCAGACGAGGAGAGGTTACAGGCTGCAGAAATGTGGTTTTGGAGAAGGATGCTGAAAATATCTTGGACAGAAAGGAAAACTAATGAGGAAGTATTAGAGAGAGTAGGCGTTGAGAGAGAACATTTGGCTTCAGTGAGAGGTAGACAAATGCGGTTTGTGGGTCACACAGTGAGAAGACAAGAACTAGAACATCTCTCTCTCACTGGTAAAATCAATGGAAGGAGGCCGAGAGGAAGACCTAGACAAAAATATATGAATGGATTGATGAGAATAACTGGAGGAAGAATGTCTGCAGCTCAGTTGCTGCAGAGAGCTGGGAATAGAGAGGAATGGTGAGCCATGATTGCCGACGTCCTTGGGGATATGGCACCTGGATGATGATGATGATGATGATGATGATGATATATAAATATATATATATATATATATATATATATATATATATATATATATATATATATATATATATATATATATATATATGTGTGTGTGTGTGTGTGTGTGTGTGTGTGTGGCTAGATTTACATAAGGTTCCATAAAACTAAATGTATATGCATTTAAATAAAAAGGAAATGTCGGGTCCTTATTTAAACAAAACGACTCATTTCAGAGACATGCTAGATTATTTCTGACTGTAAATAGCCGCTGACCTCATGGGAAATCTCAAACTCGTGTACCAAGGCATTAAATTCGGAGCTATCCCGGCGAGGCAGGTAACAATTATCAAAATGTTTTACGGAGGGCTTTCACAGAGTTTCCTGGGATAAGGTACACGAGTGTTCTGGGGTCTCTTTCTGTCTGTCTGTCTGTCTCTCTCTCTCTTTACACACATACACACATATATATATATATATATATATATATATATATATATATATATATATATATGACACAATCAGCGCCGAATTTCATTGGTGCAGCTGTTGGCAAACGTTTGGTAAGTCCGTGGATTTTTTTGACGTGCTTAGTGCTTACCTATCACTTAGCTGTAATATATGGTACCAGTCTTTTATATATATATATATATATATATATATATATATATATATATATATATATATATATATATATATATATATATATATATATATATATATATATTAGGTGCATACAGAAACAATCAGCGCTGAATTTCATTGGTGCAGCTGTTGGCAAACGACTGCAAGGTCAGTGGATTTTTGACGGCTTAGTGCTTACCTATCTACTTCCTCTTATGAACTGGTTCTCCTAATTCCCCTTAAACAGGCTATTCCTTTCCCCCGATAAAAAAGGCTCTCCCAATACCCCTGACAAAGTGGCTCTCCCAATTCTCCTATGAACTGGCTCTCCAAATATTCCTGATGAACTGGCTCTTCATATGAGCTAGCTCTCCCAATTTCCCTGATGAACAGGATCTCCCAATTCCCCTACGAACCAGCTCTCCCAGTTCTCCTGATCTGATTAACTCGTTCTCCCAACTCCAATGATGATGAACTAGTTATTCCACACACCTTGATAAACTGACTCTTTCACTTTTCATGAAGACCGGCTCTCCCACTTCCCCTAATGAGCTGGAACTCCAAATCCCCTGGAAGCTTGCTAGCCCTTTTTTCCCGATGAAAAGACTATCCCAGTTCCATTAAATTACTAGTTCTCTCACTTTCCCAGATGAATTGGCCCTCCTAATCCCCCTGACTAACTGGTTCTCCCAATTCCCTTAATGGATTGGCTCTCTTATTTTCCCTGAAGAACAGGCTCTTCCACTTCCCCGGTTGAACTGGCTTTCCCAATTCCACCTGATGAACAGGCAGTCAAATTTTCTTCTGAAGAACAGGCTTTACCACTTCGCCTAAAGAACTGGCTCACTAATTCTCATTAAATAACTGGCTCTCTCCCTTCCTCTGAGGAACTGAATCCCTCAACACAAGCCGACACTCATACCTCCCCTGATACACAAGCTCTCTCACCGTCCTCACATACCCGAGCGGTTTCCTGATGAGCTGGCTTCTTCAACTCCCTCACAAACAGTTTCTAACTTCTGAGGAACTGGCTCATCTCCCTCAATAACTGACTCTTGCTTAACCTGATGAACTGTCTTCCTGAGTTCCCCCCACATACCGAACATCTCAAATCCCCATAAAATAAGCTATACATACTTTCCTCTAAACTGACTTCCACTTTCCTCGTAAATATTCTCGCTTTTCCCATAACCTGACTTGCCCACTCTCGTGTCTTTAATATAAACCCATCTTGAGTCTGACACAATTTTTTTTTTATAAGTATCTGGCTTTCTTCCTTCCTTCCAAAAAATCTTCTTTCTCCCTACCTCGAAGATTCCTCTTTCTCTCAAAGGATATATATTTCGTTTATACCCAATTAATATACCCTCTTCCGTTGTACGATATATTAAATGGATATATTAATAACCACTTAATATATCCTCCTCCTTTGAAAATTTGGTGCATTCTTCCTTACAGACATTCGATCTTCCCCATCCTCATACCAATCGACTGCCTATTCTATGGGTGTTAATTTTCCCCTTACCTATTAATTATCTCTCTTCCCCATTAATTACGTCTCATCCCCATTAACTCCTTCTATTCCACTGCGAAATGGCCTACTCATTTCCCCCATCAAACCACTCTCGGCTGATAACCTGTGTGCAGGTTTTCAATTTTATGCCGAAACTCTGAGGGGATCTGTCTGAACCTATGGCTTCCTTTAATGAAATTTAGATTGGTGGTTTGGGAGGGCATAATGGGAGTTGGGTGGGAGGATACAGGGGGGGACGAAATCAAGAGGGAAGAGATTCCCAAATTACTTCTAAACGCCACAAACTGGATAATGATGAGTTAGAGGGAGTTAAAGTCACATTTAATGCCGTTATTAGCGGTTTATAAGTATGTAAATAGACGACTAGATTGGATACTTTTCAGGTGATTTTTTTCGGAAAGAGGATGATCTTTTTATAGATGTAAATGGGCTTTAAGATTTAATCATACATTATTAATGGTTAATGAAGAGAGAGAGAGAGAGAGAGAGAGAGAGAGAGAGAGAGAGAGAGAGAGAGAGAGAGAGAGAGAGGTGGCGAAGGGAAGAAGGGTCTGAATTCATTGGGGCATCCAAGCTGTCTCAGACATGAAAATAAATTACTTAGGAATGATTTCAGTGCCTATGACTGTTTTCATTCAAATGTTACCTAACCTTTAAGAAGGACGTTAAACTCCCGTGAAAACTACACATCCGTGGGGTAATAAAAGAAGAAGAAATAAAAGTAATTCCAAGTCCGTCTCCATATATATGTTTGAAATTGCATATCAATGAGAATAAAAGTGACGTTCTTCCTCCTATGTGATAAGGAAGTATTATCTTTCTAACATTTTCATTTTTTTTTCTTTTATGATATGCTTGGACTTTTTAAATTCCATTTCCAGCCACTAACTATTATTCAGTTTTGCTCCCTTGCTTGCTACCTCTTAAGAGAAAATATTTGATTCCTAATAATTAATGGAAGCGAAAATCTACGCTGTTTCAAATTAAAAGCAGAAGGAAAAGTGAAAGGAAACAAGAAGGGTCTCGCTCGTCATTTCATATTCCATAACTGAGGTGCTCTGTGGTTCCACCAGCTAAACATTTGTACTCATGTCACCAAATACCTACAGAAAAGTCTCTGGATTTCTCTTTTCTGAGATCAGCCCGTCTTTGATCTTTTTTTTTGATAACTTAATAGCATACGACAGTCCCAATAACCTTAAAGCCTAAATCTGATTGTGCCAGAGAGGTTAGTCAAGGTAACCTCAGCAGTATACCTTAGTTTAACCAGACCACTGAGCTGATTAACAGCTCTCCTAGGGCTGGCCTGAAGGATTAGACTTATTTTACGTGGCTAAGAACCAACTGGTTACCTAGCAACGGGACCTACAGCTTATTGTGGAATCCGAACCACTTTATACCGAGAAATGAATTTCTATCACCAGAAATAAATTCCTCTAATTTTTCATTGGCCGGCGGGAGAATCGGACGCGGGTCCAGCACAGTGCTAGCCGAGAACGATATCGACCGGGCCAATGAGGAACTAGATTTGATTGTAAGAGAGAAATGAACCTAACTAACCTAGAACCCTAAATTTCATCGTATCTGAGAAATAAAAAAGGCAGCCATGTTATCAAGTGGGGGAGGGGGATCTCCTTAAGAACAATAACAGAAGAACTACCGTATTAAGAATTCAGTTTGCAAGGAGGCTTAGCATAAAAAGAAGTTAGAATCTGACGATACCAGCATTATTATCGTTATTCCTACAATATCTTACGAGACGACATAGTATGGAAATGCTGATTCACTGAGTTTTCTTTGCCCGTCTGGTACCGACAAACATTTTGGAAATAATGATGGCAACGCTTCAAAGTTATTCGTGGATTTATAGGTTTAATCACTTCAAATCATGAGGAATTTTGGTATCACTGCCGACGCATTTTCATTTCAACGAAAGTCAAGGAAAACCCTTCACCAGTTTTGCCAAATCAAATCATATATATATATATATATATATATATATATATATATATATATATATATATATATATATATATATATATATATATATATATATATATATATATATATATATATATATATATATATATATATATATATATATATATATATATATATATATATATATATATATATATATATATATATATATATATATATATTCGAATGACAACTGCTGTGATTCACCGGAATTCGAGGCCTTAAAATTTAACGGAGGATACCTACCACTTGACAGGACAACAGCCTACTGATCTGGACGTAAAAGTCAAATAAGCCACCTTAGAGAGTCAGATAATCCTTTATGGTGTCACATAAGACTTACTGCCACTTTTTCCTCCTACAGTAGAATAATAACTGATACACCACTGGAGAGACCCAATAACTAGAAAGCTCCCTTTTTACAAAATTTTACAAATACTGCATATCGTTATCCAGACATCACCACTATAATGCTGCGATGGCGAATGGAGATTTAAGCGCTATCCCTCGCTTAGCAGCAACTACACAATCAACGTGCATCTACATTTGCAAGTTTAGTACGAAGAAATGGCACACATGTGTCTGAATCCCTCTTGGAAATATGACACAAACATATGTTTGAATCCCATTTATTTTTATAGATACTGCCAACTCCGAGGCAACTTCAAACCCATTAAATCACAGTCTGCGTGTTCCCACGCCAGCATCGTAACCGGAGAAATTTATAACAACAAGCAATGCTGCCAAGACTGAGATCCACACACTGATATTTAAGATATATGTATTCTAGAGCTGATATACTGGAGGAATGTTGCTGTTTGATACATAAAAAAAAATAAGTGTACTGCTACCACTGATCATTCAAGATATCAAAACCGTGAAGGCTCAGAATTCAAAATTAAATTACTTTAGAATTTCCGCTCTATTCAGGTTTGGAAAAACCTAACGAAACAAGCAATTAAAAGAGGAAATACGAAAACCTCTCGTATCGAAACAGCCTTTAAGCGGACGCATCCACGAAATGATAAACTTTTAGACGAGAAAAATAAGAATCATAATTGCATCTCGTTCCACGAGCTTCAGCAAATTTCAGGACGTCCCGACTAATAAAGTTGAAAGCTGTGGAACTGGAAAGATAAATGACATTAAGTTCGTACAGTTGCGCTGTATGAGAGCGATACATGCAGGAAATGACGAATTTCAGCAATAAACATCAGCTTACGTGGCGTTAACTGCCTGGCATAGATATCAGTGGACGTTTAGCAAATTCTGAATGCAATAAACGTCTCCTTTAACTCTCTCTCTGCTTCCGAATCCGATAGCTAATGGCCTTCTCTTGCTTTGGAAGAGTTCAGCCCTTGCTTTTTCTTTTCTTTTTTCTTTCCTTTTCTTTCTCATCATTTCGTTGCTTTCGCTTTTTCATATGAACGCCTCTTCTTCCTTTCAGAAGGGGTACTTCGGACGACAGTGTAAAGTAATATTAGACCCACTGAGGTAAAAAAAAAATTATATATATTCTCTTTTATCCACATTACTTTGATATTTACAGTACAGCAGTCCTACTGTCGGTATTATTAAAAAAAATTAGAATATGTTCGAAGAAGGTATAAATTTCACCAGCAATATCTCAAATACTGAAATACTCAAATGTGAAAGAAACAAAAAACAGAGCAGCGAGTATAGAAGAACAAATTTCAATAAATAAATATATAAATATATAAATAAATAAATACATGGCTCTTTGCCACGGCAGTTTCAATTAGTATTACACCCTCTCTTGAACTTTCAATCATCACCTACATTAATCTGACAGGAAATCCTGTTCACAGTTTTATTTTAAGGGAACACAAAGAATCTCGATATGATACGGAAATACAAGAGATTCTTGCCATGCACCGTGTACCAACTATATATATCCATCTGCAACCTACTGTGTTGAAACTTCAGTCGAAGCCAAATGAGAGTATTCTGCTAAAAATTTTGAACAGACGTCACAAGAGATTTTTTTATCAAATGTAAGAATAGCCTATTTAGGTTGCAAGTTGGAGTATCTTTTTGATAAGAGATAATGATCCGACATTAAAAGTTACTTAATGTCCTCACTAAACTTCATAATTACTTCTTAACTCTCAGTCTAAGATGTCCAACGCTCTCAGCCCGAATTTAGCTTTCATTCAAGACCTCAGATGTGTTAGTGGAGTTTGTTCTTGGCTGCTTCGCTATATCCATGATTCTATGTCCTGAAACATATTACTGGCTTGTTGAGTACATATTTCAGA
Source organism: Macrobrachium rosenbergii (assembly GCF_040412425.1). NCBI lineage: Eukaryota > Metazoa > Arthropoda > Malacostraca > Decapoda > Palaemonidae > Macrobrachium > Macrobrachium rosenbergii. The sequence goes on from NC_089744.1 coordinate 11,476,338, forward strand.
TACGTTATTTTCCTGTACTTTCATTCTATTGAAACTTTTATTGCATGAGAGGTAAGTATTCGTCTTTAGCTGAACCTTACTCCCTCTTTGCAACACGATAATTCATCATTTTCACTAGGCAAGTCACGTCCCAGCAGGATCATGATTGATTGATTTTATCCATAGACTTGCGTCACAACAAGGAAGGGCGCCCGTGTCATGAGCGCCTTCATTAATCCTTCCTTTTCGGAAGTCTGCTTTTGTCCCGCTTGCTCCTGAAAAAGGGAACCATTCAACCCCGTCTAACGATCGTCCCGTAAGTTTTGCTTCTAAGAATACGGACTATAAATTCTTCCCAACGCATATTTTGCGAGGACGACTTTTCTCCCCCTCTAGAGATTTCCTTGAAATCTCCAGGGCTTTATGAAGAACCCAGGATGATGCCATTTTAGATAAAATTTTTACTCTTGATTTTTCTTTAGACTACTCCTTTACTTTTTACGCGCTTACTTTTTTTATTTTTTATTTTTTTTATTATTATTATTTTTTTTTTTATATGGCAACATCTGCTCTTGTTCGTACTGCAAGAGGAATCCTATAAATTTCAGTCTCTCACGAATTTATTCTTTTCATAAGTGGTCTCCTGAGGAAGGCTTCCTTTTCCTGACATTTGTACAGTAGGCCGTTTCAACCAGTGGCTCGTAAAAAACACCAGGAATAAACGGATTATATTAAAAGCCTCCTAATTCTTCTTCAGGGGAACTGTATGGTATAGTATGTGATTAAGATGAACAAGGATGAAAATGACCAAAACAGTACAAAAATTAAGTGTGACTGAAACGGTGACTAATGAAACTGGGAGGGTTACATTTTTAGCTGCGCCTACTTGTTCGTAGGTATTGGTATCATATCTCAAGAATGGGAGAGCGGATTTTAACAAAATTTGGCCGTGATATTTATAATGAACTTTCCGTGGTGATTAACGTTTGAAAGAAATCAGCTCAAATTTCATTATTTGTAGTCACGGAAACCATCACAACAGTGAACCTTACCATCTCATGGAGATTTCTTGGTTGAACTTTCCGTGGTGATTAACATTTGAAAGAAATCAGCTCAAATTTCATTATTTGTAGTCACGGAAACCATCACAACAAAAACCTTACCATCTCATGGAGATTTCTTAGTTAATATAGCCACCTAGTTGTTGAAACTTACTATTACTACATACAAAAGAAAAAGACTAAGGTAAGCCTTTATTACTATTTAAATAAATACTTCACAGGCTGCTACATATTGAAGTGGACATGGAGCAGGCATACCATCTAATGATTTCTCCTAGCTTGGATGAACCAATTTTCTCAACTTCCCTTTTATGACAGATTAAGATAAGTACTGGCTACGATGCATATCACGGAACAAAATCAAACTAACTCAAAGGAAAGCATAGCTCTAAAAGAAAACTCAAACACGTAACCATTTGCGAAGTACTGAAACAGTCAAAGACCTTTGTTAGAGGGACACCTCAGCAGAAGGTGGACAGAATTTGAAAAGTATTTTTTCAGGTAACCATCTCAAGATGATTCAATTTAGTAGAAATCAGCTCACAGTAGAGAGGGTTTGTGCGGCAACAAATCCTACACTCGCGCCCAATGCCAGGAGAATTGCTATATTGAGAAGGAGGATTTGGAATGCGATGAAGGTATTAATTCCTTCTGGTGGCCAGCATGTTCCTAACTCTACCGTAGGGGATAGTCTGCTATGGAAGAAGGCTCAGAAAAATGAGAAGAAAAAGAATACTTCGGAGACGATAAATAGAATTATTCCCCATCGGAGTCCGTTAACTGCTTTTGATGTGTAATATCTCGTCATCATTGAATTATTGTTAATAAAGTTGATGAGACTGAAATCTAATAGAATTACCCGTCAAAGCAAGGTCAAGGTCACTTAAAAGAATATTTGCTCTATTTCATCAAACATTGTTCCACCGTTCTTGGAATATCCTTACACAAACAGACCAAATAAATTGGTTAAAATATAAGTTTCTTCATTCTCTGGCGGAAATAATGACTGATTTTTAAGTCATCTATATCCAACAAAGGAGAAAAAACGTTCACATGCCACAGCTTTCGCAGTAATGTTTTTTCTCTCGTTTTCTCTATTACCTGTCCTTCGGCAGACAGGTTTATCACTTCCTTGAGGGTTACGACCCTTGCTTTCCTTCCCATCCTATTCTTGTTTTATTGGGGCAGGGAATTGGGATGTCTATCGTAACGGGAACTGTTTTAATAGGAATATGACAGGCCAAAAAACTTACACCTCCAATCCCTCTACATCTCGGGAACATTCGCCGGATCCAGTATTTTTTACATAATGGTTTTACTGCCACTGGATTCGGAGCAACGTCTATCTTGTGATTTAATATAATGTCGTACTAATAATTTTCCCCTGAATATTTTCTTTTGCATTGATGTTAAGGAAGTTCTGAATATTCTTGATACCTTGGTGGAGAAAAAAAAAAAGTAAATCTTAGTTTAACCAGACCACTGAGCTGATTAACAGCTCTCCAAGGGCTGGCCCGAAGGATTAGATTTATTTTACGTGGCTAAGAACTAACTGGTTACCTAGCAACGAGACCTACTGCTTATCACCAGAAATAAAATCCTCTAATTCTTCATTGACCGGTCGGAGAGTCGAATGCTGGGCCAACAGCGTGCTAGCCAAGAGCTCTAACCTCATGATGGTTTCTTCCCTCTGTTTTTTAAGAAAGTTTCTAGTGTCGTCTCCCAAGATTAGAAGATTCTATAGATTTTTATGTCGATGTAGTATCTTTGCGGATGAGCGCAAGCTTAGTAATACAGTGCCTATTCCAAAGAGTGGCATAATCTGCAGGCTGCAGTAACTATAGGCCAATCTCGATTCTCCCTGTGCTCTCCAAAGTTGCTGAAAAACTTATTTTTAAGCCACTATATAAGTAAGTAGAATCTAAAGGACTGTTACCTGAAAGTCAACATGCATGTAGAAAGCATGCTCTTTTAGGCTTGACTTGCCGTTTGCAAGGGAACCTTGATGGGGGTTTTGAGTGCAAATTAATTCAATAGATTTTAATACTGCTTTCGATTCAGTAAATCAAAAGCACTTATTTATAAACCTAAGAATCTTGGAGTGGGTGGGTATGTTTTAGGATTACCTCAAGATTTTCTTACAGGTAGGCAGCAGCAAGTTGATGAGGACGGGATCTTTAGTGGACCAAGACCTACTTTGTCTGGAGTTCCACAGGTCCACTGTTATTTTTAGTGTATACAAGCGATATGGTCGTTAGCCTGGAAAACAAGATTGTTAAGTATGCCGATGTTGCAACATTTGTGGGTGTCGTAATGTCTCCATTTATGAGAAATGAAGCTGCCCTCAGCCTCAATCGGGACATGGACCAGATCAGGGAATGGCGTAGTCGGTGGGGTACGAGGCTGAACTTCAGTGATACAAAAACAATATTGATTAGCAGATCTCGCACAGATTTCCCACCACATCCTCCTCTTCAAGTGGATGGAACTTTGCTGGATGAGAATGAAGCTTTAATTATTCTAGGTGTAACTTTTGACTCATAAATTTTGAGAAACATCTGACGAAAGTTTCAGCAAATACCGCACGAAAGTTAGGTATTGTTCGTAAGGCCTCATAAATTTA
>NC_089744.1:11490000-11555000 GCF_040412425.1 Macrobrachium rosenbergii
GTAGTGTCTATCAAATTTCATGCACGTCATGTAGCCAAACGAATTCAATTCTACATCGGTCTCACCGGAAAATGATTGAAAAAGAGAATTCAAAAACATTAAAATGTATAAAAGTGCAGTTTTCGTCCATGATAGAGATAGCTATTATGCTGTTAATCGGACAATCGTTAAAAAGCTGTTATACTCTACTGTTTTATTAGCACATAATACAACTGAGCGTAGTTTTATAAAAGAAATATTGATATAAATATGAATATCAACACAGGAATGTATCAAACTGATTAATTTATTTAAGACACATGTAAAATGTACCGATATTAATAAATGTATGTATTCCGGCACTAATGATAATAAAGCGGCTTGCTTGTGAGTTTTCAATTTGGAAATAAAGTCATTGCTATGTCAGCTATCAGTCGAAAAACAAGATCTGTAAATAACAGATTTGTCCTTCTGTACGGATAAGGCTTACTCAAACCACTGTCTTAAATATCTGGATGTTCTTTTGTATAGTTCGCCGCCTTTCCATTTATATCACACCTTTACGTTATTATATACCAAACCTCTTGAAAATGTGTAGTATATAAATACATGGATATATATATATATATATATATATATATATATATATATATATATATATATATATATATATATATATATATATATATATATAGATATATATATATATATATATATATATATATATATATATATATATATATATATATATATATATATGTAACGAGGACAGAATTAACACCCTTTGAAGGTGTATGTAACGTGCTCCAACGATCTTTAATCATGAAACGGAGGCGTATGAACGTTCGCTCACGGCAACACTTACATCTATTTTTCTCTTTCTTCTCTCTCTCTCTCTCTCTCTCTCTGTGTATCGCCTCTCTCTCTCTCTCTCTCTCAAGTTTTCCAAGTTCACCCACCTGAATCGCACTCATTCTCACCAAATCAACTAAATGGACCATTTAAAGAAACGCAACAGTTTCTACAAAAATAGGTTTATTATTCAAATAACCCAACAACAAATGAATAAAACAAAGCAAAGATTAAAATGCATAATAAATGAAATATCGAGTTAGATAACTAAACTCTGAACTGTAAAACACTTCTGATTAAAGAAGTCTCACTATGGCTAATAGCCTGAAAATATCCAAACTCACATACTCCCCAAATCAATAACTAGTCATGTCAAAAGCAGTCTACCACATGTTATTGAAACAGTCCACACTGTCCACCGACATCTGTCCACAGACATCTGTCGGAAGAATCAAACATGATAGAAAACTCCTAAAAATATATGAAATGCAAAACACAATAATGGAAAGTGTAAAATGCATAGCCAAGATATGGCAAAACGTAACATGACAAAATAATAATATAAAAGAGGTATGAATATTCATACTAAATCTCCCACACCAGTTCAAAAGTTCATAATGATTAGAAAATCATGGTAAAAAATCACAAGTTCAATTTTCTCCCATAAAAACAGAGATTTCAAAGTCTACCTTATCTGCCGTTCAAAGCCTGGATCCTCTCCAAAGCTACGTCTAGACAACTGCAGTTCTATCACGTTAATGAACGATCAAACTCACTTTTAGGGCAGATTTTGGCACAATCTAGATCAAATTAACGCACGTACTCACGAATATACATAACACTTCGGAGATCACCTGACTGGCAATATTGCTGAGGAATCAAACTATTTGCTGAACACAAAGATTTTACCTCGAGTCTCTCGACCTAGTTCCATCTGACTCCATAAATTCTTTCATCACATCTTAAAGCATTGAAGCTATGAAATGCATATATGTGTCCTTTAAAACTTGTAGCAGCCATATTTTCTGAAATATATATATATATATATATATATAGCCTAATTCATACGCTGCATATATGGAAAGTTTTTGCGTTGCATAAAAAAACCCAAACAGAAGGACTTGTTGTGCCACACAGGACGATTGTTCCTCTTTCAAAAGACCCTGCAGATATCTTAATTCGTCTAAGCCATTCTATTTCTAATAATAGACTTATTTCACTTTCGTTATAGGAAAGCGGACGGCATGATCAACCAAATGCCTCATGTTGCCCCAACCTATTTGCAGCGAGAAAAACAAACGAAAAAGACAAAAGAGAAAAAAGTCATCTAACTACCGAAATTACTTAGTTCCCGTCGGCACTGCAACATCCTTCGTTTTCATTCCAAAGAACAGGTAACGTCTCTTCAATTAAAAGAAACGACTTCATTCCAATTAAAAGAACAAGCGACTTTAATTAACACACCTTTTACGCCAGCGGCCTCCGTCATTTGTTCCAGCCCAGTCCCGTCAACTTTGGCGATTCGTTTCGGGGACAAAACCAAGATTCCTCGTAGGATATGTATGAGGGAAGCAAGTGCGTGCATTAGGCCACAAAAAGAGAAGAACTTCAAGTTTTAGGACTAGCGTCGCGACCTGGAAGTGCCACGTTGTATAGCTTTTGCCGGATGAGTTTTTTCATTCCAGAGTTAAGCTGGAGCATGTCTTGGAATGGGTGTGTGTGAGTGTGTGTGTATGTCTGAGAGAGAGAGAGAGAGAGAGAGAGAGAGAGAGAGAGAGAGAGAGAGAGAGATTTGGGGGGGGGGGGTGGACAAGGCGGGTTGACATGCCTGTTTATATAATAATGTGTCATAACAGAAAAATTCAACTTTCTACTGTATATCTGTGCTGTGTTCCGAAGAGAGAGAGAGAGAGAGGTTTCTTAGGATTATTTTATCATTACACCTTTCATTTTTCACTTAATATCGTATTATACCAAATGAAAGAAAAAAGGGCAATTTTATAGCCTCTGAACGTGAAATCATTTTTTCCGAAAGACAGAACTTTTTTTTTGACAGCGAGACATCAGAGAAAATGAAGCCATAGGAAGTTTTATGCCTCTTCATTTTTTAATTAAGTCGGAAATGGAACACATCCATTCAAGGAAAGGCAGATTTGCCTCACCGAGAGCTCTCATCGTCGTGTTTCAACAAGAACAAAGATCTCGTCATCATCTGCCATATTACATACTTAGCTATAAATGGACTCTTGGTTTATGCCTACACATAGCCAGTTATTACAATTTCTGGAGATGTTTCAGTCAACTCATGTAATTATCATCGGAGTTAAGTATTCATTCATAAATTCGTAAGGAGAAATAAAAGTACATGCAAATGGCAATACAATCACACACACACACACGCGTAGACATGCATGCACATATCTTTATTCTTGCATTAGAAACTCAGTACCATTAGGATGAAAAATACAAATATTTCACTGCAGAGAGTGTGTAGGTGTCCATATATATATATATATATATATATATATATATATATATATATATATATATATATATATATATATATATATATATATATATATATATATATATATATATATATATATATATATATATATTTAAACAAAAAGGGCTATATTACAGCCTCTGAACGTGAAATAATTTTTCCGAAAGGCAGAACTTTTTTGACAGCGAAACATCAGAGATAATTAATATATATGTATATATATATATATATATATATATATATATATATATATATATATATATATATATATATATATATATATATATATATATATATATATATATATATATATATATATATATATATATATATATATATATTTACGTTTTACGCCGCTGGATCGCTCACTTATAAGAATCTCAGGGGATATACCAGCCAATAGGGGTGTAGGTAGATCCACAAATACTGGAGTGAGAGGAGAGTTTTAGGAATTATCCGACACAACCCTCTTCAAGGGTTGGGCTTTGTGTGTCCTCGAGGAACGCACCTGGGTTAGGTAGTTCCTTTTGTCTAAATTTCCAAATTTAATTATGCTCACGCTGAGTTTTCCTCACTTTACTGGACGTAGAACTTGCTCTTTAATCCGCAGGTATGCATAAGGCGACAGAAGCCTCCATCGTTAGTTCAGTCTACTCTCAACCACGGGGAATCTCTGTCCGATTGAGTATCGAACCGTTGGCTGGTAGAACTCACTTTCTCACGCTGGATTGGTCGGCCCCATTACCAGACACTGCCCAATAGAAATTGTATCACGTCCATGGAGAGTTGTGTGTGCAACCAGTATCAGGAAGCAAATATGGTAAGTAACCCAGAAGGGAATGTTAGCCAGTGTCTTTTTCTTTGACTCATTTTTATCATCTCTCTCTTGCATTTCATCGCTCAAGTAAATTCCTTGTCTCTTTGACTTGAACAGCGACTTGCTATACCCAGTGTGTGATTCCTTAAACAGTGCATCACTTAATTCATGCCCCTTGCCAAGAAGTGAGTAGAGTAAAGGTATTCCCTCTAACTGTTGCATTAACTCATTTCTAGAGAGATAGTAACTTGGTAGTAGTCTTTTCTGGATTTGTTTCATTTCCAGGAGTGTTACCAGTTTAAGTTACCTATGTAGCCATTCTCTGTGTTCCTGATTGCCTGAAGAATCCATCCATACTGAGGCAGATAGAAAATCATTGCTGATTGGCTTACAGTCCACTTGCAAGTGGCCAGTAGATGCACATTCGATGTGTTATTCATTCACTCATTAAATGCTGTTGTGTCCCTTTTCCATTTGTTATTTTAGTGAGACTGTCCAACTTTTCCACTGTTACTTTCACCATGTTGTGCGTTTAAATAATCAATCAGCGTTAAGAAACAATTCCACACTTGGCGACCTTCAAACTATTAATTACTTCCATTATTCTGTTTGTGGGCTAACGAGGGGATTTTGTAAGGCTAAGATTATTACGGTAAAGTAAGAATCGCAGTCAAGCCTCGTCTGTAATATATATAATATATATATATATATATATATATATATATATATATATATATATATATATATATATATATATATATATATATATATATATATATATATATATATATATATATATATAAAATATAAAAGCCTCACATATAATTTGTTTGTTAAATTCCAACTGATGAATACACAACGATTACATAATATTTTACGTTATCATCATCTCTCTCTAATAAAATAGATTTTGAAATTTCATCTTACTGAATTTGTAAAGATAAAAGAACAATAAAAATGTCTCGTTTTACTTTCTGAAGATGTAAGAACAATGAAAAAACAAATTCTACTCTTGCGCATTCTACGATAAAATTGTTGTTTTAATGAACTGTGGTGTAATAGGCAAGCGTAGGTGTGGGAAACAAAGGGAGATAAGGCATACGAGTGTACTGTGAGGTGCGGGTCACAGTGTGGCCTGAAAATTTTCATCATGGTTACAGACTGTATTCGCCGGTCGGCGGATGGAAACTTTTGAAGCGTCCACTTCGCTCTAGTTCTTGAGCTTTCTGTTTGTTTTTGTTTTCTTTTTTTTGTGGGGGGGCCCTCTCTGGCAATGGAAAACGAATCCACGGATCTCTGATGCAAGAATAAGGGAAGATTCCTTTATTTATATATATATATATATATATATATATATATATATATATATATATATATATATATATATATATATATATATATATATATACATACACACACACACACATACACACACATATATATATATATATATATATATATATATATATATATATATATATATATATATATATATATATATATATATATATATATATATATATATATATATATATACTGTATATATATATATATATATATATATATATATATATATATATAATATCTATATAAACTCTTCATTTTATAACGCTAAAAAAACCAAGAAGAAAATAAGTAAATTTCCAGGTTAAATACAGTATGTCTCTTATGCAGAGAGAGAGAGAGAGAGAGAGAGAGAGAGAGAGAGAGAGAGAGAGAGAGAATATCTGGCTCCACAATCATCCGTATTCCCGTCATCGCAATGCACTATCCCGTCGACCATAACCCTTGCTATCTTTGGTCCTATCTGGTCGGAACGTGTCGCATTCATGTTCACTGGCTGTTTCTCTATTCCTTTGAAGCTAATGAACAAGACGGGCCAGCTTACTTGACGCATTTCCTGTCTTACCAGATCTTAATGATGAGCTGGAATACAGATGGGTCAATATATACGGAATAGACACTGAGAGATTATTAAAGGATACTAAAAGTCAGTATCACAGCAGCAACTATGTAATGACTTATTTCTGAAACTGACAAAATAACTTTTTAATTACAGAAATTTTGACAGAAACGGCTGACGGAGCAATAGTAATGGCAATAACAATGACTAAATATCCTGTAACTATGTATTAGAATTAACGTTAAAAACTTTACCGTCTCTAGTAATGAGAGTGAATTACTCTACGAAGTTTAACTTTGAAAAATGTGATTTCTATAAAGCTCTCAGTGATCACAAAATGATGTTAAACATCAACCCATTATATATTTTTTTCTGACTACACTGTTATGAGTTTGAAGTGTTATACCAAAGGAGGTTATAACCTATAACTGTAGCCATATATTTATGGAGAGTGTACTGTCTATCTAAAGCTTGTATAGTTCAAGAAATGCAAATTTTACCCTAATCATTAGCAATGAGAAATTAACATTTCTGAAATTTTTAAAACTATTTTTCTAGCAAGTAAAGGTGAAAAAACAGCCCTAAGACGATAAGCGTTCTAATTTAAAGATAACAAATGTCTCCTGTTCAAGATCATTATTTTTGTTTTTTATTAACAGGAAAATATCACTTCAGTAACCGTGAGAAAACATAAATGAGTAATTTCAGTTTTTATTTTTTTTTTTTTGTACATCAGTGGGTAAGTGATAGTTTATCATATCGTGTTATATCATAAAGTCAATATTTCTAAGGGAATAAATCACATTTATTCTTGAGCAAAATACTTTAATAAAAGCAGCTCATAAATAAGTACAAAAATTTCTCACAGTAAGTAATAAAACAAGAAATTTATTGGAGGTTGCAGTGTTGCAATTTGACCTAAAATAGGAATAGACCTTGAAAGGTGGGTCAAGGACATTCCTTTTAGAGCTTCGTGATACGGTTACTCTGGAATTCCCGTCTATCCAAAGTATTCAATGTATTTATGGAAAACAAATAAATAAATAATAATAATAATAATAATAATAATAATAATAATAATAATAATAATAATAATAATAACAGAGATCACTGCAGAACTACTGAACCGATTCGAATTCAATACACATGTCTTTTAATGGGTAGTCAGTCTATGAAAAGTCAATCCAGTATCGCAAAACTTTATTTGGGCACCCTTTCGGCACAACGAAAAAAAAAAATAAATAATAATAATAATAATAATAATAATAATAATAATAATAATAATAATAATAATAATAATAACGTGAGAACAAAATCTTTCCCTGTCTCCAATAATGATAATGACAACCACTGAACGTTTTTACAACTGTTGAAGCAATCTCGGTAAGTCCACATTCAATTGCTTTAATAACATCAAAAATAAAAGAACTCTATTCTCGCTGTGTAGTCATAATAATAATAATAATAATAATAATAATAATAATAATAATAATAATAATAATAATAATAATAATGGCTGTTTGTATAGCATTCAATTTGTATAGAGTCTTCTCTATTCGTCTTACAATCTTCCTTTCACAGGCATGTAGCTGGTGTATCATGCTTCCTATGGACATAAAAGTTTTCCTGTATTCTTAGTTTTATTACCTCTAACGTTTCGACAAACGCTCTGGTGGTCATTTACAAAGAGTGAATGGAGTGATATGCAAGTTACACAAGTATATATAACAGGCAAGGGGGGGGGTTACTTTTGACAGATCGGTTAGTGGACTGAATCAAAATTCAGTCTCCTAACAGATCTGTCAACTGTAGCCCCACCCCTCACCTACTATATGTTCCTGTGTAACATGTAAGTCAATCCATTCACTCTTTGTAAATAAACGTTAGAGGTAATAAAACTAAGACAACGGGAAAACTTTCTATGGTCTTAGGAAACTTGATACACCAGCTACACGCCGATGAAAGAAAGATTGTAAGACAAATAGAAAACGCTCTACATAAACTAAATGCCCCAGAAACAGCCATTATTTTCAACGTTACTGCCCTGACAGAATGTCTCCTCCCTAATAATAATAATAATAATAATAATAATAATAATAATAATAATAATAATAATAATAATAATAATAATAATAATAATAATAATAATAATAATAATAATATTTTTATTGTTGGTTATATTTGTATAAAATAAGAAAGAAAACTATTTTTTCAACTTTCCAAATAAACTATCACAAAAAGACCCCTGGAAGCACCAAAATAAAATTGAACATGGGAATAACAACTAAAGTTGAATTATGGGACAAAGAGATACAGAAATGAAGAGCTTCAATACAATGTCTTTGGCAGTCCCCGTTGGTAGTACAGGAAAATACTTATACAGAAATGAAATTCAGCAAGATGCAAAGAGGAATAACAGCCATGAAAGAAAATGCCTCTGCTGAACAGAGGAGCCGATACAAAGATTGTATTTCGGAGAAGCAACACCTAACACAATAGTTATGTTCAGCAGGAAGAGAGAATGCCAAAAAAATACTTCAGTTTAATAGGGATTGCGCTTTTATAAAATGCCTAATCTATACTGAATTTATCGACATAGAGACATTCCCTTCGTAAATAAATAGGAGGCATTTTTTCATGTTGGATAATGGTAAAACATGTCAAGGTAGAGAAGTATACAAAGAAGTAAATAACATAAAAAATGATTGAATAAAGTTTCGCAAACAGTGCGTTAGCTTCTACAGAATACGCATGATATTAGAATAAGCGAGCACAGTCTAGAATCACAACCGAATTTTTCAGATATCCAGTACAAATACAAATAAGGGACAAGTAGGCAGTATGCTGGATACAGCATATGCAGCTTAAAAAGCTGAATATGGAATAACCGTGCTGCTTTGCAGATGAGCGTGAAAGGTCAAGTATGCATTATTTCAAATAACGTCCAGTTCAAGCTCATAAGACCTCTTAAATGGCTCGATACAGCATAACTGCAATTACGATAAGGTCTTCAAAATATAAATGCGTTTCTAAAAAAAGATCAGAAAACAAAGCAATCATTTTGATAAATATATCAAAAGCTAAGAATCATAGACAAATAGGTGGTATTCACAACAAAATATTGCCTACAGCAGAGCCCGAAACAGTGAGCGAACATTTTTAAAGAAAAACGAAAACAAGTAAAAAATACGCCAAAGTTTCTTCGGCGCAATCGAGTTTTCTGTACAGCGTATAATCACGGCCACCGAAAACAGATCCATCTTTCAGTGGTTTCGGTATAATACTGTAAGAGCCGCGGCCCATGAAACTCTCAGCCGGCTGTGGTGGCCTGTGTTGTTGCGTTGCCAGAAGCACGATCATGGCTAACTTTAACATCAAATAAATAAAAACTACTAAACTTTTGAGGTTCCAATGATGATGGGAGGGTGGATGATCAATATACCAATTTGCAGCGCTCTAGCCTCAGTAGTTTTTAAGACCTGAGGGCGGAGAGAAAAAGTGCGGACGGACAGACAGAGCCATCTCAATAGTTTCCTTTTACAGAAAAGTAAAATTTAAGACACTATTCTTTCTTATATAACGGATGGTAGAATAAGACTCGCATGAAGATAGCAGACGTCTAAATGGACATGTTCCTGCACTTCTGTGGAATACCACGATATCACACACGCCCTCAAGTTATGAATTACGTATAGACGGGTCACTGCAAATTCCTTAGTGCAAGGAACTGCTAAAAGCCACAATTCCAGGAAATCACCCGTCGGACAAAGTACAATCCACTTCTTCGGAATAGCGTTGAGTAATTGTTATTGAGCAGAGGCAGTGCTGTAACCGTAAACCATAACATGCATACCAAGCAAATTATTCACTTGCTATTCCATCAATACGTCTGAAGCAATGAAAGGAGTGAGTTCACCAAGGACCGCATAAACGGAGCAATTACTGAGAAAACAATAAGCTTTGTTGACATGGAATTACAATGGTTATAGCCCACCAGCCTCAAGCTGATAAGCTCTCTCTCTCTCTCTTTCTCTCTCTCTCTCTCTCTCTCTCTCTCTCTCTCTCTCTCTCTCTCTCTCTCTCTATACACACGCATCCACCCTAAACTAATATGTATTGATGTGTACTAAAAATATACCTGATACGAACGAGAATATAATACCTCTGAGAAAAACATATCAAATATTGAATATTCCATTACCTTGGAAGTGGAGGCAATGAATGAATCATTTCAGACATAACAGATTTCAGCTTCCGGGTGCCACTAACTCCACGGGCAACAATTTTTCCACACATCATAACCATTTTCATAAACACTCATGAAGACTCATCAGTCCTTGTGGCTTCTCTTCCTTGTAAATGACACCATTATTTGCAAACATTAGTCAACCCTAATTTTATTCCTAACTTCTTTATAACCTGCAATTTCTCTTATATCATTCACTTCTATCCATGACACATTCTTCTCTAAGACTAATTTAATTAAAATCAAACAAGTCACTTTCCTGTCTACATACTCTGCGACAAACTTCAGTCACAGCGCAGACACTTGTAATTCTTTAAAAAAGAAAAATAACTTTGGATCACGTTCTCTATGTCTTACGCATAACACTTCTAACAATTCTTTTAGAAAAATCATTCTGGCGCATGGAGGCCTCAGACAGTATTTTCCCTTTCCTATCAAGCTTAAACTTGCTCTATTCCTCGCTTGTTTTCTGTCTTACTGCTTCAATCAAAACTCTAACCGTACACTGTGAATTTTATGCTCTGCGTTTCTCTCTCTCTCTCTCTCTCTCTCTCTCTCTCTCTCTCTCTCTCTCGAGAGAGAGAGAGAGAGAGAGAGAGAGAGAGTTTCAAATTCAGGTTTCTTTGACTCGGGGTAATCCTACTCTTAAAAGAAAAAACACTTCTGAGAGTAATTTAAAAGAATTGGCGAAGTATGATGAAAAATTCGACTTGCCTTATCTTCGTGAACATTGGTTTCCTTAACTCACCTCACCCTCAAACTATCATATGTAATTTATTTGTAAGTGATACGCTGATTTGAAAGGTGACGGCTCCTTTTACGGTTTAGATACCCTTATTTAAATCATCATCTTCACATAGAAACTTTGATGTGCTGTGTGTATAGAGAGATATTTAGGTCTTGAAATATATGTCTGTGTCATTGTAGTAACTTTCGTACCGACATGTTTTAAAAGACCACTCATTGTCATTTTTAATTATCATTCATTTTAAATTGTTGCAGTCTCTACAGAGAGGAATTACACACAAAAAAAATGTAATAGCGAATTGATATATATAAATAAGAGGTTTAAAAATACAAAAAAGAGAGAAAAAAAAACTCTCAGGCCCTTAAACAAAATTATAAGTTCCCCTTCAAAGTTTACCGTTCTCAAAAAAAAAAAAAAAAAGTTTGCAACAAGGGAGATAAAAGGGTAGGGAGAGAGAGAGAGGAACAAAAAAAGAAGTCTAAACCGAAAAAAAGAGTTTAAAAGAACGCGGGACAGGAGTCTCTCCGGTCTGTATGTACGACCTACTCGCGGATGGCTTGAAAGTTTTCCAGGTAATGTTGGGGGAGCGAGAAAAGATAGAGAATAAAAGTTTCTCAGAGATCACTGAATGCCCTACCACAGCCTCATCCGACCGCCCGGTAGGTACCACGTCCCCTAGGTCGAACCCCCGGTGGTACCGGCATCCTCAACCCTGGCCCCGGTACCAAGCTCCCCTTAGTTTAGCTCGGGAGTCAAAGGCTCCATCCTACTCTCTTTACTCTGCTTCCTTCACATTTGCCAATGAGATTGATACTTTTCTTGGCCTTATCTGGATATTCTAATTTCCATTAGTTCCTTTTCTGAGAATTCCATTTCTGAGTTCGGAACATTTATTTTGACGAAATTACTTCCTTCTTTCAGTTACACATAAGGCTGATTCAACTTGAAATAGTTTACCTTATTCCTTCTGTCTTTGCGTTATCTCGCTGATGTATCATTAAAATTTCGTTTTTACAAAACAAAACAAAAAAAAGTATGAAAAATTATCAGACTGGTTGTTACTCAAGTTCACAATTTTGTTACTCTATTTGCGGAAATGTGCACAACCTGGCTAATGACACTTAGCCTCGAACATGATGGAGGCAAGCATACAACTTCGATTCGATTTAACGTATTTACTTCAACTTTATACTTTTGATACCAGATACAATCGTAAATGAATAATCAATAAAATGAACCTCTGTAACCTTCACACATGAAGTCGTCCTATTTGCTTTCTTATCCTTTGGTCGTTTTAGGAATGTTATGGTGCTCAAAATCGCCTCCTTTCATCTTTGCTGTCTGTTGTTGGTGACAGCATCTGTCCTGCAATCCGTGGCAGCCAGGTTTTCTCCAGTACCACATCATGCGCCTTACGACATGCCATGGCCATGTAACCAATAATCTCAAACCTTGGGCTATGCCACAAACTCTGATGCACGGTGTTCCGCGATGTTTCTCATAATTGATCACTGTGAGACATGAAGGCGCAGTGAGAATCAGCTGCAAAGTATGTGAATTTATTATCACTTTATTTTTTATCTGGTGGCAAACTACATGATAAGCCAGATCTCTTGTCTTCTTAGCTAATTCTCTAACCTCCATCCATCTGCTATATTGTTTACTTTCCTTGAATTTCGGTTCTGAAGTCAGTGGAATCTCGCAAGCTGAGGACCTGCTGTCTAGTTCCCTACGTCCGTAGATAAAATAGTTTTTTTTTTTTTTATGGAACCGTGGTATTTGGTAGTCGAGTAGTCCTTGTCTGACATTTAAATTTCTCTTTAATGTTTTCATCATATAATCACTATGAAGTGATGTAATAATTTTTTAAATCATACTGAACAGATAATTTTGACCTAAATACTAATAATAAGATTAATTCTTTACATTCCCTTTACATTTTAAGCTTGTAAAACTGTATTTATAGCAATCAAGTCAAATAATGAAAAGTCAATAAGACTCCCTAGGCGATATTCAACAAACTATTTGATGCCATCCCATTTATCAAAACTTCTTTGATAATCTAAAGGAAATACTGAAAAGGGGCACTTTCCCAGATATCTGCTATTGCCATTATTCATTTCCATAAAATAACACACATACTGATAATAACTTGAGACAAGTCCCTAGATTCCTTTGTACTCAAAATATTGTTAAGATACATTTTACATATCCTACATTTCTTCAGCAACTTTGCAGTTGAGGCGAATACCAGTCCATACATACAAAAGAATACACACATGCATATGACAATAATGATAAAGTCATGCATAAATTATTTCCTCATTGGACGGGTCGATATTGTTCTCGGCTAGCACTGTGCTGGGCCATGAAGAATTAGAGGAATTTATTTCTGGTGATAGAAATTCATTTCTCGGTATAATGTGGTTCGGATTCCACAATAAGCTGTAGGTCCCGTTGCTAGGTAACCAATTGGTTCTAAGCCACGTAAAATAAGTCTAATCCTTCGGGGCAGCCCTAGGAGAGCTGTTAATCAGCTCAGTGGTCTGGGTCAACTAAAGTATACTTAACTTTTTTCATGCATAAATTTTTTTCCATAATTACAAAACTTCTCTCTCTCTCTCTCTCTCTCTCTCTCTCTCTCTCTCTCTCTCTCTCTCTCTCTCTCTCTCTCTCTCTATATATATATATATATATATATATATATATATATATATATATATATACATATATGTGTGCGTGTGTGTGTATGTGTTTTGTGTGTATTTGTTTACCATCCACGCAAATAATTCTACCTTTACAGAGTCACAATAACCTAACAGTGGAATGTACTTTATTCTACTACCTACTGTATTTCAGTCCTAAAGAGAGTCCCGACTGTCAGCCCGCGAGACCACTGACCTTCGGCCAAAATTCAATATTCTGTTCTCCTATCTCTACAAAATACGAATTTTTTTTCTTCCCTTTGCTTTGTGAGGTTCGACGACTTTTCCTCTGTACTTTGATCATGGGCATTTACTCGTTTATTTTTGTCTAAACATATAAAATGTCCGTGAGACACAAAGGATGATATTATCACAGAAAAGAGGTATGCAAAATTAATGAAAAAATAACATTAGTAAAACCTGCATAAAAGTTACCATGGAGCGGGTAAACATGTAGGTAATATAAATTTGAGAGTGCACTGCGCCTATTAACTAGGCAAACAGTTCATATATAGATGAATAAAAGGTGTCAGACATAATGAGGTTCGTGATAGCGATCAGCCCCACTCGAATCTTTTCCAGTCGTTGAGTTTTTTTCCCGAAGGGGGAGGGGTGTGCGGTGCTAAGTGATTGAATTCCGTTTTCACGCTCCACTGGAATTAAGAAAAAGAAGTATGGACCTAATGAACTCGACTATCTGATGTACAATAGAATATTATTTCGTTTCGTTTAACCAAGTGGCTATTAACTTAATTTATCATATTTTGGAGTTTGATTTGTTTCTTTTTTATCACAGTCAGAAAAGGCTAAAGAGAAGTCACTGACTTCCTTTGATTTAAGTTGATTTCAAAATTAAAAATCTTTAATTTACAATATACGAGACACTAAAATCAGTATAACAAAGAATAAAATGGGAGAATAAAAAAAATTGAATAACTCTTCAGCAAATAAATATATGGTTATTGCTAAATATTTAATCCAATATATTCTTTCAAACGATTGCAATAATTTAGGCACACACTACTGTATTATTAACTGCTATAGAAAATTTATAAACGGACATTTATAAACTCAACTTGTCATTTCACAACCATTACTAAGAAGACATTAATAAAATTAAAACAATACATCATGGTAAAATGAGTGCATTAAATTTACAAGGGTTAAAGAAGAAACAAGAACCTCCTCTGTAAACAGACATTCTTATTAATCACTGACATAATTCCCCTAAGCATGAAACAACACTTTGGTATGACCTGAGAGCAACATCATGTAGAGGCACAATCACTACAAACAAAAAGCTGATATATATATATATATATATATATATATATATATATATATATATATATATATATATATATATATATATATATATATATATATATATATATAGAACCACTATCATTGATGGTACCGCCAAAAAAAATGTTACAGTGAAAAATCAAACATAGACAAGACTCTTCACCGGAGGTAGCGACGGCTTTCTTAGTTTTCTGTATAATCCTGGTGTGATTTGTGTCATGATAAGAGAGAACAAAACGCCTACCTTTCTTTCTTTAATAAAAGAAGACAAATAAAAAAAAAAAAGTGTTGTTTACTATAATTCTGACGACCAGGGTCTAATGGAATTTTTATGATTATTAGATCATAAAATATAAGCCGAAATGGACTCTAAAACAAACAGCATTCGCCCAAAGCTCGTCTTTCCATTTTACGCCGTTTGGTTTTATACAGACATAAAGGGAGGGAAACCCCGACAATAAAACCCTGGTTAAAACGAGGAAACTACAGTGAGCAGGCAGGATAAAAAAAAAATAAATAAAAATAAAACTTTAGAGAGTAGAAAAACAAGAGCTACAGATCGATTTGGTAAAATTATCACGGATATTCGTAATGAGAAAAAAATATGGTTTCCAGAAGACATGGTGAAAATATAACTAAATCTTATGAGGTTGATTTATTAGGTTTCAATATATTCAAAAGTTCAACTGATTTGTGAGTTGATTGACCTGCAAACACAACCGAGAAAAAACACTGTCGTAAAAATGAGAAAAGATGAATTGCAAAATTTTAAAAAATAAAAGAACAAGAAGAGGAGGAAACATAATTCAGAGAGAGAAGCAACAACACAAAATTATATAGACACTAATGCACATACATACATAAATCTATGCACGCATAATAATTATATATATATTATATATATTTATATTTATATATATATATATATATATATATATATATATATATATATTTATATTTATATTTATATGTATATATATATATATATATATATATATATATATATATATATATATATATATATATATATATATATGTGTGTATATATATATACACACACGGATGCATAGACTTATATAAATCATCAGCAAAACATTACATATTAAAGCAAATTGTCAGCATTAAGAACGTTAATACGCAGTCAGTAAAGAAAAGAAAAGAAAAAATACAGATTCCGCACCACGCACAAATCCTATATTCATGCGAAATAAACGGCCACTGCCCACTCAGCTATTCAGTGCCGTAATTTCTGAACTGCATTTTCAGCTAAAAACCGAGCTCTTAAGGCTCTCCAATCACGGTGCGTGGATCGACGGCAAAACTACGACGGGATATTCATAGCATTCTTTCCCTCTGCAACGTTTCTTCCATTGCTATTGCTACTGATACCGCTGCATATCATTCATTTCTATTCGTATCACAGGAACATGCAAAGTCTCTCTCTCTCTCTCTCTCTCTCTCTCTCTCTCTCTCTCTCTCTCTCTCTCTCTATATATATATATATATATATATATATATATATATATATATATATATATATATATCGCATTCTCTCTCCCTCTCTCTACGTGCTTTCGTTTTGACTGAAGCGACAGAACAGAAATTCTTGGTTACTTAAGTCTTAAGTTTCCCTTTCTTTCGTAAACAAATATACGGACAACCAAGCAGTCCCCTCCCATTCTCTCTCTCCCTACTCTTGCAAACGGGATTGAGACGAAATCCTACGTCTCTCTCTCTCTCTCTCTCTCTCTCTCTCTCACACACACACACACACACACACACAAACATACACACTCTAACAACACGCACGTAGAGTCATTTTACCAACGCTCAGTTTGAAAGCTTTTTGGAGTGATTGAAAAACGCATGATGCGCATAACAATGGGCCTTTTTACAAATTATGAGGCCTGCGTTGTTCATACTGATCCCTGTTGAACCGGGTTCATACGGCAATGCCCGGATAATGTGATGAAATATTTCCAGCGGGGCAAATTGGGTAACGAAACGGCTAACGAATACAAAACCGTTGCGGACTATGGCTGTAGAGACAGAGAAGGGGCTGGAGGAGGTGGGGGGGGTTGAGGGACGATTTCCAATTGATTTATGAAAAAAAAAATCAGAGAGAGAGAGAGAGAGAGAGAGAGAGAGAGAGAGAGAGAGAGAGAGAGAGAGGAGCGCACGTTGAATGCTACGAATAATCATAAATTAAAACTACTATAATATTATACCAATATAAAGGGCTAATAGCCAGCATGTCTCCTTTGACGGAGAGAGAGAGAGAGAGAGAGAGAGAGAGAGATGGGGGGATGACCTGAAACTTGAAAAAATGCCACTACAGAGATGCAAAAATGCAAGATAACATACTGCACATCATCGTTCGCTAGAGCATTATACATAACGCGTTTTCATTTTCCTTTGCCATTGGCAAAGATTTGGGAAAATCTGACTTTTCAGAGTCCTCAAAGGACTGTATTACGTGACTACAGACAACGGTTCGAATTTCGTTTTGTTAGACCTGACACATTTGAGTGATGAGCAATTTCTGTCATTTTCCGAAATCCTGCCATTCGGATTTCAGGCGTTGTCTCAAGTCCTTGTCGCACATAACGTTACTTGACGCTTCATAACGAACAAGTCACAGACATAATGACATTATTACGTGTATTCAGGCTGGTTTTAAGAATTCCCTAACACAGGATAAGCTAATCGTATGTAACACGAATAAGACCAGGTAAGCATTACATACAGTATGCAATTAAAGACCTTCCTTCTAGAATATCCAAAGCACCTAAGTGTGCATTAAATATAAGTCATGTTTGCAGGCAAAAAATAATCATTATTAATCGCTGACTTGAGCAAACGAAAGACATAATTCCATTAGCAGTCATTTTCTCCTTGACGCCTCGGAGAATAAAATGTTAAGTCTTTGACAGGATATTAATCCAGCTCATTATCGTTTTACATTTCTTATTAAAGCAAGCTTTATAAAGGATGCAAATGCGCAAGGAATGGTTTTTGCAAGCTTCAATTGAGCGCGTTGTTGTTTATAAATATTAAAGAACATCGACTGATGATAAAGGAAAGTGGTAATCGTAAATGCTTCACACTACGTATTTTTTTTAATTTCAAAGCATTCATTAACTTTAAAGGGACACATATATATTAAATTTTATACATAAAGTGCATTACATACAGTATACACACACATATATGTATATACATACATACATACATACACACACACACACGCATATATATATATATTACATTATATATATATATATATATATATATATATATATATATATATATATATATATATTTATATATATAATATATATATATATATATATATATATATATATATATATATATATATATATATATATATATATATATATATATATATAATGTATTGTGTGTGTACTATATAATTGTGTGGACGCACGAAGCGTGTAACTGAGCTTGTCTTTGTGGCTTAATGATTCCTTTCGGCGAGACAGTCAGGAAAATGATGACCCTAGCCACGTAAATTAATCAGTGAATATGACAATTAAATCGTAATTATAAGAAGAACTCCGTCTCCTGTCTCGGCAACTTCAGGTCTTAGTGATGATGCACGTTAGGTTTTTAAAATAGTGTAGCAAAATACCCATTCAGTTTTGGAATTTGGAATTTTCTGTCTACCTCAGGGATTCCTCAATATTCCACCCTTCCACTAAAGAGGCAGACTAATTGTTAACGAATAATGTCGGTGACAACAGAGAGGGGGATTAAAAAAACACGAGATGTTACCTTTAGGAATTCTTTACCTAATAGCTTTTCTCAGTCTTAGGAAAAAAAACGTGCCTTTTAATCACTCCATCGACTGTTTACCTTCATGCGGATACAAACACTGAACTATTACCTAACTTCCTCAGCAACTTCCCTCAGTAAGCATAAGAAACCAGCAACTATATCCTTTGATAAATGAACAAAAAAGGTTCAGAGAACTGTTTCAAAAGACACCCGAAAAATCGAAACTATCCAGAGAATTCGTCGACTACTTCCCAAGATCCACATAAGCAAGTTAACAATTCAAAGGTTGCATCAACAATTCCTCTACATGCGAAGGCCTTTAGCTAAGCAATACCTTCTTCTTCTTCTTCTTCTTCTTCTAAGACCAGACACAACTTCCTCAGAGCTAATGCTTTTTTTCTCTCTCTTGTTCACCCTAAATGCCCCCCAAAGCACTGGAGATAAAAGGAAAGGCTGCGCGGGAATCTTCGTCTAAATCTCTAACAGGTAGTCTGGGAATTTCTCGAACTAAGGGGAAATAAAGGGGCTGTTCTCTCTGGCACATCTTACAGCTTAGAACTAAGGCAATCTGAATTAAAGCCCACTTTCTGAGGAGTGTATATATATATATATATATATATATATATATATATATATATATATATATATATATATATATATATATATATATATATATATATATATATATATATATATATATATATATACTGTATATATATATAATGTATATATATACACAAATATATAATCACCAATATGCATATACAAAAATAAATATGAATGTTAGAGATCTAAATAGTTACCATAATAGCAAAAAGCACTATGATAAACTATTGTATTACAGATACACTTATAAAGTACATGAAAATTCCGCTTCGTAGCATATTTCGTGTAAAATAGCGCGACTCAACACTCTTGTTATGAATGAGAGGATTTTATATTGCATGAATGCTACGCTAACAAAAATAGAACACATACCAGTATAACCTTATGCGGCTGAGCTCCAATATTTCTTCGCTATAACCGTACAGAATTTGAAAAAAAAGAAACAATATAACCAGAAAAGTTAGCCAGTAGGTCTCCTCGATTCTTTTGCCTCCTAATGTACTTTGTTCAAAAAAACAAAATTCAGTGGTCAAACATACCAAACGGATCTCCCAACTCTTACATTAATTCATTTTCGCTATATCCCCGCTCTTCCCATCCCATCCCACCCCCTCGGGCCTCTGAACCCACGTCCCTCTTTTACTAAGCTCGGTAATTGATTCTGTTCTATCGCACTCCAGCCAAAGAAAACGTTCAACCATCAGCCAGGCTCTACTACATTCATTCTACTGTTTTCAATGCTTTTAAAAATAGTATTCTCATATTTGTTCTTGGTCCCGTTCTGCGAATAAACTGGATATCTCGTTTGCAATGAAACCACATTTATTCTTAATTTTCAATACTATCTCAGTTGGTGTTAGTTTCTTTTATTGACAGAGGATTCCAAGAAAGCCGGTATCAGAACAGACTGATTTTATTAATGTAAAGAATCATTATTTTCCAAATGTGTTACCTTTGCCCTTAAAAAAATACCACTTATTGTTGATATCTAAGTCAAGAAGGAGTGCATCTCAAATGACCTTATCAGCAACTCCTTCTCAAATTGCTCTTAAACAGTAACTCCATCTCAAATTGCTCTTAAATATTTTATTGACAGACACCATGCGTGGCGAATTTCTCACCAACAGCGCTAACTGCATAAATAATACAAACACTACGTGACGGCGTTGCTAGAAAAATTCTCGGGCTTATCAATTAGTCATTTTCGTCGAGGACGTTTGAAGAAGGATGTGCTAGATATTCTATTTGCTAAGTGCCTTTCAGACAATGTGCTTTAATAATAGCTTCTCTCTCTCTCTCTCTCTCTCTCTCTCTCTCTCTCTCTCTCTCTCTCTCTCTCTCTCTCCCTTCCCCCAACCTAAAGTGACCTCATTCTGATAATCCGGATGCAGGTTCTAATCCTGCTACGGACGTTATAATGTCATTTTCTTTCTTTTGGCTATCAGGCTTAGCAGTGCCAAACGTACCCAAAAAGTGTGAGGAAACCGAGAGGCAAGCGTATGCAAAAAGTGCGAAGAGACAGAGAAGTTAAAAAAATGGATATATATATATATATATATATATATATATATATATATATATATATATATATATATATATATATATATATACATATACTATGCGTGACGGTATCTAAGTATATAAATGATGCAACCAAAAGTAATGTGAAAGAAGAGAAGGATTATTTCAAAATATCTGAGGCCTTGGTGCGCACTAGTCACACCTAAACGCTAAGCGAGAGAGAGAGAAATGTTCGAACATTAGAAGTTATACCACTAACCACCATAACTGTACCATAGACATACTTTTCTTAGTGGCGTAAGTGCATTAGTCCCCTAACGGACGGCTTCTAACGGGACAACTTCCACCCCATGAATCCATTATCCCGATTCCCAAAACCTTCCATTTCATAGAGGCCGGTATATTGCCTTCTAAGGGGTAACGGCACTTTTTCCTCACTGGTGACCTATTGCTTTTTATCAGTTTCATTTTACTACGGCGTTCACATAATGGAAAGCATTCTTTTTATCAACACGCTGAACCGTGGACGACTCCCTTGTTCAGTAAAACAGTCGAATTATATACACAGATGAGAGGTCAAAGTAGACTGTTTATTGTAGTTTCTAAGCCAAAGGTCCTGGTTCAAATCCTCATCAAAAAAGAAGCTTTATCAACTATAATTAACTTTGGATGTAAGCCATTCCGCATTAAAATTAATTCGATCTTGAACGATATCTGTGACTTAACCTTTATGAATATAAAATGGTTACGTGTGTTTAAGTGACAAATATTCATATACATACATACACACATACGTGTATAAATATATGTACATATACTGTATATATATATATATATATATATATATATATATATATATATATATATATATATATACATATACATATACACATATATATGTATATACATATACATATACACTATATATATATATATATATATATATATATATATATATATATATATATATATATATATATATATATATATATATATATATAATGGTGTAGGAATGCGCTTACCCTTCTGCCGCGTTTAGCGAAAGTGAGAGCAATGGATGAGTGATCCAATACACAGCTCAAGTTCACTAGATCCGTGGATAGCTCCCAGCCCTCTGACCATGTGTCCATCCAACCGTGGATGTGTACCAGCGTCTCTGAGGTTCAGAAAGATTCGTGGGTCTAGCCAGTAAGACTTTACTCTTCTGGCGTCACACTTTCTAAATAAGAATTTCGATCTCAAGATAGCTGCCTATAAAGATATCTTTACAGTATTTATATTTAGATTTTCTGTCATAAAATCATCTAATTATTTACAAAGCATTTCACAGGTAATATATTCCTTCTATACCATGGTTATCAATTAACCATGCAATAAGTATTCCAGCATAAAGAGGCAATTTTATTTTTATATAAAATATAAATAGGGAACTAAGGTCCTTTTTGCATTTAAAATTAAAATATCTAAAATCAACAATCTTCAAATCCCAAAAAAAGAAACTACAGGCAAATAAGTCGCCCATATTTTCTATTGTTGTGAATTTAAAATAGTATTTCTTCCGAGCTGTTGTCCAATAATACTACTAATTTTTGTCTATATTTTAGTTTAAACACAAAAGTCTTTGCTGCAGAATAAACCATGAAATAATATCCCAGAATCATCTATTTTCCACTCACCAACACTATAATCTCAAATGATTATCTATCTGGAATTATCAGCGAAGCAAAAATGCAAATTCTTGATAAAAATTTATATATATATATATATATGATAAAAAGATATTATATATATATATATATTTATATACAATAATCTATGATGAAAATGATATTAGGAGTGAGAAGAGATACTGCTTCCACTCCAGTTAATTTTTCATAAGCGTTAAAATTCCATACGCTACACGTGAGCGAAAATCATTAAATATTAACAAGGGTTTAGTGTAACTAAATACACGTTTCAGACCTGGCTTAAGGCATAATTAATCGCCGGTTGATTACAAAGATTGAACGAAGTAAATCAGTTATGAAAATTGAGATAGACTGCTTATAAATACTGAGATAATTCAATATATAATGGCTCTGATAGCGTGACTTTCCGGCAGATAGTACGTATATACGAATGAAGATATACTTTGTCAAGGATAATTTTCTTTTGACTGAGCTGATACCTTAAGCGCCTTTGTGCAGATCAGATATCATTACTCTTATTCCAGACTGAGTCGAGGGACAGCCTTTGTTGTTATTAAGATATTTAGCGTTGCTGAATCATGCATAAAAATAATAAAGCTTCATCAAACAATTTACCATTTATCATAAAGGAAACTTTGTCTTGGCAAATAGTTGTTTCTATTTTCTGACGAAGGTAAGAGATATGAGTGTAAATTGTTTCTATTATTCCACGATGATGTAGACGTCGCATTTATTTACCGAACCTGGGAAAATAAACGGAAGGAGATGGTGAAGTAAAAGTCGTCAATTTACTGAAATTACAGGGAAAAAAGAACTGGTTTAAAAATCTGCCTCTATTAAAACTATACAAGGGGAAGAGTCAGCTGACAACCTTCCATCTAATGCCTACAGGAAGAACAAAGGGGATCAATAATCTCCGACCATTACAGGTACAAGACGAGGCACTGGATTTATCATTTTCCCTGTTTTTCGAGCAGATGGAAAGGAGAAAGGATTTATAATTTCCCCTCTATTGCGAAATAAGGGAGGGAAGAGTGCATTTATAGCGTCCGTTTCATCACAAACATAAAAGAGAAGTAATTAGGGAGAAAAGAGTAGATTCCCTTTCCTAAATTATACCTGTTGATTCATTTTCTATTAATATTTGCCTTAATATCCGGGCTGTATATTCTGGCTTTAGGTTCATTGACATTTTCATGAATTATATAACAGATTAAATAGACAAGGCTCCGGTGGTCAGATTTGGGGAGCTACCCATAATTGTATTTCTCTATTAAGTTCAAGTTTGCAAATATTTTATATATATATATATATATATATATATATATATATATATATATATATATATATATATATATATATATATATATATAAAACATCAATACACAGTTATCATCGTACAATGTGAACTAAAAATAAATACGGTTCCACCAATTTATCTTTGTATTACTTCCTTGAAAAAGGAAAAAATTATATCTGCCACATTCAAAATTTAACCGCTGAGTTGTGGATCCATTCCCGGTGATAGTGAATTTCTCAGCAGTGTGTCGAACCCCCTAATACAACGCATCATTCCGCTCTATCCTGCAGGCATTATTCCTGTATGTCAAGACACTTCCTTCCCATTACTTCATCTATTCAAAAATCTCAATGCCTTCCTATCATGTGCCATTTTTCCCACATAACCGAGCCATCTCAAATAATCTCTGATCTCTCCTTGCGTATGCGCTCACCTTTCTACAACTCTTTCTAAATACCTTCATACTTCCCATCCACTAAGCTTTTATTATGAGAACTTCAGTTCACTTCTCCACATTTCTCATTCGCTCCGATTTTATTACGCAAACTTCGCTTTAATTCTGGTTCAATATTCGCACTTGACATCCAAACACAGTCTCAGGAATACATCATGTATACTTACACACACACACACACAATACACACACATTTATATATACATATAAGAAAATGTATAATACATATATATATATATGTATATATATATATATATATATATATATATATATATATATATATATATATATATATATATATATAATTATATATATATATATATATATATATATATATATATATATATATATATATATATATATATATACACAAATAAACGTGTGTGCGTGGGTTAGCGTGTGTATAAAGGGAAAAAATTAGTGAATGTACCTTTACTGAAAGAAATATTTTACCACGTCACCGAGTCAGTCAATCCTCTGTCGAGTACGAAATATTATCCTCATGCGCATAAATAACGATGAATGACACATTATATCTCAGCAGTAATTACTGTCTGAATATTCTGTAAAACTAACACGAATATTAACAAGAGGGATGCTTCCCAAAACAGCAGTTTTAGTTATCTGACTTTTAAAGGTTTTCATCCTAAAGTCTTTGGCTTATTTTTATTTTCTCGTTGGTTGTCTCAGTGAATAGGCAAATTAAACGTTGCATTTGCAGTTGCCTTTTTCTTCATGTCATGACTGAAGTTCCTCACTTCTTCCACGATGGGACAGGGGGCAATTTCCTTTCTTCCTCTTCCCATTTCCTCTCTTTCTCTCTAGTCTTTTCTTTTCGTCACTTTTTGTTGGCCGACCTCCTTTCGCAGCATTTTTGAATATTGCTTATATACTGTATGTGTGTATGCATGTACTGTATGTATGTATAAATATAAATATATATATATATATATATATATATATATATATATATATATATATATATATATATATATACATACATACATACATACATACATACATACATACATACATACATACAGTACAGTATATATATATTCATTTCACGAATTTTCTTCATTTGTAGCAGCAGGTTAATTTTAACCTTGACATTTCGGTAATCTCTAGCAATTATCGTATGCAGACAGCCTTTTCAGCATCGTACCTACAGATGAAAAGATATGGATGATCCTTCACAGAGTCTACAGAGATTATTCTATCCCAACACTGAATGTTCCAGAGGCACCCCTACATCGCCTGCTCGAGAACTGCACTACGGAGGGCCCTTTCATCAATCAACGAATTCAAATGTGGACGCAGATCAACCAAGTAGCCATGGGTCCTCCCCTTGGTGTGCTGTTTACCAACTTTTGGTGGAAGTTGTCGAGCAGGGTGTCTTCAGCAGGATCCCCAGAACAGTTGTATATGTTTAGTGCGTTGATGACACATTCATTAATGTTGACAGAAATGAACTAAGACACTCGGGCGCACCTTTGAGGAGGAATCAGTTCTCCACTTCACATGTGATTGAAGTGTGGCTGGCACCATTTCCTTTTTTAGACATCCTTGGTGCCAGCACTTCTCAAGGTTTTTGCATGCAGGTCTACCATAAGCCAACTGATATCGGGCTCTACCTGAATGGCAGCAGTGAATGCCTGGAAAAATTCAAATCCTCGGTCATGAAGTGCCTACATTCGTCGTGCCCTCTCGTACTGTTTTTCTTGGAATACGACTTCCACTGAGTTCAAACGCTTTTGCCAGACCCTGGTGGGTAACGGTAGTCTTACCTACAGGTGGCTAGGGTGACGAAAAAGGCCATCGACAAGTGGTATCATATGGAGAACCACGTCCCCTGTGAAAGTGAGAGGACTATCAGACTCTTCTACAGGGGCTACATGAACACTGAGTATAACAAAGATGAGGCAGCCCTGAAGAACATCATTGGTGCCCATGTAAAACTTACCAATCGGACAAAAGAAGTCGACCTTATGATTTTCTACAAGGATCAGAAGACTGGCCAATACCTCCTGAGGAAGAGCACTGCCAATAGCAACAATCCCATGAAGAGAAGAGCAGTGGTTTACTAAATATCGAGCTCTGAGAATGGACGCTACCATTCATACTTTGCCATGACTACGACTTGCCTTCCCAAGAGGATCGCCATGCACCTACATGAAGAAGCAGTATACCAGCACTACATGAGGGAACATAGCAGTGCCCCCTTATGCCAGCAGATCAGAAGGACAATAAAAATCCTGGTGGTAACAACAATGGAAACCATTGAAAGTGAGTGACCCAGGAGACCCATCTTCTCACTAACACTGTCAGAAGAATGGCAAGACGTACCCAAGAGATAACCATTCAGCCGTTAGCTACTTCAGACAGCACTTCTTACAATCAGCCAGTCTCTGCCGGATAAGTTATTCTGCTCCCGGCCAATAGTAGGAGCCCCCTCGACTTTGTCAATAAATCAAAAATCACCTAAAATTCCTGTAAGCCTGCCTTCTGGTAAACATATGGCATAACTGTACCCCTGGCTTCATTCGCCTTTTGATAAATGGTAGAGAGCCCAACCGGAACCTCAAGGAATTAATGAACTATGGACAGCTGTTATATAATTTACTTGCTGTTACACACAAACTCATCCGTGAGATTCAGAAACTTCAATACAAACTCAACGGCATCCAGACGACAATTCTGTTTAATGAAGTTTGTTGGAGAGAGGGTCTTCAATAATAATAATAATAATAATAATAATAATAATAATAATAATAATAATAATAATAATAATAATAATAATAATAATAACGTGAAGGTAACTATTTTTCCCTAAACTACAACAAGTAAATCTAGTGGAAATGGCATCCCAATGCCCTTATTTAGTCCAGGGGCAGAAAGACGAGGGACAAAACATGGAAAAGGGAAAACTGTCAAGAACTGGAGGACACAGACAGGTTCACTGAAATCATAAAACACCTAATCAGAGAAGTTATGTCAGAGAAAATATGCCATACTGTATCCTGATGTATGCTACAAAATAATGTCACTGGAGAGGGACTTATACCTCACCGCACGGGGACAATGAGTGAAACAAGCCGTAAAGGGTTGGGCAACAAGGCCACCTTGTGGCTCAAAGAAAAAGGATTTAGACACAGACCAGAAGGCTATTTACCTCTGACAATAACAGGATTTAGAAGTGGAAAATTTAGAAACAGACAGGAAAGTCACTTTGCCTTCGACAGTAACAGGATTGAGAGAGGCAGAGTAAGGTCATCTTGTCTCTGACAGAAACTGTATTTAGAATGAAATAGGAAGGCCACCTTGCCTCTGACAAAAACTAGATTTACACAGAGGGAGAAAGACCAACTTTCAGCTAAGAAAACTGGATTTAGAAAGAGAGGAAGACCATTTGGGCTAATAATAAAAGTATTTATGGCAAAGAGAAACTAAATTTAGAGACAGAAAATATTTTACGTTCCTCTTTCTGCACTACAAACAGTAAAAGTAATCACAGGTAATTTGGACACACAATTATGACAAAATCAGCAAATTAGAATTGTGTATATATATATATATATATATATATATATATATATATATATATATATATATATATATATATATATAAACACTCTGATATCTTAAATAAGAGAAACCAGTAATGAAGAAAAACCATTTTTCCAAAGACAAGACTACTAAAATGGTAAGTTCCTTTTGCTCAAGTAGGTCTGAAACCTCTTAAATTCAATAACGGTAGAGTGGAACACGTGCGCAAGTAAAACTCAACATTATACAAGTAAAACGGATTATAAACTTAAGCTAAGTAGACAAAAGGTGCTCGCCATGTGCTTTGCTTGAGATTACCTGATATACATAAACTTCTAAATTCCGGGAATCTATAAAAATGACCAACTGAAGGAAGAATTTTATCGTTTATTTTATTATTATTATTATTATTATTATTATTATTATTATTATTATTATTATTATTATTAATAGAGGTTCATCTACAAATCTAAAATCTAAATTAATGAAGACGACGACAGAGGAAATTACCCGTGAAACGAAAATAATGCGTCTAAACATATTACATGCACGCACTATGATTTAACATTATTCGCCACATTACTTACACAAATTAGTTCATTAGGATGTCTAATTCTGATAATGCGTTCCGGATACAAGTCCGCAAAAGTTTCTGACTCGGTTTCCTGAGTGAAGTAAAAATTGCAATAAAAGCAACAGCTTTGATTATTAAAAACTGACATATTACTAGTATTAATCATTTGGAAATATACATCGCTAAAATAAGTCTTATCGGGCTTGAAATATCTATAAAATGCCTACGAAATCGTACCTGAGACCCTTTACTAGACAATGTAATCACTGCATATTAATGACCACGCTATAAGTCTTCAGGTCTATGTCTTAATTACAGGATCAACGTTCAAAATTATTTGAATATGGAAAATATATTTCATTATAAAGTACTCGAACACAAACATTACTCCCAAAGGCTACATGAGCAACACAGAAATATTACCATTAGTTATGAATATTTTCAAACAAACTTTGCATAATAAAGTACTTGAGAGAGAAACTATATTATGGCACTTAAGCCAGAGGACACAGCACCATTGCTAATGAATATTAAAGTCTCCTGTAGACAATCCCTTCCGGGATAGCGCTGAACCGCTATCACCCCTTGTCTAAGAGGAGACCAATCGCTTCTTTAGTTCGGCCTAACACGGTGATTTCTCCAGAGAGCCAAATCCGGTTTATAGCGGCCTTCGCATCGCCTCATCCCGGCCGGAAGTACCAGTTTTATGGAGGTGTTTAATGTCCTTAAGTGCCCCACCACAGAGGCTCTTCCTTGTTATGGCGAAGAGAGAGAGAGAGAGAGAGAGAGAGAGAGAGAGAGAGAGAGAGAGAGAGAAAATGGAATCACGTTCTCGGCGCCCTTGCTGCGCGCATCGACATTTGCATGTCGGTACATTATCCTCATCCCCCCAACAAGGGCGCGCGTTGTTGCTATTGGAGTGGCCTTTTTCCTAATGAATTAGAATTCACGGACATGGAAACACTAGAGTAAAAGAGAGGCTCTCTCTCTCTCTCTCTCTCTCTCTCTCTCTCTCTCTCGTCATTCCGCGTTATGCAAGGAGTGGCGGGACTCATTTGCAAATGGATACAAGGGCGCACGTTTCCTGTTTATGACATCCGAACGGTGAAAACAAAGCGAGATGCCTTTCGGCGGATTTTCCGGGCCTGGGCTCGCCATCTCTTGTTCATTTCTGCAACTCAAGAATTAGAAAATATCTGTCCGGGGTCTCCTCGTTTCCAAAAAACAATCGTCAGGGTCTGGTCTTGTTCCTTCTGTCCAGTTCCATAAATCAAGGCTCATCGTCTACCGGCAACAACCAGTCCGTAATATCGTCGGCCGCCGAGATACATGCCGCAGACGGCAAAGTTGGAAAATCTTCTATCTATTGTGTGGGATCTTAATTAACTTTCGTTTTAATTAGAATTAGGACGGACACGCTGCCCGACCCTCTTGTCTGCTCTAGGCCTAATAGGAAATGAATAAAGAGAAAAGGACTGAAAGATGGTTCAAAACACATAGGAGAAAAAGAATCGATAAATCGTTCTCTGAATCAAGACCCACATTATATTTTTACAGTTTTCGGCAGCAACCAATTTCAGAGGCAACAATCACCACGTGCGTTTCTCGGAGGCAGGCGGAACACCAAAAGAGATTTTCGGGCATGAAATACAGAATCCATTTTCTAAACCTATCAACTGCATGTCAAAACCACTCAACACTCGTCTGAAATGGAATGGCGCCCCTATACATGATAAAAAGAAAAACAAAATATATGTGTATATTACATGGATTCGGATGCAGCGAGCTGGAGAAGTTGCCATATGAAGAGCATACATATACGGTCACCGTAGTAAGTGAAATTTTATCAATGCACTTTCACTTATGTACTTTACATAAATGTTTGCGAGTCTAAAGTATAAAGGTATAGTAAGGGATAAACTTAGTACAAAAACTTCAAGGCTACGACAATAGGTCAGCAAATGTCACATCTTGCGTAAATTACCAGTTACTTGTTATGTGAAGTTTTGTGCAACATGTAAATGCATATACTAATGCTTCCACGGGAAATATATACAAACATTTTTAGATATGCACTTAGGCAAATACAAATACAAAGATATATATATATATATATATATATATATATATATATATATATATATATATATATATATATATATATATGTATGCACTTAGGCAAATACAAATACAAAGATATATATATATATATATATATATATATATATATATATATATATATATATATATATATATATATATATATATATATATATATATGTATGCACTTAGGCAAATACAAATACAAAGATATATATATATATATATATATATATATATATATATATATATATATATATATATATATATATATATATGTATGCACTTAGGCAAATACAAATACAAAGATATATATATATATATATATATATATATATATATATATATATATATATATATATATATATATATATATATATATATATGTGTATATATATATATATATATATATATATATATATATATATATATATATATATATATATATATATATATATATATATATATATGCACAGCAGAAGACGGTTGAAGGTGGAGTGCATCTCAGGTCGTCCTTAAAATACATTTATTGCGACGTTTCAAAAACAAAGGTTTCATTTTCAAGCTATAAAGACAAAAAAAAAAACAATAAAATTAACATTAAAAGAGCTGACATACAAGCACATGATATATAATACATTATAAATAGCAAAATGAAAACTAGTTGTAGCAGAACCAACCATCCAGAGATGAAGGAAGGACAAAAAGCAGAAGGAATAAACCAGAAATGACAAAAGGCAACAGCTCACGGAAGGTAAAGAGTTGTCGAGGAAGACTGCGAAGTGTTCAACTGAGGAACATGTTGTTTAATAAACAAGGACTCCTGGATTGCACGTAATCCTGAAATGTCAAAATTACAGGATTACGTACAAAATTACAGGTTCTAGCACAAAATACCTTTAACAAACTTACAATCCATTGGACTACTTTTTTCTCTAGAAAAGACTTGTACATACTTAAGAAATTAGCCAAGAATGAGAACTTAGTTATCACTCGCCCAGACAAAGGTAAGGGCGTTGTGTTACTAAACAAATCTGATTATACTGATAAGGTTGCAAACATTCTAAAAGACAACACTAAATTCAAACTCCTGGGTAAACCAGACTTTGCAACCATTTTTAAAATGGAAGACCGGATCAATAGATTTTTAGGGTGTCTTAAAGATAAAATATTATAACTGAGGAAAAATACCATTCTTTTTATAGAACCGGTTCTACTCATGACATCATGTATGAACTTCGTATAACACACAAAGAAGGGCTTCCCATCAGACCTACACTAGCGTCATACGATACCCCCTAATTAAAGGTTAACTAAGTTCCTTGTTCCCCTACTTCCCTCCCCCCCCCAACCCCCCCACCCCCGCTGATAGCGGTCTTCCTCGACAACTCTTTGCCTTACGTGAGCTGTTGCCTTTTGTCATTTCTGGTTTGTTCCTTCTGACTTTCGTCCTTCCTTCCTCTCTCGATGGTTGGTTCTGCAACAACTAGCTTAAATTTCGCTAATTATAATGTATTATGTTTTGTATTTGTATGTTAGCGCTTTTAATGTTAATTTTATTGTTTTTTGTCTTTATAGCTTGGAAATTAAACCTTTGTGCTTTGAAACGTCGCAATAAATGTAATTTTGACGACCACCTGAGATGTACTTCCTCCTTCAACCGTCTTCTGTTGATCGAGTTACTAGCAACCACCACAGCTTAGAACGTCATATATGTATAGTATATATATATATATATATATATATATATATATATATATATATATATATATATATATATATACACATATATATATATATATATATATACTGTATATACATATATATATATATATATATATATATATATATATATATATATATATAAATATATATATATATATATATATATATATATATATATATATATATATATATATATATATATATATATATATTATTATATATATATATTTGTGTGTGTGTGCGTGCGCGAGGGCGTGTATACTCACGCACATATATATATATATATATATATATATATATATATATATATATATATATATATATATATATATATATATATACTGTATAGTGTGTGTGTGTGTAGGTGACTAAACTTCTCTCATTCTCTCATATAATCTGTAATTTCAAAGCAAGCTTTCCATCTATTATTTTTTTTTTTTTTACTTTTGAGGATATTTCCTAATGTATTAAGTTACAATTAACTTTTCCTCTCACCATTAAGCTGACCCTACAACGGGTGGCTCGTGAGAAAAGCAAAACAAAAGTCACCGAATAACTCAAGCTTCAATGGCTCAATAAGTGATGTCACAGCAAAACTTCTAATCCTCTCTGAGTCTTGTTACCTCCTCTAATGAGACCCCACCAGCAGCTCATCGGAACTTCATACCTGCAATCATTAAATTTAAAAAAAAAATGTCAAAACTTCTTTTTAGCCTTCTCTCTCTTTAAGAAGTACTGTGACGAACGTTTCCTATAATTCATCAATTCTGTTGTCGGTCAATAAATCATTAATTTTATGTCTAATATACATATTTTTCTGCCCCATACATAACCATTTACTTTAAATCAGAAAAGTTCAGTTATATTTATATTATGTGGTATTTCTAGAATAAGATGAGAGCCCGTTTATGATTTGTTCTTTGCCTTTTCGTTGTTCTTATTTTCTTTGTATAATTTTCATTTTCTAGTTTACTGAGCTTTCAGTTGTATTACAAATTAACTTAATAGCATATTCCTTCCATAGTTCACTAAGCATTTACATAAGATTTTTTACACCATTCTGAGCAGGACCCAAAACACGAAAATAGATCAAAGCATTGCTGAAATTAGGATGTTTATCCTACATGCATTAAGATCCCTAAAAATGTTTGATGTATTAATGATAAGTCAATACAATCTGTCTTCATGTGGATTCAATTGAAGATCTTCGTTCTTTATCTGAAGCTCAAACTACAGGTCTCTGATTATCCGTTAATTATGCTTTTACTCAAGAAATTCTTTTTATATTACGGTGTTAAATATTTTCTTTATATATGTGTTATACTAGTGTTTAATTAAGAACAGAAAAATTGTGTGTCTTGATATTACATTCATAAAGCGGTTTCGTTAGGTGAACGTTACATTCAAGTAAAGTCTTAATTTTTTAAAAATGTAAATGGTAATTACTCTACCTCGGAACCCTTTCCTGTATAAATAACATTTCTAAATTTCACAATTAATCTACTCCTCTTCATTTTTTTTTTTTTTGCGGGGGAGAGGTGGTATTTTAAATTAACATTATATACAATCTTGACTCCCCTATTCAACCTCCTATGTATATACTTGCACGTAATCACCTATCTTGCCCCGCAACTGTATCTCAAATAACTTCTTTCTTTCACTAAACTTTCCAGTTCCACATCACACCACTTGCTGATTTTATTCCCTCTCTTAACCCCCCGCTATACCCGCATACAATCTCAGCTGTCACCATAACCTCACCATGGAGTTTTACAAGTCACTCACCCACTTCTTCCACCTCAATGTCTTTAACTATGGGCCCACAAGTCATCCATTTCTCACTTCTGAAATGTTTTCACTTTCTTAATACGCCCACTTGCCTCAATTACTTTTACAGCCACATGCTAAGCATCCCCTCTCATATCAAAATTTATGTCAGTCATAGCTTTACCCTAAATTGAATAATGATCAGATATACCTTCAGCAACACCTCTTCCAACCATTGCATCCTCCACCACTAACTCTGTATTGACACATAATCTCGAAAACTCTTTTCCTACTAATTTTCTTTCACAAGCATAAATATGAATGAACTTCTTTAAAGCCACCTGTGTCCAACAATCAAGCCCCTTTCAAAACACGTCTAAAAAAGTTTTCCCATTTTCAATTAGTCCAAAGACTTCGCACATACCTACGATGCCATTTCTATCTCTGCCGCTTTACGTTTAATTTAAACCATTCAACGTGAATAATAATAATAATAATAATAATAATAATAATAATAATAATAATAATAATAATAATAATAATAATAACTTTCACTGCGTTATTTTTAATACTGATTCACGACAAATAAGACATCGCACATTCCAGACTGTTTCAACACAAAGCAATAATAATAATAATAATAATAATAATAATAATAATAATAATAATAATAATAATAATAATAATAATAATAATAATAATAATATTTTTAATTACAGTTTTTGTAAACTAAGAAATTCCCGAACATTAAATTGAAAACAAAATCCACATGAATTCAAAATTATGACAGCCGGCTCCAACATTTCAGAAATACAGAATCGTGACACTACATACCGCCAAAAAATTAAAACTGATTTTTTTTCGATGGACAGAGAGAAAAAAATTGAATTAGTGGGAAAAATAATATCGTTTCCGGCCGTCAATACATAGAATACATTAACGTTGATGATTGTCGGTCTTTTAATCGGATTTATTTCTCTTAACATCGAAATTCTCTTTTAAAATCTGAAGATAAATATCACTATACAAAAAGACGGGAACTTTAACAACGTAAGCTGGATTGAAGCTTTTACCGTCCGCTGCACAATTTTCCTGTAGGTGAATTTACTTTAGTTTATAAAATATATATATATATATATATATATATATATATATTATATAATATATATATATATATATATATATACATATATATATATATATATATATATATATATATATATATAATATATATATATATACGTATATATTACACACATATATATAATAAATATATATAATATACATATATATATATATATATATATATATATATATATATATATATATATATATAATATATATATATATATATATATATATATATATATATATATATATATATATATATATATATATTATATATATATATATATATATATATAGAGAGAGAGAGAGAGAGAGAGAGAGAGAGAGAGAGAGAGAGAGAGAGAGAGAGAGAGAGAGAGCTAACCATAAGCCTCTTGACCTTCCCTTAGAAGTGTTTCCAGGATGTGAAAACCTTCCGGTCCTAAGCAAGTATCTTAGACTTTCGAAATTTACCTCTTGCTCAATAATTTTCAATTAAAAATCATCATCCAAAGACAATTAAATGAGACCTCCTACCAGCAAAGAATCTCAAATTACGAAGCATCCTGCCAGACCTTTAAATCTCACTCCTTCTAGTTTTAAGGCCTCACGATGGGTTCTCTAATCACAGCACCCCTCACGAAGTTTTACAAGTAAACGCATATAAGAAAACTTACGAAATGTGGATCCACAAACATAAAAACTTAATGATATTTTATTATGTAACATACTATTTCAGTATGATTTGTCAGGACGTAAATATCCATTTAAAGAACAGTAAATGTTTACAATCTTTCCCACGATCATATAGAAGAATATCCCCGAGATTTAATATATGAATTCTAATTTTATGTTTGTCAATATTATTTTTTTTATTTTTAATTATTTTATCTGAGGTAAAAACGAATTATCGAATCTAAAACACATCTAAAACACTACTCCCTCATCGGATCTGAAGTGACTGAAAATCTTCAAAGTTTCACAAAGATACTGTACGGAAAAATAAATATATGGACAACTATTACCAGCTTTGCCACTGAAGGTAACATGAAACCGTCTTTAATTAAAATATAACGTAAAAATAGCATCCACGAGTATTATTACAGAAATTACTGGCAAAAAAAAAAAAATAGTAATAGTCAATAGGGGATTAAAACATACATTTATTCTTGCAAAGCGAGCAATTTACTTCCCCCTTCTAAATTTACTGCCATTACTTACAAACGGGTGCCGAAATGACAAATGATCCCCGGGAGCAAAAATGCCAAAAACTACGAATCATTCCGCAATGCATAAAACCCAACGCGATAAATTCAAGGGGTTAGAAGTATCGCGTTATCATCATAGGTAACATTAGGTACAAATAAGCTTTTGTGTGGCACGACGCAAAATTAAAACCAACGGTAATACTTTGATCTAAACGTAACCAAACAAAGAAGAATAAAATTCAATAATCATAAGTTATTGTGGCGTAATGACTGGACGTTACGGAAAATATAAAAGTGAAAATAACACACTTCAGTGCATTATGGACAGTAATAATACAAGAGAGGGCGATAATGACAGCAAAAAGCAGCAAGCGTACATCACAAATCTAACAGAAAATTACAGTAATGAACAACCCATTTTTTCCAATTAACAGACTTCAAAGGTTAATCGCAGTTTGTTCTAGTCCCATTGTTTGCTCATCGCTTGCAATGAGAGCGCAATGAATATCACATCAAGTTTTCCGGAGATTTCATTATGCACAGAACCGTTATTATAGCCGTCATTAAAACCAAACAAAGGAAGTGTGTGACCGCTGACAGACAGGCATACCGAAAGAAGTTCATTGCAAACGCTGTGTTGTGGTTGAGCATGAGGCTTTATCATAACAAGGGAGAATATATGGAAGTATATTTCATTCAGGCATACGAACACAATGACGAAGAAACACATTATGAATGTAGCAAATGAGATGGTCGCCTGTGGACTAACTTTTAAAGGTCATATTCAATTATTAGTTCTACTAATAAATTAATTGGTAGTTTAACTTGCATGCTTTAACTTGAGCGTGAGTTTCAACTCTGAAATTATACTGTAAGGTACAAATGTCAATTTAAAATTCGACTAACAACGATTTTCTGACATTAAGTTCTTTAATCGTAACATTAAGGCGGAAAAGTTCATTGCAAATTTTTTTAAGTTAAATTTTAACGTAAGTCTTACAATAAAATGTCAGTAGTGATTTTCACTTGTAATTTTTACCTGAATGAATACTCCGCGGCGAGAACCGGACCCTCCTTCCCGAGAAAACTACGTATGCATACTTTGATGAGAAAACCACTCAAGTCTAATATAACAGATTACCTACACCCCACTTTAGAAAGCTTATATCTTTTCAATAACTGTTTTATATATGTATATGTCTGTATGTATGTATGTATTTTTGTATGTATGTATGAAAGTGTATATACAATTTGCAATTAAATTTTTTGCTATAAGCGTCTGTATCCTGTTAATATAATGCATGAACCCCGCTATCATTTATATGGTTTTAATTAAAATCCTCATGTCAGCATGTGCATATGATTATGAATATAGTTAGATATTCATCGGTATGCGTGTTTCAATTAAAATGTATTATCATTTAACATTTCAATTAAAATGTATTACCATTTAACACGTCAATAACAACATACGCCTGTACTTGGGGACCTTGTACATGCATACTTTAGAGAGATGAATTGTACGTTCGTTCACGAATTATTATCGTTAACCATATCCGCATCAAGGTTTTTTCATTAATCCATACGGAATCAAAAAGTATTTCGCCTAATGGACCTGAACTAGCAATGAATGAAAATTCAAGTTCTTCTACGACTACTCGACGGTCAGTAAATGAACTCATAACAATCCATTCATGATAAGACGTTACATGAGTTTTAAACATGCAATATATAAAAGATTTCACATATACGGCTCCAAAGCACTCAAATCCTCACAAATCTCTTTGTTCATATTGGATAAAATGCCAAATTTAACTCAATTCAATTTACTCTTTCCTGATATAAAGTGGTTTCACTAATACAAACACAGAACTTCACGGAAGTAAAAAAAAAAAAAAAAAAAAAAGTCACATCAACTGCATACATGATACCAACCTCGTTTGTGGTGGTCAGCAAAACAATATGAAAACAAACTTTCTGAAGTGAACAGACAAGATTATGGGACAGAAGTATTTGTATGCGGAAACAGCAGAGTAAAGCAAACTCGCTTGTACAAACAGACAAGAATATGAGATAAAGAGAGCCATAAAAAAAAATCATGACAAGTAAAAATTATAACTACTTCATTCCTTTTTCCCTAAAATCCACAACTTCAGGAATTTACCAACCAGTTGATTTTCCTCTAATTCTCGA
Organism: Macrobrachium rosenbergii; assembly: GCF_040412425.1. Classification (NCBI taxonomy): domain Eukaryota; kingdom Metazoa; phylum Arthropoda; class Malacostraca; order Decapoda; family Palaemonidae; genus Macrobrachium; species Macrobrachium rosenbergii. The sequence continues at coordinate 11,528,649 of NC_089744.1, forward strand.
TTAAATCATCTTCGACTCACTAACCAACAGTCATTAGTTTTCGTCAGTTTTCAGAAATAATAATAAAAAAGAATCATCACGAATCAACGTGCCACAATTCCGATTTCATCGTCTGGCTCACTTCAAAAGAAATCAGGAGTATTTTGACGTCAGATCTCTGACAGGAATTTAAATATTGTTAAAATTCGCCCCGTGGAAAATTATTAGTGATTCCAAAGCCGGACGTATTGTGTAAAAGCTTTATTACTATTGTTTTGAGTGTTGTTGTTGTTGTTATTGTTGTTTCTTGACTACTTATTCTTCTCATTATTATTATTATTATTATTATTATTATTATTATTATTATTTCTTATAATCACTTCGATAAAGCGCAACTAGTATATAAAAACACATTACTAGAGTACACACATAAAATTAAACTTTAAAAAACAGATGCCTATTCAAGTAAATCCCCTGCAATACTTTTGGCAAAAGTATATTTCCTACTCAAGAGACTTCAGCTACAACAACTTGATGATTAATTATATATATATATATATATATATATATATATATATATATATATATATATATATATATATATATATATATATATATATATATATATATATATATATATATATTCTCTCTCTCTCTTTTTTTTTTTAAAGTCCTTCGTGGAAATATAAACGGAGGACCCTAAAAATATGGAAGGTTCAAAAGAGGAGATTCCTTATTTTCAAGCTTTCAGAGGTGCGTCTACGTCCATCTTCATGGACCCAAATAATGAAAAACACATATATTTCGGACGTATGTATAAACGCAAGATCGTCAAAAGCTTACTTCTGAACCCGAACGGTGGCATGAGTATTAGGTCTCACCCTTCGGGCGTCGGCGCCTTTTGGCCTTCGCAGCTGCATCCTTCCTCCTTCGCGGTGTTCATTAACTCTGATAATCCTTTTCACGGGTATACTCATCTTTTGCTCCACGCCCCCGTAAGCTATACGACACGTGGTGGAATTCTCATAGTTGTTTCCCGTTTCCTTCTATGGTCTACTTGGAACACGTTATGAGAGCGTTTTCTACGATGAGTCTTGTGGTTTTGTTAGAGTTGCGAAACACGAAATTCATTTTATCCCAATCCATTCAACGATTCTTTTCCCTGAGTGGAATTAGAAATCTTCTCTCCTGAACCTTCCGTATTACTGAGGTAATCTGTGGAATTTATATATACAGTGTATATATATATATATATATATATATATATATATATATATATATATATATATATATATATATATATATATATATATATATGTATGTATGTATGTATGTATGTATGTATGTATGTATGCATGTATGTATGTATGTAATGAATGCCGATGCAAATATGGATGCTACTATCTTCAAGACAATTCTCTAGTTTCCTGGAATGTTAAAAAAAATTTGATTACTGTTTTACTATAATGTACCATTTATTCTCAACTGTCGACATCTATCTTGCCCGTGAACTCAGTTATCATCAGCTGGCAGCAAAAAAAAAAAATAAATAAATAAATGGAAAAGCATGGCAACAACTTTCATCTGTTCCTTGAGAGGTTTAACTCTCAAGGATACGAAGAGATTCAGAAAATCAGAGAATCCTGTCCCACAATAGTAGAAGCATGTGCATTAACATTAAGCTTCTGAGAAAGGCTGTACCTAAAAACCACACACACAAACACACACATATATACATATATATATATATATATATATATATATATATATATATATATATATATATATATATATATATATATATATATATATATATATATATATATATATATATATAATATATATATGAGTGGGACAGCGTGGCTCACTGATCAGGACTGACCAGTAGTTTTAGAATTCTGACATTAAATTCATTAACCTTTTGCTTTACCAGGTCAACGCAGATGTAAAAATGGGTACCGGTGGTTACTACAGAAACCAGTGGCTAGTGTCTCTAGTAGACACTGAATAATAATGTATCAATTCTACGCACCCTAAGACAAATAACAACCCACATGAAGTAAGCTTACTTTTAGATACTGACAACTGACATTAAATTCATTTACCATATTTGATTTATGAAACATATGTTGAAATAAAAAAATTGGGCTTGGCATATTAAGACTCCCAGCTTTTTCTTCTGTAACAACGATTAGCACAACAATTGCGGTGATCTGCTCATGGTGCAGCTGACGACATAATATTACCTGTTACCTTTCAGTTATTGGACATCTTTTTGTTGTTTAACGAATTAGTTAATCAGTTTGAATAAATGAAACTGTTAAATTTCGATACAGATATGACGGAAGAATAATATTAGATTTTCATTCGTTTTACAGTTTAAATATTAAAGCCCATCATATACTTAATGCCTACTTCCTTTTTGCTTTGAAATGGATATTGTTTATATCATTATTTTATTCGAAAGTTTCGTATTTTGCACGAAGACATTTTACTATTCATAAATGGAGGGGAAAACTTACAAAAACAATAAAAATCTTAAAATTAATTTATTTACAATATTTACAAGGTTTCTAAACTGTAAAAAGATATATAATTTCAAAAAAATAAGTTCGATAGTATATTGATGGTTTTCAAGTTAAATAAACAAAAGTATCATTAAAAAAATTTTCTAAAAATAATTTATGTAGGCAGAAAAATTAAGTAATTTTTATACGTTAACAGAAGCTGCACGTTAGGGACAAAACCCACAAACCAGAAAAACCCCGATAGACGGAAGAATAATTGTCATCAAAGATGAGCATATTACACGCATTCACACTCCATTACGATCCACTTTAAATATTCAAAACCCAACGTCAAAAACCCTTGTTCTGCCGCTACTTTACTGGCGAAAGAAAAACGGCAGCTTTTCGAGAACATCAAAACAAAAAACTGGCAATCCACAAAAGGGAAGAGCGGGGAACCAGCAGTTTTATTTAATTGTTTATCTATCTTTTACCCAGCTACACAATTTTTGAGATTTCGAGGTCGAAAGGATAATATAGAGATTACGTATTATGCTCAAATGTGTTAAAAGGAACAAAGAATTTCATATAAAGGTCAGTGGAAATGACAGTGAGAAGAAAGAGAAGGAATGTTTATTATTGCACATGTATTTTCCACACACATACACACACACACACACACACACACACACACATACACACACACACATATATATATATATATATATATATATATATATATATATATATATATATATATATATATATATATACAGCATACATAATTAGTGTGCGTGTACATGTATGTGTGGTTTATTTACTTAATTTTCTGTTGAATCGTGATTTTAAAATTGTGAGTTCAAGAACTGTTTGGTGCAGGGGGAGGTGAATGAGTAAAGTTAGCAAAGTGAAATGTGCACTGTGTAAGTAGTTATATACAGTATGCATGTAGGAATACCTACACCTTTAAAATCATGACTATTCACAATAAACAATTTGTCATAAATTTAGTTTAAAATTCAATGTAGCTCAAATATTTTGCTAAGGTATTCCAAGGTAAGTGTAATAAAAGGAGGGATGTGTCACTGCAAAAGTAAAAGGAATCGAGATTAATATTCACGACATATGAATTCCGCTAATAACAGTGTACAGCACACGTGTAAGGACGCTGTCACGAACATGACGTTGCTCGATATAGCTACGAAAGTTCTAAAAGTAACCAACAATGAGTGAACTTCTGATAAATCTAGGACAAACACACATCAAAGATAAACAGAACAACAAAATGCATCAAAAATATCGATAAAAAAGATGTTGTAGACAACAACACTCGACATTCAATAATACGCAACAAATAAAATTACGTAATTATCAAAGTGTAGGACAGGATTTATTTAGTGCCGTATATTACCACAGCTGGTAAATATAGTCTTACAACCGCTCGATAAAGCCTCAGGCCGAATCAGAGCGTCACAAAATCACTGGATATTTCCACCACCTGGAATATATAGCCACAAAACCTATAAAAACGACCACGAAACTAGTGCATAAGGTCACAAAACCTCTAAACATGACCGCAAACCTAGTAAATATGACCACAAAACGGCTACAACGCCGTTTAATACAGAAGAACGTCGAGGGCTTTCGAGAGACGGCGTGAAGTGCAAAGAAGAAAGGGCTAAGCTATGTTCCAAACAAAAAGACGCCACGAAACCCAGAGACAAAGGCACTTAGCTGCGATGTTAGCTACAGTCGATAAAGGCGTTTTCTGTGATGTTCCACAAATACAAAAGGATGAAAAAGATTTTTCGTGAATAGAGTTTGCGTGGGGGGAAAGGGGACTTCCAACGTTAAGAGGATTCCGAGAGCATCACATCCAAAAATCTCTCCAGGGAGATTTACATATTGGAACGCACGTAGCTTTTGCATAATAGCACATACAGATATGTTTCTGGTGTACATACAGTATGTATTCATTGTATGAGTAAATATACATATAAACATATATGCAACATATTCGTATACAATCTGCATGTGCCTATACTTGCTGTGAATGATGTATATTAAAATTTATGCATGCATATAAATGCACTTCCCTGAATACATATGCATAAACAATAGAAATACGAATTTCACCATATATATACACAATATATATTATATATACATATATATATACGTGTGTGTGTGTATGTGTGTGTGCGCGCGCGCGTGTGTATGTGTGTATGTGTATATATGTATATGTATATATATATTCGTAGCACCTTACCCCTCAGGAAGGATATTACTTTTACTGCTGTGTCATATATATACAGTATAGTTTTAAGAGTATTCACGAAACTACGAAACACTAGAGCTTTTCTTGTGAAGTAAAGAGTAAATATATCCATTTAATAAAAGTCGCAACGCAAAGCACCACTCTTGATGTGGCAAAACCATATTTAATAACTTGAGATACGTGTGTAAACACGGTCTAAAGTAACTAGTTCACAATCTGAAGATGCAAGATGTTGCTGTTGATGTTGCTGTAAAAATTATATGATTGAGCTCCAAGATAGCAAATGTAGCTTGAATGTGTCAGTTGTCTCAATAAAACAGTCGTAAGTAGTTCATAATTACCTGGTGCATTTGTTGTAGATCTAAGCTGAAATAATTAGCCTTGAAATTATGTTGATATTAAAATGGTTGTCAGGTATTTAGTTCTCATATTATCACGCTCAAATGACATTGTGCAAAAAAGTAGGTATAAAACTACTAAACTGAAGTGATGACGTTAAGACTGGTAAGAATAAAAGTTACCACATATCTTGATTTTAAAGCTATCGCACTAAAAGAAGCGCAATGTTGTCGTAATGAACGGCACTGGTAAAGAATGAAGAATGCCAAATTGTAGCGCTGAAAGGATGGATAGAAAGACAAGTTTCCTGACAAAATTTAAAATACTTGGCCAAATTGGTTCCTAAGTTACATAAACTGAAATTACGGTGAACAGAATGCCATAGCTCACTATACGAGTAAAAGTTGAAATACCTAGATGTAGCAATTCTTGAGATATCGAGGCCGAATGGATAATTTGTAGATTACGTATTATGCTCAAAGATGTTGAAAGGAACAAAGAAATTCATACAAAGGTCCGTGGAAATGACGGTGAGAAGAAAGAGAATAGATGTTTAAATGTATAGACTTTAATGAAAGGAATTATGAAAAAAAACAATAGCTGATAAACCTCCACAGACGATATATGAAAAATATTTATCGTGCACATTCTGCGAACGACAGAGAGAGAGAGAGAGAGAGAGAGAGAGAGAGAGAGAGAGAGAGAGAGAGAGAGAGAGAGAGAGAGAGAGAGAGAGAGATCAGTACTTAACATGACTTACATAATAATATTCTTTTAGAGAGAGACGTGTTCGCGCGTGTAGTTCACCTTAATTCATTTCCACTTGACATTACAACTTCTAAATTTAACTTAAACAACGAATTCACTATGCCTCAAAAACTAAGTCTTCTTTAACCTTCGTAGAGAGAGAGAGAGACAAAAAACTCATTTGTAAGAGGGCACGTAGGAAAATAAATTGTTATGACTCTTGAACACGCAATCATTAGTGACATCATTGTCTACAAAAACAGTATATCTCTTCGCTTGTAGCAAAATCATATTTCAGCAAAGTACAAATCAATGATGGAGTTCTTATATATGAATGAAGTTTCAACTTTCTTTACTCAAGGAAAGCTGGCTTCACGAACTGTCAAAAATTTTATTTTATTTTATTTTATTTATTTATTTATATATATATATATCTTTTTTTTTTTTTTTTTTGCTTTTCAGTCAGCCTTTTATCCGTAAAGGGAATGCCTCCATAAGCGCGTCCATTGCGTTTCTAAGAAATAAATTTTCCCAAGGGGATGAAATTGCAAACCTTGTGACCCTGCCGTCTTTCTGGCTATGTAAATGCACAGCATTCGGCCCCCCCCCCCCTCCCCGCTCCCCGACACCATATCAGACAGATTTTACCAAGAGTTGACTGTGAAGAAATTTTATTTGCTTTTTGACGTTAGCTTTTCCTTCTCCAAGGGTTTAATGGCAAATTATTTCAACGAGCGAGCTGTAATTTCCTGAGAATAGACTGTTACTCATATTTTAAGCATGTAAAAATTCAGGTCAAACATATGCTATGGATATATTACGCAGTTGGCCAACCTTGAATCACAGTCTAAAATTGTAGGTGTAGCAAGCTATTTAGCTGGCGCTCTTGTCATTCAAGAAGTTAAATATTCGATCTGTTATTAAGTAAAAGTGAATTGAAAAAATACTTTCGAAAATAAATTTCAAGTCTGAATGATGAAAATATTCATAAAAGCAATGCCGTTTAACACTCCTATTATACAAATAACCGAAAAGATCTGAAACAATAATTTCCCATAACGAAGATAAGAGCAATAACTCCATTTTCATTAATTTTCAATAAGTGTATGCTAAAAAAATCAACAAAATAATAGTAGTAAAAATCAACAAAATAATAGTAGTGTATAAGTTGTTTATTTGCAAACGATATGCCAAGAAAAATCCTAAACATATAAAAGACGTACATAAACAAAGGGAAACACAACATTCAATAAAGTCTTTCTCCAACTTTCACATTCTTATAAACGCCAGCCAGATGTCAGTAAACCTAACATTCTTCTGTATATATATATATACACGGATTGGAATGAAGCTCATATTCAATTCAAATTTGCTGTAAATTTAAATAGCTTTGACTACATTATTCAGACATACAGTAAAGAAAGTCCTTTGTCAATTTGTAAAGGAAAGATTACTTTATATATAGTATGTGTAGTAGCAGTAGCTGTTGATGTAGTTGTATCGTGATTATTAGGATTGTTGTTGTTGTTTTATTATTAAAACTAAGAACATCCTTAGTACTAGTAACAAACGATGCAATCTGATGGAAAATGACGGAATAGACGAATGCTGAAATGCACATCAATTCACATTAGGCAAATCGTCAATTGGGTGAACGACTGAAACGAAGAGAGTTCGAGGACTGCCTATTCAAACGCCAACCAGGAACAGGGCAGAACGAAGGCAGACCCAACTCAAATGTTGAACTTGAGCCATGAATGGACTCCCGGAAGTTTCTATGCGACTGGTCGTTTTCGAAATGGATAATGAGTTTGTAGCTTCTTTGGAGTGTTACAGGCCTGAATGGTGACAAGTCAAGGGAGAGTTTGTAGCTTCTTTGGGGGGTGTTTCAAGTCCCAGATGGTGACAAGCTGAGGGTATTGTTCCCCACAAGGGATATAAATATTCCAGCTTTGGAAAGACTCGGGCCATTGTCATTTACCGTTTGAATAGGATGATATTAACGTTCTTTTTTATTTACATAGTTTTACATATTGGGGAATCATAAACTATTAACTCTAAAATATTGTCGTTCTGTTCAAACTGTCCCTTCAAAGAAATAATGTATCTAAAATTTCTACGTATGCCACAGTAAGTGATGGAAACACACCACACCATAATTTCACAAACAGATAATAAAAATTAAAAATGCAAATATTTTGAGTACAGAAGTGCATTTGCAAATCTATTTATTAGCATAAGCACAAATGCAGTTATTATAATTAATGCAAACTAAAATGCAACCCTGTTTGGAAAACCAGAAGGCTAAAAGACAAGGGGCCATAATAGGGAAAGCAACCCAACACGGAAAAGGAAACTGAGAGGTCAAGAATAAAAAAAAAAAATACCCAAGACATTACAGTAAGATAAATAGCAAATATCAAAGAAACTGTGAATTGAGACTTATGACACCGTGCTAAAAAAAAAAAAAAAAAAAAAAAAAAGCATTTGCACCACGTTTGAACTTTTGAAGCTCCAACAATTCAAGTACAGGATTAGGAAGATCATTCTTTAAGATGGTCACAACTTGAATAAACCCTCTAGAAGGCTATGTGGCACCGAACCTCACAGAAGGAAAGGTAAAGCTATTAGAATTAAATGTATATCTAGTGCTACGTGGTGAATAGTAAAGTCTTTAGAGAATTGAATGCAAAAGATGTTCAGAAGTATAAACATACCTTATACAACAGGCACAATGAACCAATCGAACGGCGTTACCATACATCTATATAAAGGTAAGGGATAAGATATTCAACAGAATTAAAATTTTTGTTCAACAATCTAAAATGAAAACCAGCTGCTGAAAACCAAGGGGGGAAAATTACTCAAAAAATGTTTCCTGATAGCCAAGTCTCCAAAAATCTTCAGGTGCTTTCTCTGTGCATAAACTTTTGGTGCAATTGAAGAGGCACGAGACCAGATATGTTTCTCAAATGGGAATTTGCGTCCAAGAATGACATCTAGGATTTTAAATGAGTTGTGTGTAGTTAAAAAAAAGAAAAAAAACCACTACCAATAAAAGATCTGGATGGGGTGGATCCAATATCTTTAAGCAGTTGACGATCATACTTTAAGTTTTGCTAGAATATAACATCATCCCAATAATTTGGAGCCTTAATTTAGCTCAAGATAAAGAGATTCAGCAACACAAAGTCTCTAATCAGATGGAATAGATGCAGCTTCAGCTATAAAAGCAATAAGTCTGTTTTCATGTCCAAGCCACATATCACATGCAGATAATATAAAAAGTAACAGGCAAGAACATTACCCTGTGGACCAGCAGAGATTACATGCCTGTAGTCACTATAGTATCAAGTTATACCTGAAAGGGTTTCATTTACAGTTAAATTGTATTGATTTTCAGGTGATGAATAAAATTTCTGAGAAACAGCTCTTAGCTGCATACAGTCACTCCATCAATGAACGAATTGCTTTCCTTGCCGAAGATTAGTAGTTTCCTGTTTCTCAAAGTAAGCACGTATACAATCGCCGCCGAATCAGCCTTTGTCTATCATTGAATAATTCAACAATCGATAAAGAATTCAGCTATTATAAAAGCGGTGAAAGAACAAAAATATCATACACCACTCCTCTTTCAAAAGAAACTGCACTTATTTTTTCTTTGAATTTCAACAAGAACAAAGCAACCCCCAGGCTAACGATATTGGCCACAGTAATCTCCACCGGCCTATCAGCATTGGACATGACGGAGCAGCCAGTCATACAAATAGACGGCACTTGCTTTAGCGTTCCCCGTAGGCTAATTGAAAGCCAAACAACGAATCTGTATCTCTCGCATTATAACTATCGAATCTTCCAATGCGTGTTTGCCAAGAGATCCGTGCTGCAACTCTTAAATAAATATTTCAGAGGAAATCTCAAATTCATTTGCATTTGGCTTGAGGTCCTCATGCGAGCACTGTTATTTGCCATGAATATACAGAAGCAGCTTGGGATATTTTTTATATATGTGCACCATTTATGAAAATCATTATGCTAAGAAAATAATACTAGGAATTATACGAGTCTACTTCAGAGCAAAGTCCGTCGGAAAGAGCAGATTAATGACGTTCGTAGAGTCCAGGCTTCACAAGAACATGAAAAAAAAAAAGTTAATGGGAAGGATAAGGAGTGTAAGTTTACCTCAGAAATGAAGTTTCTTTGTTAAAAAGATAAAGTACAAACACAATAATTTCAACTGTTTTCATGAGGCGCAATGGCAAGTGAATGTAATTTTATCCACCAGATTCAGTAACGGATAACATTGCAGTATTTCCTACAACACACCCATTTACTTAGAGGATTTTTTATATATTATATGTAAATGTATCTCCAGATGATAAACCGGTAGTATCTAACGAAAAAATATTGAAGAACCATTAGATAAGGTTTCCATAAATCAGTTCCAAAAAAGCGGGATTTTGATAAAGATCTACAGGAAGGGGTGTGGCTTCTTGGCCAGGGAATGAGATTTGGTTCTCCGAATGAAAGAGCAAACAATGAAAAAGAAAGCCTCCTAGGCTTTCTTCTCCTATTCATTTCCCTTTCATCGCTATTTAGAGTACGTAGCAGTAACAGAGCAGCAGTTGTTTGTGTTCTTGAGTTTGCTACTATATTGCTGTGAGCTTAGGAAATGCATGTTTCTAAGTAGAAGTAGCAGAGTAGCAGTGGTGGCAGTTTCATGCACGACACATGAACATTTCAGGCTGCCCCGAGCTTTCATTTTAATTATTTTTTTTTTTACTCTATTAGGGGTAGTAATTGCAGCAGTTTTATTTTATATGAATACTCTAGAGCCGTCAGAAAAAAAATACTTGGATAATTACTATAATTAAATTCCATTTCCTTCCACGTAAGAGATCCTCGGAAACGAGGTCAAGTACGTCCTTCCATGACGGTTGAACGAGAAACGATGGAAAACAGATCCCCTAACATCCAAGGGCCCATCCTCACTATCCCCCCAGCCTCCTCTCTCTCTCTCTCTCTCTCAGGTACGGGATCGTGTAGATCGCCCGCGTACACAGTGATACCAACATGGTTATAAAATTGCATTCTTTTTAGAATTCGGGCACTAACTCGGCATCGCCAGCCACTGGATTCCTCCCCACGTGAACGCAAGCCTTTTGGCCGGATTCGTTCGATTGTAAACCATTGGGAATGTTTGGAACATTAGAAATATCAGACTGATTAGTCTACAATAAATGTGCTGGATAAGCTTGCGCAAATATCAAATACTATTTTATTTTTCCTCTGCAGCTGAGACATGTAGATACTTTTTATTTTTGAACGTTTTCGTTCGGGCTTGGATAGATGACTGACCAGTGCTACAAAATGCGTAATTCTTTTCTGTCATACACGACCACCTCTTTTTTTTTTTGTTCTGACTATAAACCAAGGAATTGAAATGTACCCACGACCTCCGCCAGCGATGTTGGAGGAGGCCATGTTTTGGCTCACTCTGTTGGTCTGCTGGAGAGCAGAATCGTCCAGTGTGGACTTTCATGAAAATTTGACTCGAGGTAGGCCTCATGACTGGCATCAAGTGATAGGTTCCTTTTCGGCCCCTTATTAGGGGTGGGGCCGGGAATGTGTGCGTGGATTGATACGACTTAGTGAATTTTAGTCACGGACCGCTGTAAGAAGGGCTGGGGGAGGGTTGTTAAAGATTATTGCGTCATGGAGGAGGCTTTGAGTCACTGAATATTCTTTTTGAGGCTGTATAGGCAATAGAACGTTTTATGTTATAGTGCCTATGCCGTTTCTGTGAATAGGTTCTACAATATATAAATAACTGATCAACTTTACATAATGCTTGCATCTCCTCATATTTGAAATCACCCAAGTTCCTCGTTATTATCCGAAGATTAAAAATATTCGTACTGGTGATATATCTTGCTTTTCGTCCCTTTATATACACTGGATCTATTTAACTGAGGCCGTGCTTCATTTTGAAGTTAAGAGTGTAGTTGCTTATTTCCCTAATCACACACTATCAGCGCGCTCCAGTTTTTTGACGCCGAAAATAAATGCTCCCATCAGCGCTAATGAACTGTGCCAGATGAAACTCTCTCTCTCTCTCTCTCTCTCTCTCTCTCTGTGTGTGTGTGTGTGTGTGTGTGTGTGTGCTTTGTGTAATCTTTTTTTTTGTGTGTGTGCTTTGTGTAATTTTTTTTCTACTGTCTCTCGGCCTTTTATTTGTTATCTCTCTCACTTTGCCCTTGGTATCTCTTACTTCTCACTTTTCAACTGCAAGCAACGAAACAAATACCTACATTCTCCTAAAGGCAAGCCAGCAAATTCATATTCAGAGTTGCAGTTGCACAAAAATTATCAGGTGTTCGAATAAATCGAAAAATAAGCAGGGACATACTCAGCAACGCATACTTCGAATGAGCTGTTATTTCAGCATCATATGTGGAGACGTAGATTTCCTTTCCCACGTCTTCGAATGATTGGCAAGGTATGAATTTGGGTTCCTGAATGTTTCATCGAGGAGACAGATTGTTAACAGTGTCATTTGTGAAAATCTACGGAACGATACTACAATTTTTAGAAAGCTTGAAACCCGCACTTACAAGCGGGCATTATACAAAGGTGTTAATTCCATCCCAGCTGGGCCTAAAACCTTATCGATCCTGTTCTTCGTTTCATGTACTTCAAGATTCCACATTATAAGGCAACTAAAATAGAGACGGAAACCTGAAATTTTCCTCAGGCTTTAAAGGATATCCTCTGGCAACTTCTTGTTTACCCTCTATATCAGGGGTTTTCAACCTGGGGTACGCGTACCCCAGGAGGTACGCCAAGGGTCAGTTAGGGGGTACGCTCTCCCCATGGGTCGTTAGGGTTAGGGGCCTGGCCGCCCCACTGACTGCATAGCCACAGGTAAATAATTATAAACAATTTTCTTTATTTTTATGGAATTCTTTGCGTTTACAGTATTATTGGTTATGTCAGGAGAGTTGTGTACTTACTTCCCTTCAGTAAAGTACTTGCAAATATACACAATGGAATGTTTTTATGCGTTTGTTTTGTTTTCTACTTTATACAAAGTGAAGGAGGGTACATTATTGACATTAAAAATACCCAAAATGGTACGTGGGGAGAAAAAGGTTGAAAACCCCTGCTCTATATTATGCATCTAAACCTGTGATCAAGATTTTATTTATGAATTAAATATAGCATATGCGTCCAGCCGTATATTACATCGCGACAAAACTTACCGGTGAAAGGCATCAAAGATGAAAAATAAATATGCATATAGAAAACTGAAATTGATCCATTAGCTAGATAAATACATAAGCAATAAAATACACAAGTGTGTAAACGGTTTTCTATGGCACACACACTCACATAAATGAATACACGCAGACATACACATATATATGTAGCCTACATACCTAAAGACACACACACACACACACACACACACACACACACACACACACACATATATATATATATATATATATATATATATATATATATATATATATATATATATATATATATATATATATATATATATATGTTTATATATATATATATATATATATATATATATATATATATATATATATATAATTATATATTTGTATATATATATATATATATATATATATATATGTATATATATATATATATATATATATATATATATATATATATATATATATAATTATGATTCATTCCTTCAGCCATACAAACATAAATCTAAAACACAACCAATTTAAGCCTGGGCTTAGTTAAAAGAACTGTATAATTAGGGCTATCATGTTTGTTGTATAAAATATATAAAGTATACTACAATGACACACACCCTCTGCAGTTTTCTTTACCTAACCTAGCCGTTTTTGCCCGCAACACTAGGAAGGATGCTGCTACAAACACCATCGCTTTCTAACATCAGGTCTGATAACTAAATAGTTATCTAGGAGTTTTATCTTGGCTACAGGTAAAATGTAGAACAGTTTACCTAACGCAGCTGTGAGTCTCTTGATCTCCAAATATTAAAGGTAGGAGCAAATCCCTTCCTGCTGTTTGCTGACGTCTCCTGAATTTCAATTGTATCGGTCTTATTTCCTATTCCCTCATATTTATTCATTTATCACCTCTCCCAATAACTTGTTTCTCTTTGCAGGCTGATTTCCCTTTGGAAACCTCGTGGGTTTACGGTCTGTTGATTCTGTCTATATAAGGGTTTTCAGCTGACGATTTAAAGAAACAATGAAAGAACACAATATACATATATATATATATATATATATATATATATATATATATATATATATATATATATATATATATATATATATATAGGTCTACCCCAAAGCCAAATCAAAAGTCCTTCGTTAAAAGAAAAAGAAGAAGATATATGTATATATATATCCCATACAAAATGGGAATAAAACACGTTAAAAGAAAAAGAATATATATATATATATATATATATATATATATATACATATATATATATACATATACACACACACACATATATATATATATATATATATATATATATATATATATATATATATATATATATACATACATACATATGTTAAATATTAAGCCATCATAGCCTCTATTCCAAGAATCCATAGAGATGGATTTCCCTAAACAGGACAGCAAAACCAGGGGTAAGGGACAGGCCCACAGACCGAGCTACAGCGTGGTAGTTTAAGGGAGTGGTTCTCACGAAAGGTCAGCTCAGGTACTAACTAGTTAGGACAAAAAGGGCATCCAAAGGATAGCTAGCCTTTCCCTCCCCTTGACACAGAGATGACCTATAAACCCGAATCTGTTTTGAACTTTTATTGGTCCCAGATTGTTACTCCAGATAGGTGTTCTCTCATGGGACCACTACCAAAGCAGCCAGCCTCTAACGTTCGAAGGAAGAGCCACTCATCAGCTAACTCAAGAGGAGAGCAGACACGCCCGTGGTCTCCCTAACCTATGAGATGCTACCACTTCTCGCCTTCTAAGCTAGTACCATGGGGGTTAATGCAACTGCGTTCAGTTGTTGAAGTAAGACCAGTCAATGCTGCCCCTCACTGCAAAAGCTTGTGCAACTGGGAAGAATTATACAGTATGTGAATGAGAATTAACATCTGAGTGACAGTAGACTTTTCCCTAGACTAAACTTCTTATTTTCATTTCACTTTCCTCCTGCCCCCAAAGGTAACTCCTGGAAATCCCGCTACCACTCATTTGTGTGTTCCTTGTGGCATAAGCTAAGTGATTTATTGCTCCTTGTAGGAGTTAAGTTTAGGGATACAATACCTCTTGCTTTCAAAGACATATCGTTAAAGCCTCCTTCCATAATGCTAGAATAGTGTTGATGAGAAAAGCCTTTATGTACTAAGATTATCTGGAATAAATCTATTTCCAGATACGTGTTGTCTTCCCCCCTCTCATTGTTCTGCAACCACCACCTGTGAGATCTTGCCCCAAGAGGCATTAATTCTGTTGCGAGATTGCAAGCTATCAGCTCCTGTTATCCATTTCAAGCTTGTCAATCTACAGCCGTGGCTCCTCATGTACGATTCACGTTCACTTTGAATATTTCTTGAAAGCTATGTAATGGTCCTGTAATAGTATTTATCTAACCAATTGTTCTATTGGTTTGCACACCAGTCCACATTTATTCCATAGTGTAACTGTTTCCTCTACATTCCTTACTAACCCCCAGATATTTTACTGTGTTGTCTGGATTGCTGCTGATTGTTACCACTGAAATTGCCGGGCTGGATTGTATCCCAGCCCTAATTTATCCCCTTGTTTGTTGTGTAAATAAAGTAATGTAAAGTAACCATTTACAACTAGCTTTCAATGGTGACCTTCTTTTGTTTTAAATATAATATACTGGGTAAGTATGTTGTGTGTGTTGCATTATTGGTACATATTTGGTTATGTGTAAGTGTCCTCAGGCCAAAGTTCAAAATACATAATATATATATATATATATATATATATATATATATATATATATATATAACGAATAATAAATAATAATATATATTATATATATATTTATAAATAATATCATATATAAGAATTCATAACTGATATATATACATATTCCCATAATAAATAATAACAAAACTATACTTTTAAATAATTCATGCCAAGAAGAATTCATAACTGATAAGTGCATCTTCCCATACTAGGAATCAAACTTACTCTTTGGGTTTATGTGTAATATTTGAACTGTATAAATATACCACTTGACCAACAAGAGTGATATAAATATATATATATATATATATGTATATATATATATATATATATATATATATATATATATATATATATGTATATATATATATATATATATATATATATATATATATATATATATATGTGTATATATATATGTGTGTATGTTTGTGTGTGTGTGTGTGTATGTGTGTATGTATGTATACATGTGTATATATAAAAGTGAACATTTGTATATTTGTTTGTCCACTATAGAAATCCGAACCGCTTGACAGACCCAGACAAAATTTTGCACACAGCCTCTATGTCACTACAGAAAGGTTTTTAACTCAAAATCAAACCTCTACCCGTGACAGATATACAAATGCAGACAAAACAAATGAATTTTTCGTTTTCATGTAACCTTTTCCTTCAGTGTTACTCGGTTAATTCTCATTTTTCTCCTGACGCTCCACCATTTATTCCATGTGCTGTCAGATGCATGGTTAACCTACAACAATAAATCCAAATCCCCTAAAACAATAATTTTTTTATCAGAATTTACGTGAATTTTTATTATAATTTAGGCTAATTATTAATATAAATGTTAAACATATACCTCACTGCTTGGTTGTATTGCTAAATTAAATATTTTTGGCTTCGTTACAAAACATATTTCATAGCTATAAAGCAATGAACCCAAACCAGCAGGTCCAAAGATTTTCTTCCAAGACACATACACATGCCAGTTGTCTTCCTCATTCGTGCATGCGTAGTAGCTGCTAGCTCAACATGATGTACAAGGTGTATGATGACATTATGTCCTTTTTTTTTATTAGTTCATATGCGAATTTTCTCATAATTCGACCGTTTCTTCTTCGTTTTTACCTTCGGAATTCGCTATAGTAACCACTTCATAGCGTCATGGTGTGTATATCGTTATAAATCCAGTTTAAATGAGGTTTATGGGGTATTTTGGCAACAGCACTTCACTACATACCTATGGCGGGTAGGTCCGTCTGTTGCTGCATAAAGACAGACCTTCTCCCCTCCCTCACACATACAAACACAGACACACCTGAGTGAGAATTGTAGAAATACAATATTTTTTTTTTTATTGTCTTGTTCAGTGAAACTGCTTCTCAATTTCTTCTGGTAGAAGAATGTAACTTTCCCTTCCCTCCCCCTCACTCTCCCCTTCCTCCCCTTCCCGATTCCCCTTCCTTCTTCCCCTCTTTCTCCCTCCCCTTTCCCTTCCCCTCTCTCTTCTTCCTCTCCTCTCCTTCCTCTCCCCTCCCCTACCCATAATTGTCATTCAGAGTTTTCCCTGACAGTGCCGGGGTTGATCAGCTAGTGTATGTGTGTGTGTGTATATATATATATATATATATATATATATATATATATATATATATATATATATATGTATATATGTATATATATGTATATATATATATATATATATATATATATATAGTATATATATATATATATATATATATATATATATATATATATATATATATATATATATATATATATATATATATATATATATATATATATATATGTGTGTGTGTGTGTGTGTGTGTGTGTGTGTGTAATTATATAACTTCATTTCACATAATTCACAAAGAACGTTGCAAATTAAGTACGCAAAACAGCGTTCAATAATACTTAAATCCGAATAATTTGATTCATTTTTAAAACTCTTGGTTTAAAGGTACAGCGATGGAAAGTTTTCAAAACACTGTCACGCTTGTTAAATTATTATTTTTAACTCTTTACTTTTCTAAAAATACGAGTATTCAAGTGATCAAAAGGAAATACTTTTTTGCTTAATTCTAGTAACTATCTTACGACCGGCATTAAAGAGAAAGTGTTCTGAATGCAGAAAATGTTACGTCCAAAGAACTTTCAGAGTAGTAAGAAGAAACAGGAATACAATGACTTTTTTGACATTCAGAGACTCCGTGCGTCAAAACATTTAAGATGGGACTGTCAGAGCCACAGTCTCAAATTGAAGACTTTTAGAACTAAAGTCTATTAGTATGAGAAGTTCGAAGGCCAAAGAATATCCTACTAGACCATAAATGTGAAAAGAGTCAAGATTTTCCAGAATAAGAAATGAACCCGTGTCTATCGAAGAATGCTGTGATACAACTCTGTTTATAAATTCTGAAGAAAGCTATGACATTTTACGGTAAACCTTTCAGAGCGCGTAAAAATGAACCCCCTACCTTTTTTTGTTTTTATTTCGATTTGCCGCGTTTTCGTCAATGTACGTGTGGTTGTGAGATTCAAGACGACAGCTCTGGATATGACTGATTTATTTTTCGGAAGCCAGGAATCCATTGAGGAATGCGGACGGAAAGGTGGTCACCGACCTGCGGATCCTATGTCGCGCATTTGGGCAAGAATTTGTGTTTGTTAGATGACATATAAATGAGAATAATTTGCGTTACAATAAACGTACAAAAGTGGTTACATACATCGGCGGAAAGGCCGGACAATAATACGTATGGAGAGATATATAAAAATATGAAATAACAACATGTGATATACATGATGTGATTAATGCAGAAATGAAGAGGCGCTTGACGCCTTTACTCGATATGTGTCCCTTTTTTCCTTGCGAAGTACACCAGAGGATTACACAAAATCCGATAACACTACCCCAAGCGAGGTTACGGAAAAATGAAAAGGCAGGTGGAGGCAAAATGGCAGGAGTCTAATCTCGTGGGAACATAAAAACTAAGCTCATATAACTGATGCTGATATATCTTAAATCATGGCAATTTGTAGATAAGCAGGAAAGGGGGAAGTCGAAAATGCTGGATTAATGGAGAGCCAGAAGTGTTAGAGCAAAAGGCCTCTAATATCAGGAAACGTCAAGAGCATATGCACCACAGAAGTGGAAGCACAATATATATATATATATATATATATATATATATATATATATATATATATATATATATATATATATATATATATATATATATATATGAATGTATGTATGTATGTATGTATGTATGTATGTATGTATGTATATATGTATAAAGTCTACGCGTGTGCATATGAAACTGGTGTTAATTACATATTTTTTCTTTAGCTGAATTACTTTTGATCCAAAATTAAGCTTCAATTTTTTCTACCCCTGAGCAATAACAAATAAAAAGAAGCAGATTTATTAGTTTAAAACGCACAAACATATGATTCAATATATTTTCAACCGGGTATTAACTTGGGAAAAACATGAAATAAATCTAGAAGTTTATTCGCCTTGAGAAGGTCTTAATATATGCAACGGCGTGAATTAAACCCAAGGTATAAATTCACTGGGACTTGAAAGCAGTGTACATCATAAAAGCAAAATGTTTCATGGAAAAAAAAAAAACGCGGCTTTACGATGCGGACTGCAGAACCCTCTCATCTTTTCAATGTGGTGTGTTCAACAAAAACGTTCATGTTTACACATGCAATTTTGGGAAGAAGAAATCTTAACGAAACGAGTAATATGTTAAAGAGAAACGAAGTCATGATGCAACTTCTTAAATATCCACGTGACAAGTCGTAAGGAAACTAGTGATTATGAAAATAATGTTTCCTAATGAAGCCCCAAACATTTCAAAACAATAAATCCTCATGAAACTTCTATGGTATAAAAACAATGAATCCAAATGAAACTGCTATAGTATGAAAACAGTGAATTAATGAAATTTCCAGCATATTAAAAGTAGAAATCCCATACTATCGCTTAAAACATTAAAGGAAAATACAAAATATTAAGAGACCTTCAGAAGATTCTTATTTGCCATGGTAGTTCATCTAGAAAAGCATTTCATTCCTAATGTGTATATATATATATATATATATATATATATATATATATATATATATATATATATATATATATATATATATATATATATATATATATATATATAGTTCATCAAGAAAAGAATTTCATTCCTAATATATATATATATATATATATATATATATATATATATATATATATATATATATATATATATATATATATATATATATATATATATATATATATATAGCCACAAGTGTTGCGTGGAGGAGAAAATGTAATATAAATCCTGGTGCCCAAAGTATAAATAATGGTGCAATGCCATGATAAAAGCGCATTAACGGCCTCTCCTTAACTCCGTTTGATTTCATTATACAGCAAATTTATTTTCGCAATCGCCAGCAAAACTTCAAAAAGGAGATTGTGTTTATCTTTCCAGAAGTTTGGGGCTCAAGTTGGATCGCTACAGAGGGGAAAGGATTTCGGAGGTGAGAGATGGCACCAGATAAATAGAGAAGAAAATTTTATAACATCAGATATATTAATGTCCAGACATTTATTGACGACATAAAAATGAAGCAGATTTGAAGAGAAACGACCGAATTTTACGCATTAAATAAATAATTCTAATTTTTATGACGAAATTCATGCAGATGTTGTGAAGAGAGATAACTTACCATGAACTTTAAATGAATGAAACCGATGCAAACACTATAAGGCATGAATACAATTATATATTTAAAATTTTTTAAAACATTAAACATGTGTAGAGTCTATGAAAATAGATACAAATACATCCCTAAGATGATATTTTACTCTTTCTATACACAGTAGTTCTGTGACATCACATGACAGCAGATAACTTATGAACTGAAACAAACAAAGCTTTATGACAGGGGAATAGGCAGATCCCATTCCATGACAAGGAAGGCAAAGGGAGAATTTACGACGTGAGATAAATATTTTTCGGATACAACTTATGACATGACAAAGATAACGTTTTCAACAGAAGTTGTTTAAAGTTAGACTGCTGGGACGTAAGCTGCTTTTTATGGTGGATATTGTAGACTTTACAAAATAAAATGGAGAAACTGTGTATTAATGACTGGGGAAACTATGTATAAATATAATGTATACTATATATATATATATACACATACATATATACATACATATATATACATACACACATATATATATATATATATATATATATATATATATATATATATATATATATATATATATATATATATATATATATATATATATATATATATATATAATGAGAAATGTACACAGGCATTTCTGACATGATTGATCTCACCAATCTCTACAAACAATAATATCAGTGAAAAAACCACCATTAACTAGAACATATACATAATCAAAATAGCATACTAGATGAGGAATACATTTGAAAGATTGTGATTTACACAACGCCACTCACCATAACGAACCAGATCAGATCTATAGTTCTCAAAAATCTAAAGAAACAGGGGCAAATTTTATATGGAGAAATAAACAGTCCTAAAAGCCAGTCATTTCTTAACAGAGAGAGAGAGAGAGAGAGAGAGAGAGAGAGAGAGAGAGAGAGAGAGAGAGAGAGAGAGAGAGAGAGAGAGAGCAATGAAAAGAACGTGACTTGAAATCACCAATTATTAAGAATTTCCTTGCAAATCAGCTAAAATTACACGTGAAAAGATCATTTTTGTAGTTACCGCCGCTTAGTCCTCTCTCTCTCTCTCTCTCTCTCTCTCTCTCTCTCTCTCTCTCTCTCTCTCTCACACACACACACACACACACACACACACACACACAACACACACACACACACACGCAGAAAGGGGGATGAGAGAAGGGGACAAGAGTTGCCAAGCGCAAAGGAAAAACTAAACAAAAAGCCTAATGGTCTCTTTAGGGCTCCTAAATGGATCCTAGAAGAAAAAAAAAAAAAGTGCGGGGGTTGGAGGGCAGGAGGGGCAGAACCACATTCGACTCCTTCGTGAACGTTTGGTCAGGTAAGACACGCAAACATGGCGAGATGCAGAAGTCAATAGAGCCCTTTTTCAAACAAACCATACTTAACCCTCGATGTGTTTGTTCCTTCGTTCTGAGATACATCATTATCATTATTATTATAGTTGTTGGTGTTGTTGTAGTTGGTAGTTTTATAAGCATTAGTTTTGCATATGCAATGAAAATTTTGCGCTGCGTGGAGTTATATTTCCACGAAAATTCTGAAACGCCCAGATAAAAACCCCAAATAAATCTAAATGGATTAGTTCAAAACTCAATTTACAAGCGCACAAGGTTACAGAGATTTTGATAACACAAAAGAACACAAAAATTTATCCAAATCTGGTAAAGTTTTCCTGAATATTTTTTCTTTCTTAGTTCTCTGAAGGATATGGCCAGGAAATTGTTGAAATTGCGGAGCTATAAAACTTCTTGCTTCAACAATAAGAAATTTGAAATTGTTCTTCAGCCGGGTTCCTGTGGGCACCGGAGGAGACAGAAGATCCAGACTTACTTAGAGGAGAAGTATTATAATGGAGGCTGGATATGAGTGGAGATTCGTGGAAGATAAAATACGATGAGTGGCGGGAATTCATAGAGGTTCTTTCAGTCACCCGGTGTTCGAGGCAGTGATGATAGTGGCGGTGAAATTATTCTTTAATCATCGTTATTAGTTTATATGGTTCACAGAAAACTTGCGGAAGTGAAAAGGCCATTCACCTGATTAGACGGTTCCTCGGGATAAAATGCCTGTAGGAAAACGGAAGGAATGTTCTCCCAGTATTTGTCTTCATATAACAATCCTTTCTCCCTAAGATGTATGAAGAGCCGTTGCAACATACACACACACACACACACACACAAAGAGAGAGAGAGAGAGAGAGAGAGAGAGAGAGAGAGAGAGAGAGAGAGAGGGTGGGGGGAAGGGTCACCGTAAAATTCACCTTTCTGCTGAATCAGGCAAAAAACCCGAGGATAAAAATTCCACGATGAATCCCGCTGATTAAAAAAAATAATGTCCACAGTCTCACTGACGCCTTTTGCACTCGAGTTTCGAGATGGCTTTTTGAAGAAACTTTTCTAGAATCAATTTCCTTCGTTTTTTAAGCAATTAATGTAAAAACCTATTTTCTAAGGGATACATTAATTTAGTATAATATATTCTTTTTTATGCGAAAATCAAAACAGCTGCTATTATACGTCACGTTCGATTCGTTATCAGCACGTTCATTTCCTAATATCCCTAGTCACATGATCAAGAGTTACTTGAGTAACTAATCATGCAATGTGAATGTGACACCAGTTGGAAAATAAGGTTTCGCCTATGAAAACGTCCCTTCTCATACTTTTCACGTCACCGGAGTTGCGTGAAATTGCTATAAGGAAGAGAAGAGAAACTGATAGGCCTAAGGTTTACTTCGTTGGGGAGAAATTGAATCAGTTCAGTTCCTCTCCCTTCAGCTGTGCCTCCTTCTCCTGGATCTTGGCCAAAACAAGCCCCCTGGAAAACCTCTGTAAATCCTGCTTTCTTCCTTCGAGGTCTAATGGCATCACAGTTTTCTCTTCATCCAATGAAACCCAGATTTGGGAACCCAATTATTGAAACCCGATTTTTTGGGGATGAGTAATCTTTTTACTTCCTAACTACACTGCAGGAAATAGTATGCTGTGAGTTAACCCGCTGAATTAGATTTTGAGCAATTAAGTAACTTCTTTCGTTAACAAAGGTAATATTTTGTGTAAAATGGGCTGGGTGCAGTAAAATGAAAAGGATCAAAGAAGGCTTTCAAAATGCTGCCACACTGGATATGTAGAGAATGAGTGGGTCGACAGAGCTGAGTTGGAAACGTCCATGCATCATATCTTTTGTGAGAAGCAATCTTGAGGTTGTGGATATGTTAGGAAACGAGCGTAATAACATTTATGGAATACGTAATTCTTATTCAGTAACACAACTTCTGAAGAATATACCACATGACAGAATCAATGGAGGTCATGGCAAAGTTTTATCATACAATAAAAAAAAATAACACTGTTTACCTGTGACTATTATTTCTAAAGAGACACACCACATTTTCTTAGATATAAAACTTAAATATGTCATCTAATTCTCATTTATAACACTATCCCCATTATCCAAATGTAAAGACAGATTTACTGTTTTTCTTTGGTCACTGAACAGCTTCAGCGTTTCAGAAAATGATGAATAAACGGAAAAGATTTACTCAGTAAATAGCACACACAGTACACTACATATATATATATATATATATATATATATATATATATATATATATATATATATATATATATATATATATATATATATATATATATATATATATATATATATATATATATGTGTGTGTGTGTGTGTTTTATATATATTATATATATACATATATATATATATATATATATATATATATATATATATATATATATATATATATATATATATATATATATATATATATATATATATATATATATATATATATATTTATAAATTGTGTGTGTGCAAGACTAGGATAAATTGTGCAGTGTGAATATGGGTTGAAGAAGCTGCTGAAGAGGCTTCTGTGTGGGTGTATGATACGGCTAATGCTTTGGAAGTTTTATTGGACAGGAGGTCATCGACGATGCAATCATTTGTGCTTGAATACAGCCGTGACTGGTTGTGGAACCGTATGTTGGGGAAAAAGACTGAATGTTGAAAATCTATATATATATATATATATATATATATATATATATATATATATATATATATATATATATATATATATATATATATATATATATATATATATATATATATATATATATATATATATATATATATATATATATATATATATATATATATATATATACATATACATACATTAGCTGACCAACACAGCGCTGCCTGGAAAAACTGAATGACATTCAATAAACTATCTCTCTCTTTCTCTCCCACTTTCTCCTCCCTAACACGCCCTCTTCTCTCTCTTCTCCTCTCGCTCTCTACCTCACTCTCCCAACACACCCATTCACTATTATAGAATTCAACAACCTAAGGCCGTGTATTCGCGATCAAGTTTACCTGTCATTTATTTTGTCAGTTCATCGAAACTGCCGTCAAAACTTACATGTAGACAACAGTTTGTTGGCGGAAACAGTCCAATCACCAGCGAGGAAGAACTGATAGTATCACCTAAATATCTTCCGACCAAGTGACAGGAAATTGCACGTGTCGACAGGTTAGTGCCAATTTTGTGATGGTTTGCCTTGTATTTCATCTGGAAAGCATCTCAGATGCTCTGATCAGAATATGAATAAATTATGCCTAGGCGTTACTCATTTCACTGTTAGGCCCTTCAATGCTATTTGTAGGCTGTTATAAGTCCAAATCATACAATAAAAATCTAAAACATTATTTCCATGTGATACAGGAAATTTAGTATAGGTCTAGGCCAATGATGTCTTTTTATGATATGTGTTACTATAATGAAAGTAAACTTCATTGTCCAATTCATAAAAAACTGAACCAATCCCTCAGTTCTAATTTAAACTTATTCATTAATAATGTACGAGAATAGACGTCTTTTTTTAATAAGAAATATTTAGTCTGTACTCTGTTACGCCTTTTTACTTCTTTCCCATTATTAAGTGAATTGCTACAAGAGTTAGCCTTCCACCCACTCATCA
This sequence comes from Macrobrachium rosenbergii, assembly GCF_040412425.1. NCBI lineage: Eukaryota > Metazoa > Arthropoda > Malacostraca > Decapoda > Palaemonidae > Macrobrachium > Macrobrachium rosenbergii. The sequence continues at coordinate 11,554,276 of NC_089744.1, forward strand.
TATTAAGAAAAAAATGGCAAAACACTTTCTATACAGCTAACTTCAACTCATGATACGTATTTCTTATATTGATTTTAAGGATTTTTTTAACATAACAATAAATTACAACTCATTACCTTTACAATGACAGCAAATTCCTTAACGTAGAATTGTGTATAAAGTTATACATACGGCATCTAAAAACTTGGTCAATTCGTACAATAATGTAATCATGAATCAAACAAAATCTTTCCCTTATTGGAGGAATGTTAGGCAATCGGTTATTTATGGTTTTGAATAAATACACGTTGATAAATGATAGAAATGAATATATATCATTCTAATATATAACCATACACAATAATTTTATTTTCCTAAATGATGGGAACACTATTCCTTACTGTGTATGATTACATCAACGAAAGGTATGAAGTGACGTGCTGTGTAAGCTGTGAGCAGTTCAAGTCACTTGAAGTGCAGTAGTTGCCATTTCTGAATTTAATCCCTATTTGCATCTAAATACATTTACCCTCCAAGTGCCTTTAGGAAAAGATTTCCAAATGTACTGATCTACATTCCTGTAAAGTTTTTATCTAGAGTTTTCAGTCATTATCTTCCAAGTAATCAGTACCAAACAACGTGAAAAAACACTTATCTTTCGTATGCAGTTAAGTTTTTTGCCAGTTCGCATGATAATTAATTCCAATCGTTAACCACGTTTAGCCACTACCATGTATGCACGGACT
>NC_089744.1:11560000-11575000 GCF_040412425.1 Macrobrachium rosenbergii
TCCGTCTGTTATTTGTAACATTTTTCAGGGTGATTGGTGAATTTTATGAAGACCGACGGAAAAGCTGGCCAAAGTCAGTATAATAGACGTAATTTTCACAATAGTTTGGTGGAGTTCACTTATTTAGCTGTCTCATCGGTATTTATAGGTCAATATACTTACGGACACAATTCAGGTAAAAATTTGTCGCAGTAAAATACGTTTATGCCACAGAGTAACTGAGGAATTTATTGAAAGTCCGATCTTGCTTCGCCGGCGTTATGACATACCATTAGGTGTTATTGTACTGTGGAAGTTCTGGTTTACTAGTTTGTTTACTCTTTGTGAAAAGAATTCAGTTTTCTTTAAATTCATTATGTGACTAAATCTTCAGTCTCCGATTGCACAAATAACACTAATTGTCATTTTTAGGTCCTAGACAGCTAAAATTGAAACGTTTTACGGCTTGTGAGTAGGTTCTTATAATAAATACAACGGTGACAGTAACTATACAGTAGTAACCCAGACATGGATATCAAAATATCCAAAACTTCCTTTAATGCAGAAGTATTTTGCTAAAATACTAAGGGAGATTATAAGTTAGAGAGAGAAAAATTGTATCCATTTAAGGAGGAAAACTGCTTCATGTAAGGAACTGAAATGAACAACAAAACTGTAAGCCTGAGAAGCTACAGCACCGGAGAGGGACATAGTAGGGACAAGATTTCACGCAGACCTCAGGTTCAAACAAATTCTAGAACAGAATTTAATTCGGGTTTTCGGAAGAAACCATATGTATCTGACTCGGCGTTTGCTGGGGAAGGTGCGGCGGAAGAATTAGGTTACCTCCGAGTGCTATAAATATATTTCATTGTTCTTTTTTCCCCCTCTCTTCCTTTTCGCAGTAGGCAACCTTGCTCTTTCTCTATTCCTGTGCCACTTTTTCTCCCCCTCTTTTCCTTGCTATCGGCTCTCACAGCCGGAGTCTAAAATAAGAGCCCCATTATTCTCCAGCCTTTTGAACAACAATGCAAGTCTCGTCGGTAATAAAAATAAAAATATTTGTCCAAAGGGTATGGGATACTCATAAACTCCGATCGAGATGTTTACACAGGTTGCAGAATATAAAGATCTCTGGTTCTCCATCTCAATGGTGCTATAACCTCTCAGGGATATTTCAACTTCGGAGAATTCCTTAATGTGATCTATGGCCAGGATTTGCAGGAGAGGGAGGGGGAAGGAGGAAGGAAGAGGGAGGAGGTCGGAGAGAGGAGGGCAGAGGTCGGAGGGCGGGGAGGCTGAGGGGAGGGGTTGCTAAAGAATCTTTGAGGCCAAACTCGGAAATATGTTTCAAAAGTGTTTGCGAATATTATCGCTTTTCTTCCCCGCTCTTCTGTGCAAGCGAACACAAAATTGGTGATTTTGAGCACTGAGAGCGTCTGTTTGTTTTCCCACTTGCGCCATATTCTGGGAACATGAAAGGAAAAAACTAATTTTTTATCGCAATCAACCTTTAATGAGTCGATGACCTACATTGTTGTGACGTCAGTATTTTTATATGATTAATTAATCAGCTTAGTTCAGGAGAGAGAGAGAGAGAGAGAGAGAGAGAGAGAGAGAGAGAGAGAGAGAGAGAGAGAGAGAGAGCAAAGGAAGGCAGGAATGTAAGAGAAATGCAATAAAAGACACGAGAAGATTGGCAGACACTTTTTCTTTTTCTTTTTTTGTCACCATTGATAACTGATTTGCTGACTTAAAACTGTCTGGCTTCAATCACCTTTATAATTCGTAAAAGCCTGGCTGTAGTCAAACACAGTAATACGACCCCACTGATTTTCCAGAGAGAAATACGAAATGAACGGAATGAGCAATGAATGACCAATAATGTCTTTTATAATAAGAGTACAGACAGCCCTTTTATGCCAGGTTTGCCTTATAAATCAATGCTAAAAAAGGGTGACGAGGGGAAATAAAAAAAAAAATGGGTAAATTGTGAAATTTCATTAGCACTTCAAATAATCTACATTAGGTACCCCGAATAACGCATATTTTCAGAATCTTACCACTATTATCTTTCCTATGGTAACCAAAGTACGCTTAAGGCCTCAGTGAACTCATGCCAAATATCTCTTTCTTGTGCTGCAAATTCAAGAACCATTATATTATACAGATACTAGAAAAATACGACCTTTTTTCCTCCAACACTTATAAATAGTAATTAATGAAAAACTATCATTTATACTAATATAACGCACCATTTTCAGACCAAAAGGAAAACATTAGAGGCTTAACAGTTTCTCTGAATATTTTTATGTTCTGAGACGGGCGACTGGAGATGCGTGGAGGTTTCGGGGAAATAAAGGCAGAATTTCACAAAAGCTCTTTGCGTAGCATGGTGTTGGAGACACTGGTATTATGATAATGTTTTCAAAACATCTAGCTTTAATTGCACTTCATATTAAATATTGAAAATTTAAATGTGAACAGAAATCCGCTTAATCCTGTTCAGAGGCCTTCAAATATGCACAAGACCTTCCCTTCTCACATTTATACGTCCAACCCTGCCAAGTTTTGGAATTCTTCCCCTATCTCGTTGTTTGCCCAGTTCTTATCACATTCAGAATTGTAGGAGGTGAGTTTATCGCTTCCTTCGGTACTAAACGTCGCTTTCTCTTTAATCCTCCCTTCTTTTTATACAATTCACACACGAATGAGGCTAGACAAGAACATGATGGGGCACGTGCCACATTAGTTGATTTCTACTTGCTTTTTGTATTTCTATCAAGCCTGGATTAGACAGTGGAATAAGGTTATCAGTTTCATCTGCCTTTAAAAAAATAATGTGTCCAGATACTATACAAGAATAACAGAACGAAAAGCACAAAACTATTCTGTAATTCAAGCTGACTCCGTTACCTTAGCAACGTCATTTGAATAGCTTTTCTGACTTCTGTAAGTACAGTGCTGCTCACACTGTATAGGCACAATAAAACAAGTAAAAATGCGCCGAAGTTTCTTCGGCGCAAAAGTTTTCTGTACAGTCGCTACAGCGTATAATCAAGGTCACCGAAAATAGATCTATCTTTAGGTGGTCTCGACATAATGCTGTATGAGCCGCAGCCCGTGAAACTTTAACCACAGGCCGGTGGTGGCCTGTTCTATATCGCTGGCAAAAGCACGATTATGACTAACTTTAACCTTAAATAAAATAAAAACTGAGGCTAGAGGGCTGCAATTTAGTATGTTTGATGGTTGGAGGGTGGATGACCAACATGACACTTTGCGGCCCTCTAGCCTTAGTAGTTTTTAAGATATGAGGGTGGACAGAAAAAGTGCGGACACAAAAAGTGCAGACAGACAGATAAAGCCGGCACAACAGCTTTCTTTTACAGAAAACTAAAATGGAGAATTCTTGCATTGTTTTTGAGCATGCCCAGTTGTAACACTTTGCTTCAATGTATTGGGTCCAATGATGCTCAAGAACTATCCCACAGTGGAAGAATGTGGCACCCTTGGCTGCCAAAACTTACTCATAGCATGAATGATTTCATTATTGCTTTCAAAAACGAGACCACACCGACAGGAATTAAGTTTAGGAAACAAATATAGTTATGTCTTGGAGCAAAATTAAGGCCGCTCACTGTTTTCCACTACATTCCATCTCGATTCTTTTTACGTGCTTTTATTCAACTTGACTTGTGTCTGTCTGTTTGTTTGGGTCAAAACTTGTAACTCAATTTTCGACCTTTTCCTTTCGTCCGCTGAACTTGAAATTTTGCATGGTTACTCAATCCCGGTGACAATATAACCCTACCTGATCAGTAGGTCAGCAGTGACCTCTAGTGACCCTACAGTGACCTCTCTCAGTATCTCAGGATTTGCATGAAACAATTCGGATTTTTCAAACCTTCTTTGGCTCGACAGGATATCACGTTCAATTTCGTTCGCTGCAATCTGAAATCGGTTACAATTTCTGTCAAAACTGAAAAGTATTAAATAATAAAATATGATTAAATAAAAAACACGCTTTCATTAAAATGTCCATTAAAAAGTACAAAATAATTTCTTCATATCGTGGTGTCTCAAAACATTCTGTAGTTTTTAGTGCATTTTAATAAAAGCGTGTTTTATTTTATTTTATTTCCAACAGACACAGTCCTAATGTGCACTCAAGTCGGATATGATGATAAAACCTTACGATATCCTAAGATCACTGGCCAAAAATGTTTTAACACCATCATTAGCCAGAAATTTTGAGAGAAGTAAAGAACAATAGCGTGTCCATTGTTTGCTATGAATCTTTGATTCATGTTCATAGTCGTGATATTTTAGGTTACTAATCTGCAGCCTGCAAATACATTAAAACTGTCCTGCGTATTTAAACAAGACTTGTTCGCAAGGCTTAAGCCTTTAGCTCGTCATCATAGATTGAGCCAGCCTTGTACTAGCACGAGCTCTTGCTCTAGGGCAGCCGGTAAGTCAATTGCTGACAGCCAAAAATGACATCCATCCTTAGTTACTGGTTGACGTCACTGACAATCCTACCTGGGGGTCATCTTCTGCGCTGTCCCTGCCCAACTTGAACTCAGCAGCCCACTTCCTAATGGTGAAATACAAACGGGAGTTCTTACCGAGTCTATTGGCCATGTCTTCTTGGATTTCCATTGGTCTTACATTTCTTTTACATACTTTCGTGACACTGAGATTCTGACTGAAATTAGTGACTTTTAAAATGCCTCACCTGCAAGATGATGAAGACAAACAAATGAGTTCTTTTGTATAACTACCTGAGTGGTTACAGTATAATGCACCGGATATCTTCTGCTCCTGCTTTTCATACTAAATGAGGCTTAGACATTTGGGGCTGACCTCACATATCAACGCAAACCTGAAATCTGGAATTGTCATCTAGGTTCATATCTGATAAGAATGATAAAAAGTGACGAATTTTGCCACCAATATTGGCTACTCGGTACGCAGTCTGATAGAAAAAAAAATCAAGAAAACCTGTTCGCGTGACACTGCCTAAGTACGACGCAGCTGCTGTTCGGTATTCGCATCCACTCCAGGAAGCAAACCAGACACCGGATTGAATTATGATCCTCCCCAGGGCAATAATGAGGTCTCGTAAAAACAGGATCGGATTATTGGATCCATCCGCCTGCGAAGTGAGAGTCAATAAGGAGGAAGAGGATATTCTGTTTTGGGTTACAAAATTAATTATTGATAAATTTAACGAGCTGTATTTCTCTACGAAGGCCGGCGGATCACACAACGAACCAAACATAAGCCTAAAACAAAAGTGAAAACGTTTAAAGAAGAGAATGGGAAACCTAAAAAAATTATTGGGAAACAGAAGGATCATTTCAAAGATAACTATAAAAATACCTTTTCAAATTATTATTGTTTTCGCTGTTATAGTTGACATTGTTTGCACTTATCCGTACAAAACAAGGCTAAAAGGTCAGAAGCCCACATGAAAGAAAAATACGAATAAAAAAAAAAAAACAACCAATAAAGAATCCGAGAGAGCGGGATGTAGAACAGACTACTCCAATAGGCCAGAGACTGCAAGAAAGGATGTTAAAAACGAAAACATAAAAACTGTGAATAACCTGAAAATTCGGTCGCATTTTTCTCCCATTTCCAATGACCTTCGCTACTATGTTCATAAACCAAATAAACTTACACGTGTCATGTTTCTGTCACGAAATTGCATATCTTCTTCTTCTTCTTCTTCTTCTTCTTCTTCTTCTTCTTCTTCTTCTTCTTCTTCTTATCGTAGCTGATTTTTCCATGAGTAAATCCTACAATGAATGGGAATCACATTCGTGTAAATTTGGACCAATCCCGATTGAGGTCCTGACCTTGACTGTCAGGTTGTAAAAATTACCAAACAAACAAACGAACATATAAATATATACTGCATATATATATATATATATATATATATATATATATATATATATATATATATATATATATATATATATATATATATATATGTATGTGTGTATGTGTGTGTGTGTGTGTGTGTGTGTGTGTGTGTGTGTGTGTAAATATATAATATATATACAGTATATATACATACATATATATATATATATATATATATATATATATATATATATATATATATATATATATATATATATATATATATATATATATATATATACGAAAAAGTATAAAAATAAGTAAAATAATATGATAATGGACGAGAATAAGCTTTTGGATAAACCCAGATTGACTGAGCGACCTCAATCTGGCGAACTGTACCTGCAAAATTCAAAATATGTAAAGCTACTTACATCTAAGTAGGTGGCACGTGCAAGTGAAACTACGTTGTGGGAAATCAGCCATGTCTTTTTTGTTGTTCTTGCTTTTACGAGGCGTAGGACTTCTCGACGATGGAGCTTATCAGAGGGAATACAATCCCGTTCAAGAAGACTGAAACACTTTATATCTATTTTTCTAAGGGTAATACCAAAGGGACAGACAACATGCTGACCTGAAATAGCTTAAAAAAGAAGGGCTGGAAATCGACGGCCTCTTGAAAAATGGAAAACAGGAATAGTTACATGAATCTAGATCTATCAGAGAGAGAGAGAGAGAGAGAGAGAGAGAGAGAGAGAGAGAGAGAGAGAGAGAGAGAGAGAGAGACTGTCGGAAGAAAACGGCTTGTAACTGATAACAAACAGGCCCAACAAAACAGGTTGGTTACATGACTCTGGGGAAACAGATTAAGAACTGATCAAGCAATTTGACTTACACTCACAAAGCCTCAACAGAATGTGGACAAACAGGGCGGGGTTAGTTGAGGCAACAACAGTCCAGCACCGCACAATCACCATTTTCAAAGGTGATACAAGGAACAGGTAGAAGGCCGTGACCTTACGGAGAGTGAAATTGCGTCAAGGCTTGTAGTAAAAGAATGGTCATTCACCAAAACGAACCCTATAGTTCAATTACATCAAGAAGAATGCTGCGTGGGTTCCTGCCATATATGAAAGCAATGTTCTATAAACTGTGTGAATAATGAAAATGGGAGAACATTCCAAAGGGTTGATAATGAAGCAAAAGAAATGGAAAAAAAGTCCCTAACGCGGAGAGAGATGATTTAGAGAAACGGAAAGCTAGAGTCAATGATCAACAGAAATGCCTTTGATTTCAGCGCGTCAAGGTGGGAAACAAATAACGTAAAGCAAACCAAATAAGAGAGCAGGATTTATTAAGCGTGATGAAGAAAATAATCTACTTGCAAGTCGAGACAAAATGTCCCATTCTTTTTCAAGCAGATTAAGTAGCAGAACTACACGACAAGTTTCAAGTAACTTCAATACCCAGACTATTGATGGAAGTGAGGCTTTTTATTTTCGGTCAGACAGAAGAGAAGTGAAATACACAGCCAATACATCTCGGTACTCCATTTACTAAAATTAAATCTCTTTTTTGCATATATACCAAAAAATTTACTGAACACATACATCAGTAAAAAATCAATTATTATTATTATTTTCAGTTAAGCTTCTATCGCAGCTGAAAAAGCAAGATGCTGCGGGTGAAAGCAATTCAATAAAATCTGTAAGTGAAATCATAAAAAAACGAGTAAAAAATGCGCCGTAGTTTCTTCAGAGCAATCGAGTTTTCTGTACAAGGTATAATTCTGTATGAGCCGTGGCCTGTGAAGCTTTCAGCCACAACCCTGTGGTGTACTGTCCAGCAACGTTGCCAGACGCACGATCATGGATAAATTTAACATTAAATAAAGTAAAAACTGCTGAGGTTAGAGGACTGCAATTTGGTATGTTTGATGATTGGAGGGTGGATGATCAACATACCAATTTACAGCCCTCTACCGTCAGTAGTTTTTAAGCTCTGAGGGCGGACAGAAAAAGCGCAGACGGACAAACAAAGCCATCTCAATAGTTTTCTTTTACAGACAACTAAAACAAGTAAGAAAAAATAATCACATTATAAAAGGAGACTCATTTGAGACTTTTTAACCAAAATTGTATTTGCAACCAGTATGAACTTGAGAAGTTCCAACTACATGATTAGGAAGATCACAGTACAGTTTGGTCACAGCTGCAAGAAAACTTCTAGAAAACTGAGTGGTGAGACAAAACTGAACTCACAAATGAAAAGGCAGGGATGCTAGAATGAACTGCAAATCAATTATTACGAGGTTCATGGTGTAGTCAGGGAAGATCTGACTACCAAGGAAGATCAGAATTATGAATCTTATGAAGCATGCACCATAAGCTAATCGAAGGCCGTAGCAAAGAATATTGCCGAGATCTCGAACAATAAATCTAACTGAAGGGGTGACTTAACTTCTGAAAACCAAACTGGAGAACAATACTAAAACATGGAGGAATAAAAGCATATATATATATATATATATATATATATATATATATATATATATATATATATATATATATATATATATATATATATAAAATATATATATATAAATGTATATATACATATATACATATATATATGTATATATATACATACACACACACACACACACACACATATATATATATATATATATATATATATATATATATATATATATATATATATATATATATATATATATATATATCTCAGAAAGATAGAGAAGTTTCCGAAAATGTGAAAAAAAATCGAAATATACAAAATATTTTGTCTATTTGCAGGAAGAATAGACCAGATATGTTTCCCAAAAGTGAAGTTACAGTCATGAATGGCCCCCAGAATAATAAATAATTTGCATGTAGCTCAAGAGCATCGTCAATTAAAAGACCGGGAACGATGGGGGTCCACTGTCCTACACCTGCTTATTATCATCTATTGAGTTTTGTTCTGACTCAGCTTCAGTTAACATAATTCACAACAATCCAACTGAAAAACGCTTGCATTATTGTTGTGCAGATTCACAATAGATCTCAATGTAAGAGTCTTGTTCCAACTCTTGACACTTCTATGGCAGTTTTACTGTTTTGGAAATTACGATCAGTCAGCAGGAAAATATTATCAAAAATTTTACAAGAACATTTTGAATAAGCGTTCATCATCTCTGATAACCACTATACATAATGAATTTACAATAATATTTATAGTCAATGAAAATTAATATTATCATGATATTAAACAGAGTTCTGCTATCTTGAGTGTATATAATCATCATATTCAGTTTTCTTATAATGATTTATTCATGCTATTATTAACTCAGATTTTGACTCCTGAAAGTGGGGCACTTCTGTTACCCCAACAACGGTTAAATTATTCAGCTAAGGGTATTTATCAACTCACCCTGTCTAAAATTGTCTGGCTTTTTAAAAACCCAACCATCCTCTGAGAACACGGTACCCTTTACGCAAGGCTCCTTTAGTTATTGATGATAAAATATTCACCTAGGAATTAAAATAGCCTTATAAATATTTATTGTCGTCTTGCATGTCTTGTTGCTAAACAATTTAGTCAATTACTCTGACAGGTTCCCGATAAGCCATGACAGTAAGCTACATGGAAATAAATCATAACATCAAAAGAAATTAAGACGTCCGTTTCTCACGGCAGGACAGCTCCACCTGCTTCCGATATGTAAAATTCTAAGCCAATTATTCAGTCAACCTTGTCTCAGCTTTTAAGTTTCAGTGATTTGATAGAACTATAAAATTAATGTTGTTAGTCCACGCGTGTGCTTACAGCACTCGACTCGCATCTTTTGCAATACCGTATCTTCGCTTTGAGTCACAACAAATCACAACAAGACCACCTTACAACAGATGAACTGCAGATGCAAAAGAAACTTAAAATGGCTGTGGAAAAAGGAAAACATCAACAGACAGACTATTTACTAAGCATTACTCACCACCCAAAAACGTTCTCGGCAATATGATGTCAACATCCCAACCTTACCTAGAAAGAAACAAAAGAGAAAAGAAATTATTACAGGACTTAGCAATTTGCCATTTTTGAAGAATCTATGCTTCACTGGGTCTCAGACTAGACTTTATATTTTCTAACTGAACTTTGTTTACTATTGCTCTATCGGTTCTCCAGATTCAGTTTACCTATTGTCGATTACAACTGGCACCTAAAATCGTTTGTTAGTTTCAGCAACTCCTTTATGGGGCTTGGGATTGGTTAGAGGGAACGAGAATGGAGGCTGGAATTGGGTTCCTTTTGTGCGAAATTTTACCAAGTTACCAACCTCGCAAAAGGGAGGTTGTGGCCAAAGGAGCCTTTTATCCCGTGTATTAGTAATGTTAAAAACAAAATCTGTCAAATAGGAAACAATAAACCGTTTCCTATTTTCTTAATATATATACTGCCTAGAGACTACTTGAACAATGGACGCTATCTGTATTTCACGCCCAACAGAATAAACAGAGAAAAAGTACTATTAATATTTTGACTGCGACTATTGCTATTAGTACTTTACCAACAACGACACCAAAACAACATCGACAATAATAATAATAATAATAATAATAATAATAATAATAATAATAATAATAATAATAATAATAATAATAATAATAAAGTGGCAGGGGAACACTAATAAAAGTAACACTAATAATAACACTAATAATGCAAGACATTTTCAAACACGAAATTCTTTCCCAGGGGAAAAATACAAGCAGAAAAACTGCATGCTGAAAAATCAGCTCACCCTCCCTCTTCTTTCATCTGAAATTGCATCCATGATTGAGGCAGTTTTACTTTTAACCGTATTTACGGCATTTTCTGCATGCGCGGCCACCTATAATCATAATATTTGTATTTCGGGAAAGAGAAAATTATGCCACAAAAAAGAAAAATAATAATAAAATTGCCAGAATCCTTCCACATATTGCATGATCTCTGGTGATGTCGAGGTTTTCGTTTATGCGAATGTGAAATTAGATACTAAAAGATATGATGCAAAATATTTCCTAATCATAACGCAATAGAATCACGATACTTTCTGCTCTCATGGCCAACGTTCTGGTTTTCTATATTAATGTAACCTAAATACTAATGCGAAAATGATTATATATTACATCAGTTGAAATTGCATATGAACATATATATATATGTATATATATATATATATATATATATATATATATATATATATATATATATATATATATATATATATATATATATATATAAAATATATATATATACATGTATATATACATATAAATATATATATATATATATATATATATATATATATATATATATATATATATATATATATATATATATATATATATATATACTTTAATGAAAGCAACGTAAAAATTAGGAAAGGTAACTTGCATTTAAGAAAAACCAGATATGTTCCATTACATAATTGTTAATCTACATAATGTATATATCCATATATACATTATATATATATATATATATATATATATATATATATATATATATATATATATATATATATATATATATATATATATATATATATATATATATATATATATATATATATATATATATATATATATATATATATGTATGTGTGTGTGTGTGTGTAAAAAGCATGTCTATATATCTTTTCTTCCACCACATCCAAATATGCTAATGATACTTAAAGGATTTTATTCACTTTGAACATCGCATTATTCCTGACCCCATCTGACACGATTAAATATAACAAATTCGAAACGTCCAATTAGATAAATGATCATGTTATCTTCTAAGTCCCCCAACGAAATTCATTTTCTTCTGATGCTGCCTTATACCAGGTTGTACCATAAATAACGATGCATTATTTTTGACATTACCAATAATTATGGAGATTTAATGTAATATCGCAACAAATATGGGAAACTATCCGTCCTTTCAAGATTATCCTTACCAGTGAAGGCCAACTGAAAAAAAGAACGAGTTAAGAAAGACGCGTTTCGTAAAAGAATACATATTGATAAAATAATACTGGAATGAAAATATAACTTATCACTTTTATGCCTTTCCCAAAACATACAGATAGAATGTTAAAAGAGAGGGCACAATAACTTCCAAAAGTATAGTTTCGATCGTAATTACATGGTATTATGCCATAATTTATTAAAAAATTTTAAGTAAAATATAAAATAACGGTATTAATACATTTTCCATAAATGATATCTTAATTTTCGGTCCGTAAAAATGACAAAATAAAACGTGGAATGCAATCTTCGAGCTTCAAATGATACAATATTTCTCTCGATTTTTCATAAATTTTCTATAAAATAAATCCCACGCATCATTTCGCATTTCCTCAATATTACCAGAAATAAATTGCTATTTTTAAGGTTTTATCCTCTCTGGGAAAGTCGCATTACTTCAGATATTATCAACAACCAGAGAAAAACACATCATATATTTATGAATTATTTCTCTTACAGAATAGTGCTGCTTACTAATTTCACAATAATTATAAAAAACACAACTTAATAACGCAATAACTGTGATAATTAAACCGCTTTACTTTTTCATTTTCATTTGAGTCTCGATGACCTTTTATTAAAACCGTTCAACTCCAAGCACCGTCAAGGGGATGTATGTTTCATTAGCCTCGTAATATGCTATAATCATTATCTATCCAGTTTACCGCATCTAATTTAATTCAGATCGGTCAAGCACATCACACAATTTAGGACGATTTTTGCAATGATATATTCTTACGCATATTACATCAAGCAGATTTATTTTGTTTCATTTTCACGCGTGCAAACGTATGCACACAAATGTAAACATATGTAAATGAAATAGGTCTGAGTTATATGATTTATATGAACACAAACACAAGAACACGTGTGTGTGTGTGTGTATGTATGTATGTATCTATCTATCTATATATATATATATATATATATATATATATATATATATATATATATATATATATATATATATATATATATACATACATACATATACATACTGTATATGTATATATATATATATATATATATATGTATATATATATATATATATATATATATATATATATATATATATATATATATATATAAGAATATACACACATATGTTTGCGATTGTGTGTATGTAAGATGTTTAAATACATTTTCACCCATACACGGGCTACTGGGAAGACGTTTGTGAAAATGTAAGAAGTGATTTAGTATGGTACATCTTTCATTTATAGGTAAGAAGATAAAAGAAGCAGTGGCTGACTTAAGCTTTCTTAGAAACCGCCCCTCACAACGGAAGTCATAATTGTGAAAACATATACATGTAAGAAAAAAATCGTTTAAGGGATAAATAATTCGCTTAGTTCTGTGTGTCGCCAAAATCACTAAATCTTTTTCATGTATGTATGTATTCATGCATATATGTATGTGTTACTTGACTGCCAGAATCAATTGCCTACATGTCTATTTCAACTGAAAATATAAAACTTAATATATACGAGCAGATCATGTTTTCAAAATAAAAATAGAATCTTTCATATTTTTATTTAATTGTAACTTAATTGTATACGGTGGATTCTACCCCTAAAATATTTTGCATATTTTTCTATACCATAGATGAAAGCAAGGACGAACAGCATTAACGATGGTGAAAAACAATAAATAAATAAATGAAGGACAACGCTAGTCATGAGGGGAGGTTCAAAATACATTAAGACATACAGTAGCTCATCGTACTGTCATCTACCAGAAGGGAAGGCTGTACGATGTTATGGGCTATACGAACTTATGGACGAGAGTTTGGAGTACGGCTAATATAGGAAAAGTACAAAGAATAGACCACCAACACATATGTATATATACAGTATGTGTGTATACACACACACACACACACACACACACATATATATATATATATATATATATATATATATATATATATATATATATATATATATATATATATATATATATAGATGCTGTAACTCAATGGAAATGCACTGTGTTAGCCTTTGCCAGGTCCGTGGTTCGATTCCGGACAACTACTCACCAATCGAACTCTCTGTGGAAGGCCATCAGCATCAGAAAGGGGCAAGACCTGGGCATGGAATAGCATCCTCACACACTATAGACTTGCTGAGGACAAGAAGGCTATATGCTTCAAACGCTAATCCTGTACAACTAAATATGCGTTAGGTGAAAAGCATACATACATACATACATACATACATACATACATATATATATACATACATACATATATATATATATATATATATATATATATATATATATATATATATATATATATATATATATATATATATATATATATATAAGATGCAAGTTGAGAAAAGTTCGATGCAAAGTCAAAGTACTTTTTTGGCCGATATATTACTGTAGCTGAAAACCTGTGAGATAGGAATATGGACAATGGATGCCGTGTAAAATGGCTGAATTTTGCAGAGGATACAGTGCTCACTGTGGATAGTAGAAGGAAAACGCAGAGACTGGTGACATACTTTGCAAGTGCTGTAAGAGGGTAATTTGAGAGTTAATGTGAGTAATGTTATGACGTTAAATGTTAACCAAGAAGTTTGGCAAAGAATGTTAATATAACTGTTGTAACAATGGATACGATCGAAGCGTATAAATGTTAATAATAAAATCAGATGTGTGATTTACAGAAAAACTGAATTGAGAAAGGTACTGGGTTTGTCCAAAGCTCGGGAAAAAGACTTGAATTATGTAAGGAAGCCAAGGTGGAAATCAATTGTAAGGTTGAATGTAAACAAAAGAAACTGAATTTGTTGGGTGAACTGCTTACGAGGTTATATGAGATGTGAGAATTGAAACTGTGAAAAGTGTGGAGGTATGCAACTGTAAAACAGTTAGCGAGATAACACGCTGGACCAGTGTCCTGAGATGGTTCGGCCATGTGGAGAGTGAGAATGAAGATAAGTTGGTGAAAAGCGCATAATTTGAAAGCGCTAGGAGGAAGGGAGAGGGGATGACATTAAAGGTGCTGGATAGACTTCGCAGGATATGTACTGTGAAGGAAGGCATTATATCCAGAGCGCGAGGGAGTCGTGGAAAGCAGCGG
>NC_089744.1:11580000-11600000 GCF_040412425.1 Macrobrachium rosenbergii
CAGTTCAGATAAAGGCATTTTAAAATTACACTGAAAAGGAAGATAAAATAGTTCGCTCTTTTTACTTCCTCTAGTTTAGGGCCTATAGCACCTCAATTTTCTAGCTAGACGAATTTTTATTCCTGTACAACTATAAAAGACAGAATCGCACTTCATACAGACCAGACGATTTATATTTAGAAACATATGAACTAGAATCCTGATATTCTCCTTACTTTGGGGCCTTTCTAACCAGCTAAATGGACCACAGAATAAAAACTCATTTTACTCCCTTTATCTTCATCCCTTTATAGCATGAGAACAAAGATCACAAATTAAAATTCAATCATTCCCAGGCAAATCTTAGTCAGCCCAAATGGAATATAAGTACAGGCATTCCTTTCGCCTCATTCATCACGGGGTGGAGGTGGGGGGAAGATTACCAACGTTGAAAAGGCAATCCTGGCCTTGATTTAAGCATCATTACCGCACCATTCGGTGACTCTGTCCTTCCAAATGACCTGATTCTGACTCTAATCTTCCCTGTTTCTAACTAGAATCTTCCATCGCATGTCCTTTATTCCTCTTATCACCTATTTATTCGCGGAAGTTATCTTCGCCATTGAAATCATTAACGTCACATAAACATCAAGGGAAAAGTTGTATACAAACCAAAGCTTTGTTATGTGGCGTCATGTTTGGATTACAGTTGGGAAATACCTCAAAGGGCTTTATGTAAATGTCCCCCCGGGCACAACCATAAACCAATCTCTAACTTCTATTTTCATTAGATATTCACATAAAAATTCATCGGTATAATGTTGCTCAAGTTCAGCGTTGGTTCTCATCATGGAAATGATCCAGAGTGGGAGAGTGGGAGAACGGTGGCTAAGACAGAAAGACGTATACCAAACTGACTTAGAAAGTTCGACTAAATTTGTCACTGCCACCACAATAAGAACATGAACAACTAAGGTTATGATTTAACCTTTTTCATGCGGAAATTATTAATACATAGCATTTTCTGCATGACGATCCTAAGCCATTAAATGACAGCTTATGTAACATGCTTGTTCACACACAAAACCTAGTAAATATTTTAGGGGCTGCATCAGAATCCTGTAATTTAAACTATGCTGTTGACAATAATACCCAAGTAGAGGGTGCACTTGATTACAAAATAGAAATATATTAATTTGGTAAAAGGAGACGGAGAAATTATGGATAACAGTTTAACTCGGTTATTCGTAAGCTGTTCAAGTGGAAAACGAAACTACGCATGAAGAATAAAACCCTAATAACACATCTTGCCGGGCAAACCAACGAAGCAAACACCTCGTTTGCAGCACAGAAAGGTACCTATATAAAGGGCCTCCATCTGATGTGGAAACTTACCTGCTCTGGAGATTAACGTACGTAATAATCTTATGGAGAAAAATCACGTATTAAAATGACTAAGTAATGTGGCACCTTATCTGCCATGGAGAAAGTGTAGAATAATACATTCTGAGCAAAAAAAAAGAGTATAAATGGCAAGTATTCACTGCTGGATGTGAGACGGAAAGACAAACATCCGAAGTAACATTACCTAGTCGCGTTTGCCCTGATCGACTGTAATATCAGCGCTTAAAGAGGATAGTCATTAGAACAGCGGCGTTATTACTGCAGCAGAGAAAACTGCTAGCAAAAGACTAAATAAAAGAGAGAGAGAGAGAGAGAGAGAGAGAGAGAGAGAGAGAGAGAGAGAGAGAGAGAGAGAGACTCCATCTCTAATCATAGAAGAAAACAGAAGTTGGAGGCAAAGTTTCAATATTTGTGCAGACCTATCGTCTTGAATTAGCTCTGGCATGGGAAAACTAAACAACGTACGTTGTTACGTGATGACTTAGTAAGGGCAAGGAACCTTTCGTGGTCCCATAAACCTACTTAGAAGACGGGGTTAAGATCACTGCCCAATAAGCCTAACGGAAACAGCACCGCTAAATAAACTAAAATGCAGTATATGCAAAATAAATACTTAAATAAACAGGGAATGTTTGCTGAGCCGGAGGACAGAAAATCCTATAACGGATGAACAAATAAAAACAATTACATAAATAAGCAATCAAATCAAATATACGTTGATGAACGAGATGAGAAAGTTGCTCAAATAATGGATAGCAATTTGAAATGAAATAGGTACAACGGGAAATCGAAATAAGAATGACAGGAAAACAAAACTGAAAATAAAGGTAAAAAGTAGTGAAAAAAAAAATAGGGCACACGACAAAATGAAATGGCAAACATCGGAAAACAAACACGGAAAATGGAAAAATGATTTGTAGGAGGAGCATGCTACTTCCATGCTCCCTTAATTAAACTCTTTCCTTTTAATTGGTCCACTTTTAAAGCCTGCAGAGTTGAAACCGAGTCATACAATTAAATGGGAGGAACAACTTTTTTGGTTTTAGGCCCTAACAATCAGAAACCTTTCCCTTTCTTCACATCAAGTATCAGTAATCAGTTACCGCTTAAAAGCTCTCAAATCCACGTATCAGTTGAGAAATATTCAGGTGTGGTCGCCTATTGTTTTAAAGCGGAAGAAAAAGCATTATCCTTGTTTGTAAAAAGGTAAATATTTTCTTACCTTTGCTTTGAATGCATAGGGTATTTACCAAATCGGTATGTAAAATTAACACAAAAAATGCATGAAAAATGTTAAACAATTAAACGGGCAAATACAGCGTTGTTCTTGGCTGATCCCCCGCCAAAAAAGGCACATTAAATATGAAGCACATATTACAGACTTAATAGGATCTCTCATCACAGGAGGCTGTTGCTAATTAACCTATGAAGTACAGCTCCCAAAAAATAATTCCTTCTACGAAACGCACGAAACAAGAGTAATAAATAAAGATAAAATCCTCCTCCATAATCACTCGAGCGAAATTCCATCCGTGAAATGAATTAGATCTGAGTAGGAAATGACTGAGGAAATGACAGATTTCTCGTCTGAAATTGCCAAAGTAAATACGGATTTGCTACACGCGTAGAAATGCAAATCCAGGGAACGTTTAACGTACGACGATTATAATATATGTTACATTATATTTCGTCATGCAAGGGCGCGTTGTTCTCTCGGCATATATCTCGTACTGACAGGGAGTTTGTGTGAATCACTTAGTCATGTTTACATCACTAAGGAAAATCATGTAATAATATCTTTATGGCAATATAAAGGCAAACCTTTCTTCATTGTATACCTATGGGAGATATCTTCATTTCATTTCTCTAACAGACAGACCGCTCTTCTAAGAGAAATAGAGTAAAAAACTACACTTCGTCTCCCCATTCTTCGATGCAAAACACAAGATCTCTCATATTATCTATTTTTTTCCACAAGGATACTTTTGCAAGGGAGAAATACGGCGTCGTTATTTTCTTTGAACAGTTGGTGCAGGAAATGAGGATTAAGGGTGAGATTCATTGCAAACAACTACTAATCATTTTTTTTTTTATTTCGTCTACTTTGTATCCTGGATATCTTATCTGGTGACATTTATTAGTTTCATAAAATCTTTATTCATGATTTATGCCCGTAATTTATACACTGCCATTCGTCTTGAATCTGATTATCGTTTTATTTACTTCAATATGTCATTTTTATATTTTGTTACAGATAGGTGAAGCTATAAAACAATGAAAATTGTTCTTAATTGCTGTTGTCCTTGTTAATAATACTAGTTACACGCATGAAAACTAACACACACATTCACATACACATACACACACATCATATATATATATGATTATATATGTATATACAGTATACATTATATATATATATATATATATATATATATATATATATATATATATATATATATATATATATATATATATATATATATATATATATTATAAAGGCATATGCCATGAAGGAAAATGAAACAATGGAGTGGTTGCTAGGCCATTTGACACAACGGCGTCCTTTACTAGCAGACTGATGAAAAATAAAAAAAATAAGTAAACAAGAAAGCTCCTTTAATTGACAGATGACACAGATATCCCTGAGGATAAGGATTATAAGGAACAGATGCACCTGGAATCCAACACAGTTGAAGAATAAGTGAACCTACCAAAACAAAGGTAAATCTTTGAGAGGTTTTACAAAAGATTAGGCCCAACTGTATCAAAAGCAGGGAGGAGTCAATTAAAGGATTATACAGGGAAAGAGACTAACCACCAAAATGACCTTGGAATGAATAAGGTGATTGATTACATATGTAGAACCCTCAATGCCGAGAACAGGAGTAATTTTGTACCAGGTCCACAATAATGTATCAATAGAATGTGAGGCTTTATAAAAATGTATAAAAAGCTGTCGAACCCTATCCTGGGTTCATCTTCAGTCCAACTGGGTAATCATAACATTAAATGTGACGAGATAAACCACTGAAAAGATGAGGTAAAGAATGGATGGCGATGGTGGTTAGCTCCTCCAACGGTCACGTCAATGAAGGAAATGGTCAACCGCCAAACGAGGTATTTCATCTCCTCTGTTTATATTTCTAGCTGCTATCCTACTCAGTCTTTCACAGGCTGTTGCGATGTTGCTCGTAATCCCTCCTCCGGAGGGGTCTCATAGAATACAGTACGGACTCCTGGGTGTTGCAAAGTACCTGTAAAGGGGCAGGAGAGGCAGAGGCAGCATCAGTGATGTCCTCACGCTCTCTCAGCTCCTTGGCAGCTTCCCTCAGGTGCCTGTTGACAACGTTAATCAGATAGTTACCATGTTCGGTGACAGCCTCAGCCAGGAGGAGGGGTTGAAGGCGTCAGCAGTTCGCAGGGTTCCTTGATCTTCGTACTTCTGGATGGTATCTAAAAGGTACTCTATTTCAGCTGTTTTTCCAAGGGCCTCGGCTTGGTGGTGAAGTGAAAGTTAAGGCCCAAGTTCAAAAATTTTGTCTTTTTCATGCACGTTGTATATTCCATGAGATTGACGTATTCCTCCCTATTCTGCGGGAGCCGTAATTTTCCACCATTAAGGGCAGTCAATTTCTTAGTTATTGTCCTCATCTTTTTCTCTGCATCTTTCTCCTCCAAGTAACGTAGGCATTCTTTGATGTTGCTGGGATGCCCTTGTCCTTGGAGGGGGTTGTCGTTGCTATTAGCTGCTCCATTCTCTTCCAAAGCACTCAGAGGCCCTGGTCCAGGGTTACTACAATGGCAGTGGTAGTTGTCCCACTCGAGATAAAGGTTCTTCACATGTCTTCGACGAGTGTGGTCCTCTCCTGTTCTTTGGAAGACTGTCATGTATGTTCTCATCAGCACCGAGGAATACCACTGAAAGCTGGACGAGATCCTGGCCGATGGCACCAAGTTTTATGAATTACCAAGAACCCTGTTGATGACATCAAGTGTGAGACCAACAGGATCATTAAAACTGGAGGAATCACTGCCTCGATGAACGTGGAGTCGTCCTTCACGAACATTCTTGTCAACGAAACAATCCAAATAATTTTAGATCGTGTGTATAGGGGCCCCACTACTCCATCACTGAACATCCCCGAGCATGCCCTCCCTGCCCTCCTGGAGATATGTACCAAAAAGGCCCCTTTCTCAACCAACAGAGGCCATATGTACACCCAAATCGACGGTGTAGCGATGGGTTCTCCCCTTGGAGTCCTCTTTGCGAATTTTACATGGGCATCGTTGACAAGGGGGTCTTTAACAATATAAGAAAGCCGCAAATGTACGTACTGTACATCGACGACACCTTCATCAGGCTGCGACGAGTGAAGAAATAGAGAGCTTGAGGCAATGCTTTCCACACCCTCAGCTGCCTCAACTTCACAACTGAATACAGCCACAATCGTTACCTCCCATTCCTTGACGTCCTCATCAAGCAACGGGAGGAGCGCTTCATCACGAAGGCGTATACAAAACCTACGAACCTGGGCGTGTGTCTAAATGGAGAGAGTGAGTACCCCGAGAGATATAAGCAATCTGCCATCAGCGCCTTCGTCAAAAGAGCTCTCTTGCACTGCTCCTCCTGGACTGACACCTATGGGGAGCTGGAACGTGCTGCCCAGATCCACATCGATAATGGACACACAAATAGGGAGGGAGAGAAGTGCATCAGAGGAGCCGTGAACAGATGGCACCATCAGGAACCTCACCCCGACACCTCTGATGACATCAAACTTTTTTACCAAGGAAAATTCCATAAAGGATATAAAGAAGACGAATGTGTCCTCAGGACCATCATTGAAGGTAACATCAGCCCATCCGATCCCGATACGGAAATTAAACTCGTCATATTCTACTGGATTAAAAAAAACCAGCAGCCTGGTGATGAAAAATAACACAGCCCCCCTTAAGCAGGATCCCTTCAAGAAAACCAATGTAGTCTACCGATACAAATGCCCCGTCTGAGAATGCCTCGGCTCTTACATCGGTATGGCTACCATGCACTTCTCCAGGAGGATCTCCCGTCATGCCCAGGAGGGTAACATATTTAATCACGCCAGGACTGCCCATAACCTGAGAACACAGAGATAATAGATCAAGCATCCGACCACCGCAGCCTACGCTTCCTGGAAGCCCTACACATTGGGAGAGACAAAGCCGAGTCTCAATACCACACAGGATACCATCTACCTCCCGACATCGGCGCGAAGGGCGGCACCTACTGGCACCCTAGATGAGCGAACCAATCAGGAACGTCCAACCTCAGGCAGCAACCCTCCGAATAATGCACTCAGTAACACACACTCCAGTGCACACACGCAAGAGCGCATACAACCATCACCGCGCGAGAGGAGACTTCGCCCGAGGAGAATTGCCTCAGGCAGCCAATGAAAAATCGACCTGATCTGAGACCCCTTATATATACCGCCACGAGCGCCCTGTGTCTCCAGACTCATCCCAATGTCCAGAAGGTGACCATCGAGCTGGTCGAGACATGTCGACAGGAAAAGTACTAAAAATGCCAGACAGACCTCAGAAAAAGGAAAAAGAAGAAATACTACCGAAAATACCAACATGAAAATCTACGGATTTACATCCCAGTTCTCAGTAACCTGCTGTAATGCATTAAAATAAAGAATTTCTGCTGTAAGAAATACGCTGTTTCATCCATCGAAATATGAACATTGCACAGTTATTGACTAATATTGATGTGCAGGAAAAGTGAATTATTAGAAGAATTGAGAAAACTCAGTACAAAATCAATTCGCAAAATGCAGCCATTTTATTCAACAAAACTTGCCTCAAAAGGGTCTTTTTCCTTATAATAATAATAATAATAATAATAATAATAATAATTATTATTATTATTATTTAAACCAGATATAAATAAAAAAAGATAAGCATCGAAAGAAAATTTGAGAACAGACGGAACCAGTGGGTGAGGATCCCGACCTCAACTCAGAAGCATTAAGAGATGGTCAACTTTTGCGTTAAACTTGATTTTAGATGAGATCGAAATGAAACTTGGGATAAATTTGGCGCTCATCAGCATCTCTCTCTCTCTCTCTCTCTTGTCTTGACGCCTGTTTATGATGTGATACCAATCAATCTTCTTCTTTTCCGTCTTCTTGACAGCCTATGCAAAAAAAAAAAAAAAAACCTACGACTTCAGACACTCGTGGTGCCTTTGAAACTTTGTATCCTCTCCTCTTTTTCTGTTGTGCTTCTTGGGGTTTAGAGTTGGCAAAGGAGTTCTGCTTGATTCGACCTTATGATATATCAACAAAAATAAAGTCGCTTTCATCCGCAGGAGAGCAAAGAAAACAACAAGAGATAATGAAGTTACTCGGGAGGATCAAAAGTTTCCCACACAAGAAGACACTTCAAAAAAACCAGAAAGGTAAAAAGTTGCG
This sequence comes from Macrobrachium rosenbergii, assembly GCF_040412425.1. Taxonomy (NCBI): domain Eukaryota; kingdom Metazoa; phylum Arthropoda; class Malacostraca; order Decapoda; family Palaemonidae; genus Macrobrachium; species Macrobrachium rosenbergii. The sequence continues at coordinate 11,587,845 of NC_089744.1, forward strand.
TTTTTCATGCGGCTCTTGAAGGAGAGCTCCATTTTGCTTGCTTTCGTACAAGGAAACCTCCATTTTACTTGTTGGTGCCTTGCAAGGGGTAAATACTTGAGATGTGGCGTGTTTTTTCTCCAATTGAGGGGTAGTCTTCAAGGACACGTGTCTGATGGGCAAGATCGGTAGTGGAGCGAGTGACAAGTGACTAGTTAGGTAAGAAAGAGAACTAGAAGCATCAGATCCCTCTGGAACTCGATCCAGCCAAGTGATAATGATGTTAATTTAATGTAGGATTCGCGAGGCTGTCATTTCCATTGTTTGAAGGAGAGGAACAACACCCTCATGACCCAACAAGAAAATGGGATAATAACATATCAGTGCCTGCCAACTGGAATTGAAAACAATTCATAGGAATATAAATATACTGAATTTGGCAGTGCCACAGAGCTTTGCGATAAACAATCAAAACGAATTATTCAATTATAAAAATCTGGAAGTATATGGAAAGAGAGTTCCAAACCTTGGAAGCGATGAAATAAAATTATATGAAATTGTTCATAGCGGGTGCTTGAATAAATTACCATTTCCCGAACTCCCAGTGATCAAATTGCACTGTACATATCGCTGGCTATGAAACAAACAATTTATCTAGGTTGAATGACGTTGAGTGATCGATCGATTGATTTGGACCTTGCAATGGCGTCCCAGCAACGGAGGGCTTACACGCCTGCAAAATAACTTAACTAAAGCAAATCAACCAATGAAAGCATTCCATCACATTAAAGTTGCCTTTTATTAAAACCTTTAAACCATAACTAAAGCTGAACAAAGACCAAAGCTAATTTACGACTTCGAAACAGCACTGTAGCTGGGCCTATACAATACTATTTTTTTCATAATGTTATTATCATTACATTTCCGATATCCGAATGACTTTTCCGTTATGCGTATCAGTTTCATCAAATTCAGCCTAAAAGTGAGGTACGCGCAAACAGAAAGGGGACATAATATAAAAAGAAAAGGGTGAGCACAAAAAGTTACAAATACACAAACGCATACAAACACGCGCGCACACACACACACACACACACACACACACACACACACATATATATATATATATATATATATATATATATATATATATATATATATATATATATATATATATATATATATATATATATATATATATATATATATATATATATATAAATAAATAGATAGATAGATAGATACACGTGACTTCAGTATATAAGCAGAATACCACAGGAAAATGACAGGCTGAAGTTCAGTACCAAGCGCTTTCACGTGTTGTTTATTCAACCATAGTAGGGTCACAAAAAAATGTGCCCCGACGATGCGTGAATAAACACGTGAAAGCGCTTGGTACTGAACTTCTGCCTGTCATTTCATGTGGCTTATATATATATATATATATATATATATATATATATATATATATATATATATATATATATATATATATATATATATATATATATATATATATATATATATATATACATATATATATATATATATATATATATATATATATATATATATATATATATATATATATAGCATATACTATACAGTCTGCTCATTTAAATGAAAGTTTTTATTGGAAATAATTAGACATAATCTTGTGCTTAAACAGTGAACATGTTTTCCCAGTGTGACTGCTTCAAAGGGCACACTCTCCATATGAATCTCCCTCTGTTATTCAAATAAAAATAACAGCTAAATACTGAATCATAGTAATTGCTCACAATTAAAATACCTTCAGTTAAATGATTTATCACCCAGAGTATTCAAATGAGAAAGTCTCTACTTGAATCTCCAGTGATTAATAGAATCAAAATTTTTTTTATTGACACAATTATCCTGAATCATTAAATCAAATATTTTCACTTGAATCTTCACTCGCCACGATTTTTAACTGAAAACCTTTTTACTAGAATCTTTTTTGACAACTCGAACGTAAATATCTTCAAGTGAACATTTAAAGACTGAGAATCCTTAAAAGTAAATATTTTTTCCTGGAAGCATTAGATATCGTGCTGCATAAGTTAGAAAAATCCCTAATATAAATCGCAGCCAAACATTAATCTCACAGACCTTACACTCTAATGACAAGAATCCTGTCTCTTAATGATAGCACTGCGACGAGTTCATTACCTCCACGCATGATGCCATTAGAGTAACTTATTAAAAAAGGGGTCACCGTCATGCTTTAATATGTCACACAGCAAATTAACAGTGTCCTGACACACCCTCTCTGACGAGCACGATTTTTTTATATATATATAATGGCCATTAAGAGTTCAAATGGCGTATAGGTAATTATGTCCCTGAACCCCTCAGCTTGAATAAGGGATTTGATCTCACTGTTGCCACAGACAAGACCTCCACCCCAGACCTAGTCGGTTAACCGCACCGTTATCTATAACAAATAACTTCAAAACTGGTTTGTACACAATTGTGAAACCTTGATTTCGACGGCATAACTCAAGCAGAGGATGTAAGTAGTCTTCAAACTTCTATTTCAGCGTTATAGCTTGAACCTTATACTTAATTTTCAGGGGTAGTAATTTTGTGATGGAATATTCAAAGGAAATTTCGGCTAAGATGGAAGATTTAGTGTCACTTAGACTCAGCAGTCACTTACCTCGAAGATACTGTTATAGCCTGCAGTTTGATAAACAAAGAACAACATCTCGTCATCTCAGCGTAACGACTTTAAGAAAGATTACTCTGCTGAAATGCACCATTTTATGAAGAGTTATTCGTCCCCATCCTAAAATGTACGCATTTCCAGCATATCAGTATTTCAAACGTTTGCAAAATTTTATGCGCAATGTCATAGCATGTGAAAGTAATACAGTCACAAAATTCAACTTAATACCCAGATTGTTGTCATTTTGGAGGCTGGGGGGGGGGCGCGGTCTGGCGACCACAGGTAATGTTTCGAGCTCAGGAAACATCAACGTTTGTAACTAAAGCACATTAGCATTTGTAGCTAAAACACGACAACGTTTGTAGTTAGTGCACGTTAACTTTTTTTAGCTAATGCATATCCACATTGTAATTAAGGTGGAGCTGATGAGACATTTTGTCTACTGCCATAAATTAGTCATGAAGTGATGAACTAAATTATTATAATATAGAAAATCAATGATTGTAATAACTCAAGGATTCCTTTGAATGTTTACTATGCTTTTAATGAACATCAAAATGTCAATATTCAATAAAAAATTCTACATCAGAATCCACACTGACTTAGCTATTGTACAGAACTCCTATTAGAAAATAAGTACTTTCGACTGGATATGGGCATTACTAAAACCCCTCGTATTACTCACTACCTTGTACTAGTATTTAGGCTAAAAATGTACTGATTCGAAAGAATCCCGGTTTACATTCTTACACTTAACTAATTTCAATGATGCGATTTAGGCCTCTCCTCCAATACGAATATTCATAGTTTTGATTTTAATAACCAATTGCTGGCATCGCACATCCCGGAAAGCAATTATCTCTGAAACCGTAATTGACCCGGTTCCATCGGCTGTACAATTTGTCATGCAGCCTTGCATTTATTTCGTTTCGTCCACAAGCCCAAACCTATGCTGGACTGTAGCGTGCCAGTGCGACATCTGGTGCGCTTCTTGCATGCTAAAAACTGTAAGTTATTCCATCCGGTAATGAAGGTAAATTGAGGCAAAGGACAGGTCTTGATACTGATAAAATCCTTGCTTAAATCATTTTAATTTTGTCTAAATTGCTCGTAACGTAGCCGTTGAAAATATGAAGGAATATCAACTGTCAGACTTGGTACAAGCAGTGAGAAAATTGGAATGTTTAATTGTAACGAGATGAAAAAACTGAATCCGTGTTATGATTAGATTTTGCGAAATGAATTTCAATTCAAGAAAAAGAAAATTATTCCAAAGGAAAACTTATTACAGGAATATTGCCAAAAATTGTCTGAAGCAGAAAAAGCCAAGCATTTGGCAACATTAATATGTAGGAAACCGAACTTTTCAAATAAATGAAATGAAGGAATTGAGGATTTTTCCAATGGTGAGCTAAAGCAGCGAAGTAGGGACCATTCTAAGCCTACGATTTGGAAAGAAACTTCACTGCGGTTAGAAAGGTAAGAGCCTAATTCCATTTCGATATGCCTTAAAGACAGCAAAGTTATAAGAGATAAAATAAATAAATAATTACAAACTAAATAGCAAATGGAAAAGGTGGCACACACTGGGTTATAACCCGTAAAAGCGAACCATCCCGGCTAAAGATGAATGATAATGTATGCCATGAATTTCTGATAAGACTCTCAAGAAATATTCAGCCCATGATACTACCTCATACATTATCATAATATGGAAATACCAAGAACAAAAGCAAATCATCGATTTTATATGCTTAAAATGCAAAATAAAAAAAACACACTTACACAAAACATAAAATCTTTTGTTTTTATATTCACCTACCATGAAATACTTTATGCGTGAATTTTCCATAACAAGAAGCAATCTGAAATAACACAAACTATGTCAAGCATTTTCCATTGTGTAAAAGTAAATAACTAAGAAGAATAAACACACATAATTGGGAGTATTTTGCAATTTTCTTCCCAAAAACATTTATGCAGAAAAAAAGAGAATTTGTGCTGAAGAATATGTGCATATATTAGCTCCGTTGATATACTGCAATGTTAGAGGATATTGTGCCTTAGAACAAAAGGAATCGTCTAATGAAACGGTTGCTGCATTAGTCTTCATTGTCTTTGTGCCAGAATGAATGGGGCAGTTTGTGAAACAGGAACATTGCTGCACTGCAAACACACACAAATAAAAACAAATAACGCTTTGTAATATCCGCCTTAGGAGAGGGAAATTTGATTATAACTCGGCCAAAGGAGTGGCGAACAATATTCTTGATACGTAAGAAACTGCTTTTATAGTAATTACTCCTAAGTGGTTGTTTAGATCCTACTAAGAAATAAACTCGGAACACTCTCTCTCCCATTCTCCCTGTCTCTCCCACTCTATCTCTCTCTTTCACTGTTATTGCAAAATTTAATCCTCATGGCTAATGTATGTGTTAATAAACTTTGTTTATTACAAATAAAGTCCTACGTGACGCTGCGTTTATGAACAATAACCTCTCTCTCTCTCTCTCTCTCTCTCTCTCTCTCTCTCTCTCTCTCTCTCTCTCTCTCTCTCTCTCTCTCTCAGCGTACCGGTAAAAGATAAATTCTTTTTGGCAGTAAAAAAGACAAAACAATGGTACTCCAATGCAAAATGTTATTTTTACCTATCTATCTATCTCTATCTATCTATCTAACGATGTGCTGGCTAAAAAATAAATTCTTTTTCCTAAACCGTAAGATAAAATGGTTTTGGTCCGTCACCAACGATTATTTTAATGCCAAATTCTCAACACGTGTCAAGTTTCAACAAATGGTACGTGGAAATAGAGCGGGTGGTTTTTCGCTTATTCAGTTTTACGCGAGAGCCAATAGGGCAGGAGACTTACTGGACTAATCTAGAAGCGACCTAACGAATGAAACAAAGAAAAGGGACAAAAACAAGCATACATATTATTAAGACTGGCATATTATTAAATTAAGCAGAGGATTTGAATATATATATATATATATATATATATATATATATATATATATATATATATATATATATATATATATATATATATATATATATATATATATATATATATATTACATATCGAATAACTGGGACATATTCTTTCACCATTACTACTACTACTACTACTACTACTACTACTACTACAATAATAATAATAATAATAATAATAATAATAATAATAATAATAATAATAATAATAATAATAATAATAATATGCGTTTTAATTGTACAGCTACTCTAATAATGTTGCCGATCGACCCCTGACAAACTTTTCTTTAGGAGTATTCTGACAGACGAAACGTTGAAGAAGAAACAATTTTGGTGCTCGCAGGAGTAAATAACTCGGGCATTATTCTCACGATGAGATATCGTGTTTGTGAACCAGGAATGACGCCGTCGGTAGCTATTTTTATCACGAAGTTCACGGTCAGTGTTACAAAGTCCCCAGCCTTAGTGCCGTCTGAATGCGCTTCATTAGTAGAACGTGCATGTCATATATGAATTCGTCATTTCTTATTGTTCATTAATAACGCCAAAAGTTGAAAGTGGGTTCAAAATACATGGATTACTGAACCATAATGATATGACAGAGTTCTCACATAGAAAACAAGTTAGGCATACGTGACATATACAGACGAATATATGGACGCTCTCCTTCCGTGCACATCCATGCGTGATGGAGTACTTTTATACCAAGGATGATTACAGTAGCAGAAATCGTGCAGAAGAAGTTGTGATGATAAGGTAAATATAACAGGCAAACTGGAAAACGTAAAAAGCACGCAGAGAGTGTTATACGGAAGGAAAACTTTAACAACACCCGCTCCCTCATTAGCGCAAAAAGAATACTGTATAATATCACCTAACTACGAATGGCAATCGTAAAAAGTCTACGGAGATATCCAGAAGAATTTCACTTACACAACATACAATACATTTCATTGCCCTCTCATACGAAATTGAAAGAAAGTACCGTCATTAATTACGTACGCTTTATGTATGCACGAGAAAAAAATTAAATTAAGGAAAAATTAATTTCTCAGGGCAATTTTAGCTGAATATATACTACTGACGACCCGATCAATGAAGATTATCTTTTGTGGGGGGGGGGCAATGAAAATTGATGACTAATCGCCACTGAAATCATCGCAGCACCTGTATTTCCACTATTTTTTAAAGATAACGACAGTGCAGCAGAGTATTTGAGGAAATAACCATACAGGCAGTTAAAACAGTATTATTAGATGCAAAAATAACAGTATAAACAATGCTGAATATCATTAATAACAACAACAACAACAATAATAATAATAATAATAATAATAATAATAATAATAATAATAATAGTTACACCAAAACAACAAAAACAGTAGTATTAATAAAGACGATAATGAAATAATGAACGGAGAAAATTTCCATACACACACATTATATATATATATATATATATATATATATATATATATATATATATATATATATATATATATATAGATAGATAGATAGATAGATAGATAGACAGATATAGATATATAGATAGATAGATGGATAGATAATTCGTCTTAAATATTGTATATACTTCAAAGTGTACTTAGTTGGCTGTGAATTCATTTACAGCGCAGTGCAATTTCCCACTGCAACAATGTGAAGAGAATATATATACTACAATAATAGTGAGTAAATGTACTCGTATATACGATCAGTTTTTAATTCACGGTGAACAAAATTTTTGTATGCAATTACTAATAAGCACACACATAATATATATATATATATATATATATATATATATATATATATATATATATATATATATATATATATATATATATATATATATATATTATTCCTTTCTTTCCACGATCGTTTTAACCGTAATTCAGCAAGTGTTCAAAACTAAGATTATTAGGTCCATGCTGGCAACTACGGAACTAGAAAATGTAAGAGTACACATGTGTTAAGGATACACAATATATATATATATATATATATATATATATATATATATATATATATATATATATATATATATATATATATATATATATATATATATATAAATATATATATATATATATATATATATATATATATATATATATATATATATATATATATATATATATATATATATATATATTATATATATGCATACAAACAGTAACAAATGTGATTTTCTTACAAATTCCCCTTAACAATAAGAATGTTGCCACTTATCATCGGACGAGTTTTATGATTCAAGTTGTATCCACCATTTCAAACAGCAGAAAGATATTAATCTTACTTAACGTTAAAAAATTGCATCTCTTGAGAAACTTAATGCCCGTGGAACATTTTTCATCCGACCGGACACCATAACAATGAGAGCACTAAATCTAACTGCCAAGTTTCCCCTCAAATCTCCAAACGGTCATTGAAGTTTGTTACAAACTGCATTTCTTCTTCACCTCTACAGACAAGCAAGAGAGAGAGAGAGAGAGAGAGAGAGAGAGAGAGAGAGAGAGAGAGAGAGAGAGAGAGAGAGAGAGTCATATGAAAAGATAAATTAACTGTGAACGCCATATTGTTATTGGTAGCAGTTTTGTTAAAATAAGCCACCAAATGTGTGTGTATATATATATATATATATATATATATATATATATATATATATATATATATATATATATATATATATATATATATATATATACCTTAATTTAAAGAGCTATAAACCCCAATGAAACAGAGTGATTTTAAAGAAAAATACTCCTCTCTACATGGTAAGAGAAAGAGCAGTCATTAATTGCACATAATTACACGTAATTGCTTCCCATTTATCCATTTTTTCAAGAATTCATGAATAACGTTTAGTAATAAAAAAAAAAAACCTTGATAGGGTGCCCCTCTGAAAAGGTAACTTTTGTCAGAAGACTAAAAAGACTTGTCTTAAGTAAACTGCTGAATTAAAGAAAAATGGACTAAATTGCTAACAAATCGTTCCAGCAACGTTTGAACGTCTTCCAAATATAATTACAGTGGTCATCGATTAAGTCCGTATCAACAATAATTTCATTATTTTTTAAAATTTTTAAATCTTTCTGATCTCTTAAATTTCCAGGCTAAAGTTATGACCAACTGCTGACGAAGTTTCACAGGGAACATTATCCTACTTAAGCGTAGGACGTTATACACTTTTAATGTGAAAGGATTACAGCGGAATACAAGAGACTGCAAAGTTTACTAATTCGTGATATTATACCCTACACTCACATCTGCTTTCAGTGCAGGGATATTTTAGGCTGGATTCTTGTCCTTATGCCCTGTCTATTGGATAGTCAGATGCATATCTAAATTGATATTAATTTACATGATTTATTGAGCTCGAAGCTCTCTGAAAGACAAATTAAATTAATAGAAAGATTTTCGTACGTACAATGAGTCAAAAATATAAGGTTCAAATTCTTATTATACCGTTCTAAACATACCAAGTGGAAAAGGAGTAGTTTTTTCTTCTCGTGTCATTACTAAAATTTCTATCTATTCTGTCAAAAAGTGTTGTTATGTAAATTATTTTTTTTAATATTCGAGAGTTTCGCTCAGTGCTAAAGATGCTCATCTTGCAAGATTTTCTGCCACTGGAATTAATTTTTTCTTATTTAACTAAATATGAAGCTTACCTGCATAATTAATTAATTTATCTAAAGTAATAATCATCCCGTAATAAAACAGCTAATACTGAACACATTATTTTTGCCTCGTTTTACACAAAAGACCGGACAGGATAATCAAATGTTCAGTTATGGTAACACAGATTGACATTTTGGGTCATCTCCCCCACTGTCAAAATAGATCACCTGAGAGCAAGTGAATAAATTATTAATGCTATCTTTTTGTCATTATTTATTTCAATAATTGCGACTTATATAAGAAATAGAATTATCGTTAACTTAGTAGACTTCAATGTGAAAATTCAGCTTATGCTTTAAAACCTAGATGCAATAACAAGTGTAACTAAAGCTACAGAAATAAATTCTCTCAGTTAACTAAACGTTAAACAATAACGAATATATCAGGGTTACGGTTCATGTCAAATTTAATTTATGCATTAATGATATCAAAACAGTTTTATATTTGAGCACCTAAATTCTCAATCGAATGATTCTAAATTAAATAAAAATTATTTTGTCCACTAACTTCGCGCGTTCGGCGATCATAACCAAGAATCTTTTTTTAATGCACAGTAAATTTAGCAAATATTTTCTTCAATCGCATCAGTGCCAAGAGTATAAAAAGAAAACGAGCAACTATGCATTTAAAATTTACTTCTCACATACCGCTAATGAAAAATAAAAAACAATCCAGCCAAGCGAGAAGCTATGCAGCCAGCGAGAGAGATGCATGAGTGACGGGTCTGTGAATGATTAAAGTCCGGGGTGTGATGTCTTCCCAGAGTTGCACCTAAGGTAGGCTATACCTGCTTGCAAGACACGGCGATCTCTCTTGTTCCACACTCTTGCTAGACTTTCGATGCGCGAATGGAATATTAAAAAAAAGTTTTAAATTTTCAGGACATCGAGACGGGAAAAACACACAGAAGGAGGTTGAGGCGGAGCAAACTTAGAAATAAGAGAAGCGAATGTGAAACTTTAATGTGCGTTAAAAATATTTCTCAGCCCGATGCTGGTTCAACCTCTCACCACATTTGTACAGATAAACAGGTACAATAAGATGTTCACTCGGATGAGTCTCCTATCCATTTGAATATTTGTGAAGGATGTATTATAACAAAAACGTCTGAACCGTACACAGGGTCAATGATTTTAAAAGATGCAAATCTAAAATATTTTGGTAAACAGTTGTTAGACATAGGCCTCTTAACCATTACTTAATTTTTCCATAATAAACAATATTATTAAATAATTTGTTTGCCGGGCATACATTATTCGCCAATTTTTATCTCTGCAATGAAAACATTTCTACATATTTCCGGTGCAGCACACAGAGTAATCTGTAACTATTTACAACCTAAATCGACTCTTCAAATAGTTTCATTAAAGTCTAGTTCAGAATATGAGCCAAATATATGAAAGATTTTACCAGACCAGTCAACTGAATGTTGGAGTTGGTCAACACAAGAAAACTGAACCTTACCTAGAAAGAGGCCATATAATAAACAATTCTCTCTATCTTTATCCCTAAAGGCATGCAAGTGCCCACGAGACAGGAAAATGTTTAATGCCTAATCAGAGAAAGGAGAAACGAGAGATCTGGTCACTTCTTCACGCTGCATCACAAGCACCAAGTGAGGTACAGTCATGAGGGCAGGAGCGTCGTCACCCAGAAAGCAAAATATCCTAACTAGGTACCACTGAAGGAACATTTCACAGGTCACTCCAACTACGCAGAAAAAGGTTATAACTGCAAAAGATCTATGTAAATATTCACAAAACATACACATGTACACGTAAGGCCGTGCGTGCACACACATTCCTATACACGAAAACTCACTCACTCACACATACACATATGTATACAGAGTATATATATATATATATATATATGTATGTATATATATATATATATATATATATATATATATATATATATATATATATATATATATATATATATATATATATGCATATATATATGCTGGAAGATTGGGGCATCTGGAATATATATATAGAAGATTAGAACAGCAAAGAGCCATCGTAACATACTATAAATTTATTTGGCCAAATTTTCAAGACTACATGTCCCATCATCAGGGCTGTAAAATACAAAGAATAAAAATTAAGAATCGACTCAGTTAAAAGACTTACAAAAGCCTAAAACATGGAACTTAACTTAAAACAAATACTAAAGAAACATTAAAACATATTGAAAAATCTAATATTTAAAAAACGTGAAAACAAATTATATATATATATATATATATATATATATATATATATATATATATATATATATATATATATATATATATATATATACCTAACTCTCTGAGAGCTAAGAACTTAGTGGCATTCACAGTTCTCAGGAGGACGACCACTTAAGATGTATATAAAACAGTGGAAGAGGTTTGGCTGTTTAGGATGGGGAGAGAGTGGTCATTGGGTGCTTGGTCAATATTAAAATCTTCATAAGAAAACGATGTCTTCCATTTTTCACAATGATCTCTTACACTAGAAAATTCGTTTGTTAAATATTAGGTTTTTCAATATGTTTTAATGTTTCTTTAGTATTTGTTTTAGCTCAAGTTTCATGTTTTAGGCTTTTGTAAATTTTGTAACTGAGTCGATTCTAAATTTCTTATTCTTTGTATTTTACAGCCTGATGATAAGACATGTAGTCTCGAAAATTTGGCCAAATAAATTTATAGGATGTTACGAAGGCTGTTTGCTGTTCTATGGCGTTTTTCGTGTGTGTGTGTGTATGTGTGTGTATATATATATATATATATATATATATATGAATTTATAGAATGTTATGTCTGTTTGTT
>NC_089744.1:11602500-11620000 GCF_040412425.1 Macrobrachium rosenbergii
TTTAGTAGAATTAACCTTACGTTCTGAGTAATAGCTAACAGAAATCTCTGAAAATTTGTAATCTGTGTAATCTGTAAAAGGCATTTATTATCTTAGAGAAATTATGTTTTATTCAATCCTGTTGGGAAATGATGAAAGACATTAAAGTATCTATAGCTATTTTAACAAGTATTTTAACGAGTATTATTTATATGAATTACGTAAAAAAGACAAAAAATTATGTCACAAGAAAAGTAAAATGTATAAACATTAAGGAGCGAAGCTTGACTAGTCCTAACAATACAAAAAATAAACAAAATTAAACGCGCTTTTATTAAAATGCATTAAAAAGTAAAAAAAAATAATTTTTTGAGACTCACCAGGATTTTCTTACAATGAAAGCGTAGGCGCCAAACATGGAAGGAAATGCTGCAAGAAAAGAAATATATATTTTTTTTATTTCTTGTAGCATTTCCTTCCATGTTTGGCGCCCACGCTTTTATTTTTGTAGACATGATTAATTGTAAGAACATCCTGGTGTGTCTCAAAAAATTGTTTTTTTTTATCATTTTTTTTTTTAGATTTTTTATTTTACACTTTCTAGTTTTGACAGAAATTGCAACCGATTTACGGCTGTAACTTAAAAAAAATTGAATGTGATATCCTGTCGAGCCAAAGAAGGTTTGAAAAATCCTTAGATTTATTAACTTATTATACTACCGAGTCAAAAAAGGTTTGGAAAATTCTAAGATTTTCATACAAATCCTGAGATACTAGGAGAGGTCACTAGAGCTCACCGCTGCTACTGATTATGTAAGGTTGTATTATCACCGGGATTGAGTAACCGAGTAAAATTTCAAGTCTATCGGACAAAGGGAACAGGTCAAAAATTGAGTTACAAAGATTTGACCCAAACAGATGGACAGAAGCAGAGGTCAGGTTAAATAAAAGCATGTAAAAACGTCCCAACGGTGAATTTCGTAAAGGTTAAGAAAACACTCTGATAAAGGCATTCAGCATTTTTATTTTGAATGGTAATAACAGTCAGTATTGATTGTGCGGGTGTACGCGTAATTTAGCCCAAGAAAATGATCGCATTCTTGCAGCACAAAGACTGCTGCGAGCTGGTTTACCAACGAAGAAAAAAATTAAGTTGAAGAAAGGTACAATCAGAAGGATCAAATGGCAATAGAAAATGAAAAATATGCCTTGCATAGTTTTAAGCACGTAAAGTATATCAAGATTAAAAATATAGAATGATTCTTCAAAAACCATTTATAATCCTTATGTGTTGCAAACCATCTCTACATTCTTTTTTGTACAAATGCGTTCCTATTTCGTAGATATTTGAAATTAGATTCAAGAACACTATTTTTGTTCCTTGCGTATAATAATAATAATAATAATAATAATAATAATAATTCAAAGTTATAGATCAATTATACCCTTGCAACATTGTTTACGTAACGTACAATACAAGAAAGTACACATAATATAAAGCATAAATTTACGGTTACCAATTAATAATAATACAACCGATATCCTTAAAAAAAAAAAAGCCACATTCCATATTACATCCATAATAATTCAAAACAAGGTTTAATACTCCTTCTACGTCAAAGGACGAAACCCTCAACTGGTTACAAATTTAGCACGCGGGTTTGTCCCAGCTGGTCTCATCTACTGTACATAACTTCTTCCCTTCCCCATCCCCACTGGTTTCATCTTATCCCACTTGAACTTCAATGACCCTTTATTTGTCAGTCGAGGCCATGCGCCAGGAGAGGAAAGGCCACAAGTGGATGGCAAATAGGTTGCCTAAAGGGGCACGGCAGGAGGGCACAGGGGTTGCCCGGGTCTTTCCTCTTCATTCTTCTTGTCTCTGGTATTTCCTTTTCCTTTTTGTGAATTCTGGCTGTCATTCGATTGCCCACTTGTACGAAATCAGAGAAAGGCAACATAAGGCTAGTATGTTGTTTGTATCACAATAATCATCTGTATGTTAAGACGGTGTCACATCACAGGAGGTAAAAAACGGCTAGGATAATTACGAAAAGGAAAAAAACAGAAAGAATTAACGCTTTCTCAAATACGAGAGACATCCAAATTTAACGGCCGATAAATGCACTAACATAGTATTCACCCATCCATGTGCACCCATCCATGTGGATACACTCAACCTTAATAGGCATGAACAATTCAGGAAAATAACTTTTAATCATCGACATAAGTGCATTCATTCATAATAACGGAAATAATTTTGAAAAACGAAGTGTACGTGATTCTGCAATTTTCCTATTACGGAGTCCACTATACAAAAACACTAAAAGGATGCAAGTCAGAAAGATAGGCTAATAAATACACAGGATATGCAATATCCTTTGCCTCCAATATTTGATTCAAAATATGTGACCTAGCTTCCTTTAAGAGGAGGGGCTACTGCAGCCTTCGGGGTTGTGGCCCATTTTTTTTTTTCACCTGTTATTCTCTGGCTTTCCTTCACGTCATTCATTTTCACTTCGCGTAATTACTAACAAGCACACACAAACACACATTAGCAAGGAACACAAAATTCAACCTGCAAATAGAAGCAGCCTGGGAAGTTATCTGAAAAATTTAGTTATTGTCCCTGTTGGTCTAAGTGAACTACTGTACGTACTTGGTCATCAGTTGATGGCGGTAGGCCGCTCACAAAATAGATGAATAAATACAAGATATATATATATATATATATATATATATATATATATATATATATATATATATATATATATATATATATATATATATATATATATATATATATATATATATATATATATATATATGTGTGTGTGTGTGTGTGTGTCTGTGTGTGTATAATTAAATACTATTCATTTATCTATTTTGTGAGCGGCCTACCACCGTCAACTGAATGTATGGCTTTTCGCAAAAGCTCCCAACACTTACCCTACATGTCACTTTTCAAAAAGCGGCTTGTAGGGTAAGTGTTGGGAGCTTTTGTGAAAAACCATACATTTGCCTTGGAGGAGCCAAGTGAGAAGGATTCTCTGTGATCCAATTGATTGCTGGAAGGGTAGGTGTTGAAAACAAACAATAACTTCACATGTTAGTGGCCTATCATTTTGTTACCATTTCTTATAATTTATTTTGTGGTGTTGTGGCGTGTCACACACTAAGTCTAATGATAGATGTTTTTCCCTCTCTCTCTACAGATGTTTCATGCAAGTGTTCGTGGAAGCCATGGAAAGCCATAGTTAGCCATGCAAAGTAATGCACAGGGACATGACCACTTAAGTGAACCGGTGACATAAGACATGAAAAGTTAGAATGGAGAACACTTAGTGACTGGATGGGGGATGGGAATTAATCCTACACTTTATTTTCATTTTATGACTGGTTATTGGGTTGGGAAGTGGTTCAATAATTTTCCATTATCATATCACATTTTTAACCTGTCTTATGTTAGATTTGCAGAATAAATTATTTTTGTAAACCAGGTTTGATTTATAACGCTCTTGATTCAAGCGATCTTTTTCAGGAGCTACTTTTTGTCATAGTTAGAACTGTGATTACTAACATATGTCACGGATTGCAAGCTTTCCAACCACATGTATTTGAAATCTCTTCCTAATTTGTATATAGAATTATTAACCATTCTTCAGGTGTGAGAAAACATATCTGACTGTATACAGATATCCCTCTGTTTTTCTCTAATGTCAAATGCTACTTTTACTTTCACAAGAGTTCTTGACCTGTCAGAAATTTTTTTTGTCAATAAATCAGAATACACCTTGACTCCGCCTCTTACTCACTACCTTGTTATGCTGGTGACCCTGAAGATGACTGACACCGCCAACAACACCAGCACTGCTAGCACCAGCCCATTCAGCGACAACGCTGCAGCAGCAAGCATCTGCCTACTGCCCTTCACAACCCACACCCCAGAAGCCTGGTTCTTCAGAGCGGAGACCATCTTCAGGTCTAAGATGACCTCCACCTCATCCTGCAAAGCTGACGCTGTCCTCAAGTTCCTGCCAGATGATGTCTTCGAGCAGGTCGTAGAATGGCTCACTGACCAACAGACCACCATCACCTACGAAGCGCTGAAGGCCCAACTAAGGTCGTTCTTCAGCAAGCCACCCACCCTCAGAGCTAGGTAATTCCTAGACAACACATGGGCAGCAATAGGAGACAAATGGCTGTCACACGTCTACAAGCAACTAAGGCAGCTAGTTACAACCCAGGCCACAGATGGCCGCCCAGAGACTATGTTGGACCTTGTGAGAGAGGTGATACTCACAAAATTACCCTGCCAAACAGTCGCGGCCATCCCCAACAGTTCAACCACAGACCTCGACTATTCCTGAACACAGTCAATGTCGTTCACCTAGCCTACACAAACACCCGTAGCAGCAACTACCTCACAGCCACAGTAGCAGACTGACACAGAGATGGACAACAATCCACCAGAACTCCAACTGTAAAAACAAACACAAGTACAAGCCCAAAACAGAAGAACGTCCCAAGGGCATTGTTTCTACCACTGAAGGTTCGGGAGTGAAGCCCGAAAATGTGAAAATGACTGCCGCATGCCAAAAAACATGCAAAGGTGTTGCAGGAGCAACCCAACAAACTAAACATCAGTGGTGGGCAGACTAGTTGCCTCATAAGAGAAACCGTGCCTACTTTCTGCTGCCTTTCTTCCATGTACAGGCAAAAAGACTCAACGTGTTTATTCGTCATAGATGAAAGACCAAATACGGAGTTCCTAATCAACACCGGCACATGAAAATCGTTCATGCCAGACAACCTGCACCAATGCCTCACCCCAACCCCCAGCACTCTACAGGTGTCCACTGCCAGCAGAGCCTCGCTGAAAATATATGGGAAACGGACAATGAATTTGTTGTTCCGCGGGAAGCAGTACAACTGGACGTTCATCACAGCAGACATAACAATCAGATACTTAATGGGCTCTTCCAACCACGTGGCAGATGCCCTTTCCCGAAACTCCATCAACACCGTCCAGATCTGGATACCATATCCTGAAATAGCATTGGCTCAGAGGGATGATGTGGACCTACAGCGACTTCAATGGGAGAACCCCACCTACGTGGATTGACCTATCCATCAACGACTGAGAGACGACCATCGCCTGTGAGATGAGTCCACGACATGCTGGTGGATATAGTGAAACAGCAGCTGATCACACGACCCGCCCCGTTAGCCACATTCACTCCGACTCCAGCACCAGAGATAAGTTGCCTCCTACGGGAGTTCCCGGAGGTACTTAAGGATGACCTGCAGCACAACCTAACCAAATACACAAAGCACCATGTCCAGCACCACATAGTCACTGAAGGTCCCGCAGTGCACACCCAATTCACACATTTGGCCCCAGAAAAACTAACCCACACCAAACAAGCTTTCTGGGACATGGAACAAGCAGGAATATGCCAAAAAGCCTCCAGTCCCTGGGCATATCCCCTACAGATGATACCAAAACCTGACAGCACAAGGCGACCACGCAGCAACTACTGGAGGCTCAACATCAAAACAGTACCTGACAGGTGCCCACTGCCTAACATCGCAGATATAACAAACCAGATGGAAGGCACCAAAATATTTATGGAGATTGACCTGTCGAAGGTTCACAAAGGAGGACAGAGAAAAAATGGCCATTATCACTCCCTTAGTCACATAAACCTTCAACTACAGATGCTTCAAACTTCGAAACTCAGGTGAGACTTTCAAATGACTGATGGATGAAATCCAGGGCTACCTATCCTTCTGCGTCGTCTACGTTGATGACATACTGATAATCAGCCCTAACATCAAACAACACACGAGATGTCAGGCAGGTCCTGCAAATACTTAAAGAAAATGGACTTTTAGTCTGAAAAGACAAATGCGAATGGGCAAAACCAGTAGTGGAATTCCTGGGCCACCAAATAAGCCCCGAAAGTGTCAAGCCCCTCCTGATGAAGGTCTAAGCAATCACTGACTTCCCAAAGCCAACAATAATCAAAGCAGTCCAAGAATTCACGAGAATGATTAACTATTACCACCGTTTCATACCCAACCTTGCTAAAATAATGGCTCAAATATATGATTCCTTAAAAAGAAAACCTAAAAAATTATGTTGGTATGAAAAACAAGATAAAGCCTTCTCGCTAGCCAAAAAAGCGAACACCTATGCTGCCATACTAATCTTTCCTTTAACCGATAGGTCCCTCACCCTAATGATGGAAGCAAGTAGCACAGCAGTGGGCAAAGTACTCGAATATGACAGACGATGGTTGTCACCCGTTGACATTCTTTTGCAAGAAGTTATTGCCAGCAGAACGAAAATACTCCACGTTCGACCAAGAGTTACTGGCAGTCCACAGAGCCACCCGCCACTTCCAACACATGCTAGAAGGATGACAGTTTGTGGTGCAGATGGACCACCAACTGTTGATACACGCCTTCACCAAAAGCAGAGACGGGTGGTCAGCAAGACAGCAGCACCACCTATCAACTATAGCAGAACACTCCTGCACATCAGATACTTAAAGGGCTCTTCCAACAACATGGCAGATGCCCTTTTCTGAAACTCCATCAACACCATCCAGATCTGGATACCATATCATGAAATAGCATTGGCTCAGAAGGATGACGTGGACCCAAAGCGACTTCAACAGGAGAACCCCACCTTTACGTGGATTGACCGATCCATCAATGAATGAGAGACGACCATCGTCTGCGAGATGAGTACTGGATGCCCTCACCCATACTTGCCGTTAGGGTTGAGAAACAAAGCCTTCAACCTTGCCCACATCCTTTCTGGTGGGGAATAAAGCCAGACATCAAAAAGTGGGCAAGAGAATGCCTCCAATGCCAAACATCAAAAATAACAAGGCATACAGAAACGGGGATAGGTGAGTTCCACACAACACAGCAACAACTGGCTCACATCCAGTTGACATCGTGGGATCCGTCCCCCACTGAGGGGGACGGGTATCTATTCACGATTACTGACAGGAACGTCAGACAGCCAGAAGTAATACAGGTAAGGCAGCAGACAGCAGAGAGTTGTGTGAAAGCACTAATAGGCTGGGTCAGCAGGCATGGAGTACCACAATACATAACAAGCAACAGAAGAGCCAACTTCACCTCCACCTTATGGAGCTCCCTCGCTGCCAGTCTCGGGACAATACTCATTCACACAACAGAAACAACCGGCATGGTGCAGAGGCTGCACTGCTCCATCAAATCAGTACTCACTGCCAGATGTCAAGGCGGGAGTTGGAGAAAAGAATTACTGTGGGTCTGGCTGGGACTAAGAACAGCCCCACATGCAGCATTCAATGCATTGCCGGCAAAAGCACTCTACGGGGAAGCATTGGTAATTCCAGCATATGTTTTTCAAAACCCGACAGAGCCCACGACTCTTCCAGACATCCACAGACTAATGGAAAATATCATGCCGGTGAAGACAACATACGACATAGCAAGAAAAGAATACGTCCCCGAAGACCTTAAAAGAGCAAAGTATATGTTCATAAGAATAGACGCATACAAGCCCCACTCTCTCCAGCCTACCCGGGACCACCACACCACATACCGCAACGGAGAGAGAAAGTGTATCAGTTGACGGTGGCTGGGAGGATCACCTGGGTCTCCACCGACAAGATTAAAACCAGCCTACATCCCAAACTGCATGCCACTCCCCTAGGCTTACTTTCGGTGGGGGTGGGGAGTACTATGAGGTTCTGATCTGTCGCCGGAACCCCTCAGAGCATTCTCCCTTCAAAGCAAAAGACTATGTGATGCACCGAGTACTCTCCAGAAACGTCAGGCGCTGCAAGCTTTCCAACTATATGTATTCGAAATCTCTTCCTAATTTGTATATAAAATCATTAACCATTCTTCAGGTGTGAGAAAACACATCTGACTGCAGATATCCCTCTGTTTTTCCCTAACGCCAAATGCTACTTTTGCGCTCGCAAGAGTTCTTGACCTGTCAGAAATTTTCTGTCATTAAATCAGAATACACCTTGACTCTGCCTCTTACTCGCAGCCTCGTTATATATACATACCATACATATTTACATACATACATACATACATACATACATATATTTATATATATATATATATATATATATATATATATATATATATATATATATATATATATGTGTGTGTGTGTGTGTGTGTGTGTGTGTGTGTGTGTGTATGTATGTAATGTCAAATGATGTTTGTCGTGTTTCTTGCATTAATCTTAGTTACGTTTAAAGACAGAAATAGGCCTGTCGCTTGGATGATTTTTTGTGGTGGAAGTAAGGGCGGACATAAATCTCTTTAAAAGAAGAGGTAAAACTTAGACAAATGAAGAATTTATGTCTAACATAACCAAGTGACAAATACCCCAAATCCATCATATTTTGAGAAAGATGCGCTAAGACATCTTCATCAAGGAAAAATATAAGAGGAAATAAAACAAGAAAAAAGGAAAAGAAATAAATAAAAAGCGACGGGATAGCAAACACGGAAATGGCTCAGGGACACTGTAATCCGGGACAGAAAGGAGACAAGGAAGACAAGAACAAAGGCATTGCAAGTTTTCCTCACGATTGGACAACATTCAATGTGTCTTGCGAGCAATTGCTGTCCTAGTTCCCGATGATGAAGCAGGGGGTGGCTTTCTTTAACGCCTTCCAAGGGAGAAAAAAAAAAAAAAAAACAGGACGGAAAAGAAAGATTCAATTTTTGGATATAGCCGAATGGCAGTCTGTTCGTTATTGAATTTCAGATCGTAGAAAGTGATTGACTGGAAATGAAGAATGAAATGAAAATAAGAATATTTTCTGAGTCGGTGAGCGGATTGAATACGTCACCTACCAGAGCATGAATCATGTAGCAGTATAACATTTCGAGGAATAAAAATCAGTCAAGGTTATCGTAACTACCATTCCCATCCATCGCTAAAATTCACTTTTAAACCTGACCGATAAAGTAGTGGAAATGTTTCAAGATATCGGCAGATCCTTTAAAGGAGATCCGATTTCCGAAAAGAGAGGAGGATGGAACTGGGATTGAGGGAAAATGTTGGATAATTTGTAATCTTAAAAAGAGAATGAGCATTTTTACTGTATATTCCAAAACAGTGAACTATGCATACTCCCATATATCCATAAAGTAATTACATTACCTGGGAAATATCATCCTTCGTACAAAGGAAACCTTACAGATATTTGGAAAAATTTTGTATCAAAAGAAAAATTTCATATATTCAAGAAGTCTGTTTTTTACATAATTCCAGTCTCTACATAAAGGCTGTGGAAACTAGTCATTTTTCCCTTATCTGACCCACTCCAGAGATACACAAGGAATAAAAGGATGAAATATGGAACACTAAAGTCATAAGGGACAACAAAACCAAAATACCAATTCTAAAGCCAGAGAGGAAAAATAAAGAAGCATTTAACGACCCAAGCAATCACGAGATTGTAGATATTTACAAATTAAGCAGAGGAAGTATTGTCAGATATTTCACTCGTATATTTCCATGCACGAATAAAACGCACACGAATGCAAAATATAAAATATGAAGTCAAAAGAGCGTCGACGCACTCATTCTGAAAATGACACAAGCTAATCCTCGAAAGCCGGCAAATTAATAATTCTAAAAATACTGTCGTAAAAGATGAGAACCCTAGCAAGGAAAAGACGAAATTTAAAGAAACGAGAAAGAAAAGCTCGTCATCTCCCTTTAATCAATGAAAATGTGGAAACCAAACGTGTGTTGAGGGGTTAATGAAGGGGGTCTATTGTCCTGAAGAGTGCTTTAAAAACCAAAGAGAGAGAGAGAGAGAGAGAGAGACAGAGAGAGAGCGAGAGAGAGGTTAAAGATAAACGTGAAGTGGAGATTGCTAATGAGATGAAACTTAATATTTATATTTTGCATTATTAACTCAGTACATTATTTTAGTTACAGTGTATTACCAAAAGAAAGGGTTATATATTTATATATATATATATATATATATATATATATATATATATATATATATATATATATATATATATATATATATAACTTTTTATCACATCACCGTGATTCATATACAATCAGTAAGCTACAAACGTCCTTTAATATCCAATTCGCTCTACCTCGGAAATAATATATTTTCATATATGTTACCGAAGGGGAATTTTTTAGTTGATAATAAGTTCATCGTCCCGTGGGCTCGAACCAGCGAAGGACAAGAACTCAGGACTACAGAGGACGCATATATATATATATATATATATATATATATATATATATATATATATATATATATATATATATATATATATATATATATATATATATCATAACATACACACACACACGATGTATATATACTAGCTGACAACCCAGCGCTGCCCGGGAAAAAACTCTGAATGACAACTAATAAAAACTCTCTCTCTCTCTCTCTCTCTCTCTCTCTCTCTCTCTCATGTCTCTCTTTTTCCATGTTTCTTTTCTCTCACTCTCTCTTTTTCTCTCCAAACCTCTCCTCTCTCTCTCTCTCTCCTCTCATCCCC
The DNA here is from genome assembly GCF_040412425.1 of Macrobrachium rosenbergii. Taxonomy (NCBI): domain Eukaryota; kingdom Metazoa; phylum Arthropoda; class Malacostraca; order Decapoda; family Palaemonidae; genus Macrobrachium; species Macrobrachium rosenbergii. The sequence continues at coordinate 11,613,061 of NC_089744.1, forward strand.
TTCCCAACCCCCGGTGCCATTGATGTCTTATGCCCACAGTATTTTTTTCCAGACAGTAAGTCATATGTATACAGAAATTAGGTATAATAAATTCGTAAAGTTACTAAGCCTACAGGCACAACCAGCCCCGTTTCACTGGCAGAAACGGTCCTGTTTCAGTGAAGCCCTTCCACCACCATCTCCTTTGGTGTCCTTTGGTGCTAGTGATCTCTTACCCCCACACTGTTCTTTTAAAGATAGTAAGTCATATGTATACCAAGTTTGGATGAAATTGCTCAATGCATTTCAGAGTGTATGTGGAACAAACAAACACACATACATCCATTTATATATATACGTATATATATATAAATATACACACGTAATATATAATATATATACACAAACACACACACACATATATATACATATGTATTGGTATATATTTATTGAATATATACTATGCACTGAGACCAGGTTTTCTAAAGAAAATACTCAACGGTGACTTGAAATTCTGCGTCACACAAATCTATCCAAGATCAAATAAATGATGTATAAAAATACTTATGAGGTTATAACAGCCATTAAAGAACATAATCAAATTTACTAAAACAAAACAAAAAAAGCGAGCGAATGCCAGTATTAAAAGTATCACATATAACAAAGTATATGGGAGGTAAAAAAGAAATCAATAAAAAAACTTAGATTAAATCTCAAATGCCTAACTTTCAAAAGTTCCTTTAAGTCTGTTTTAATATTTGCATAACATGGATTCACACCTGCAGGTATTCACAAGTGTGCCTATTTTTCATCTCATTGTACATCAACAGCAGCTTGTTTTAGATGGTGAACAATGTAATTTCATCAGTTTATATAATACACACATATATATACACACACATATATATATACATATATATATATATATATATATATATATATATATATATATACGCACACACATACAGATCTAGTGACCGACCCACCAGCCAGAGTGGGTGTTATAGCTAACTGATGCAGAGTTAGGCTCACATTGCTAGGCCCGCCGCTAGCTCCAGCATCTGCTGGAGTCAAAGGAAAAAGCACTACTTCCTTCCAAAATGAAAAAGGTGAATACACACACACACACACACACACACACACACACACACACACATATATATATATATATATATATATATATATATATATATATATATATATATATATACATATATATATATATATATATATATTTATATATATATATATATATATATATATATATATATATATATATATATATATATATATATATATATATATATATATATATATAAAATCTACTAGTAACTTTTCACCAGATACGTAATTGTGATAATCACAATGGCCTCTTAACTTCTCGAATTCTTCACACTTTTTTGATACGCTTGTCACCATAAAGCTGTGGTTCCAAGGACAAGATATATGAAGCAATTATGATGTCTGGTAACGGGAAACAAACCGGCACTTATAATTAATATATATATATATATATATATATATATATATATATATATATATATATATATATGTATATATACATATATATATAATATTGTAATAGCCACAATGCCCACTTAACTTCCTGAATTTCTTTGCACTTTTTTGATATGCTTGTCACTACAAAGCACTGGATCCAACTAGAAGAAATATGAAGCAATTATGATGTCCAGCAGCGGGGAAACAAACCTGCACCCCATAATTACAACAAGGTCACGTTGCCAACCTAACCTTGTTGTGATTATGGTGTGTGTGTTTGTTTCCCGCTACCGGACATAATAATTGCTTCATATCTCCTGCACTTGGATCCAAGGCTTTGTAGTGACAAGCGTATCCAAAAAAAAAAAAGGGGGCGAAGAATTCGAGAAGTTAAGAGGGCATTGTGGTCATTACAATTACATGTGTTTGTGTGTGTGTGTGTGTGTGTGTATGTATATATATATATATATATATATATATATATATATATATATATATATATATATATATATATATATATATATATATAAATATATAAATTTCAATAGACAACAGTAATAACTGCCATGAAAACAAGAAATAACTACTTAGGCAAAATAGCACAACAAAAAATTATCAAGTGACTTCCTACACTCATACACGATTGCTTACTTTTGTGAACAGACAATAGATGAAAATAATGTTTTCCTCTTCAGGCAAAAATCATATATTTCTGGAAACGCTGAATAAATCTTATGATTGTAGAGTTCACAGATGGAAGCGAAGAGATGATGGCAACAAATGACACTCGATATTCGTAGTACCTATAGGAGATCAAAGTCAGTCGCTCTTCGCGATGCCAACATTTTGAACGTTTCAGGTAAAGACCAAGATGCCGTTAGAATGGAAAGCTTTTGCTGTAACGCTTCCCTGTTTAACTCCAAGTAAGAGGAACGCCACAGTAACGCTGAATGGAGCTAAATAGCTAAATATACATAAGAATGACACAATGAAAGGCTGCTTTGAAATCCCTCAACCCTTCCCTAACCAAGTCTTCTTCTCTCTGAAACCCACTGCCATGTGATGTTTCCCACGACCTTTTTCAGATCTATCAAACCTGCATTCATTAAAGTTTTCCATTATTGGTGAGGTCTACGATTAGGGATATAGAATTATACACAAAGAATCATTGGGTTCCACACACACACACACACACACACACACACACACAGATAGAAGAGCTGTAAGGTGACCAAAAATGTATTCTATTCAATGATACAACTCATTACTTAAAATATAATTTAGACATAGTAGAAACCATTAAGGCACTACTTTCCAACTAATTAGCTTACAAGGACGAGTTATTGAAACACCATAACTGTATCTTATCACTCTCCTCATTAAATAAATAAATAAATAAATAAATAAATAAATAAATAAATAAATAAATAAATACATAAACAATATAAATGTGAATAAATAAAAAGAAATAATCCCTGCTATAAAGTACACCACGTTGAAACTATTATCTACATGTTAAATAACTCTCATTAATTTCCGTCATTCCTGGTTGAACCAAGCATTTACTCCGAAACTTAAACATTTCCATAAAACAAACAACCTCAAGCTACCAATCTTTGGAAACGCTTTTAAAAAAAAACCTACGATTCCGGTAATTCGTAGATGAAAAAGTCCTAATATCAAAGGAACTAATTACCCTAATTAATGAGATCTAAGAGAAACCAGCGGGTTAGCTGATGAACACACCAGAAGTTTATGACAGCAATCAGATCCTTTTAATCTGGGGTATTAAGGGAGCGAAGAAGCACTAGCAGAGCAGTCAGACATTGGACTTGGTGCTGATATTCTTTACAGGCAACAGTTCACAATGAAATTTGTAAAGGCGTTCATTCAATGCCAACCAAGAAAAAAAAATATTCAGATTAATTCACTCGCATAATTCTAATTATCTTTGTAGGACGATAAAACGACCTTCAAGCTGATTCGGGTGTGCTGCTTCTCATAAGTTACAGTTTGAAATTGAGTCACTGTTCATAATTCTAATTATATTTGTCGGATGAAAAAATGACTTTCAAGTTCTTTCGGGTGTGCTGCTTCTAATAATTAATAGTTTGAAACCAGTTTTATGAAGTCATTTATTTTATTTCTCAATGTTCAAAATAAAAGATTTTAGCTTCCTATCTCTAGTTAAAGGGAACAGAAAATTTATGTAACCTGTCAACAGTGCTGATCTGTGAGAACCATTACAGGTTCTCAGGTGCTCCGCACAGTTGTTTTAATCCACTTGCACTCTTGGTAATTACAAGTGGATGGCATGAACAGATGCTTGATTCTCTCATGGGATCTTTAATATTTTTTTTCCCGTGAATGGTACTGAAGAAGTTACTATAAAAGACTTCGTCTTTTATAGAGATCCAGAATATTCATTTCGAAATGAATCTGTTTCATACTGAATATCCAGAATATTCATTTCGCCATGAATCTGTTTCATAATGAAGTAATGACATGCATTAACAGCCAAAATTATGTGGAAAAATATGATTAATGCTTGTCTATAGTAGGTGAAATGAAACTGGCCGATTACCAGTTTTTTTTTTTTTTTTTGTCGTATAACTACTAAGCGTAATATTTACTGAAAAACAAGAGTTCAAATTATAACAGAGTCTTGCAAGGAATTCTGTACTGGCATTAGAAACAGGTATACTGCGATGCTTATCGTATATTTTACATATATATATTAACCTCAGGATTATCACACTGGACATTTAAAACCATCACGTAAGCAGACATCCACAAAAACCAACTGAACAAGTACAGATAATTTAACAATTACGCGTCTGATCTCCACAATTATAAAATAGAGGGGAAAACTGTTATTTTGTCAACGCAGGTAAACAAAGAAATCTATAATCTTTATACCAACACATGTTCGTGGATATGCGTATTATGAAGTGAGTTAATTTATGCTATGCAACAGGAATCACAAACACACATATAATATAATATAATATAATATATATATATATATATATATATATATATATATATATATATATATATATATATATATATATATATATATATATATATATATATATATATATATATATATATATAGTGTGTGTGTCCAAAGCACATATTTAATTAAATAACTATTGAACATTTATTTCTGCTGTCATACACTAATGCGCATTTTCATCCTGAAATATCAATGTGAAGTCCTTATCAGTGTGATGTCCTCTCTGGCTAAAAACAATCTCAGAAATCTAAGGGCGACGTCAACATTCAACTCATATTACTGGCGGTTTAAAGTTTTGTTTTTGTTCTGTTGAAATCGTCTCTGTTAATTACTCTGAGACTCACAAACGCAAGTCGAAAAACATCATAGCATTTCTCCGTTTGATAGACTGAAATAGCTCTTCTATATATCTTTGTAAAGAATATGAATTAATCATCCTTTTGTTCTTGAAATACAATTTTCGAAAATCGCCGACACACACCGCACACTAAAGCTCACTATGACGTATCACTCAGACGGAAAAATCATCAGTTTATATTGCTCAGGATCATATAAAACTTATCTTGAAAATGTATCAGGACCAAAATATACCTACTGCTTTCAATAAAAAATAATTGTTCAATTAAAATAACTGTAACTTAGAAACAACCTTCGTACATTAAAATGTTCTGGTTGAAATTCACTTTAGGAATAAAGCTACTTAAACAAACAACAAGAAGGATCACTTGCACTAAATGAATGATTTAAAATCGTTCTCAAAGAAGATGATAAACAACTCATTCAAATGAATAAACGAATATTTAGATTTTCACAATTCATTTATAACTGACACTTAAGCAAATACACAGTTCATGAGGTATCGTATAACATACCTAGCTTAAAATGAGAATTAATACGGTGCGGCATTTCTGCATTCCGACAGCATAACATTTCATACTGCCCTAACTATTAATACCAGTACGTAATACCCCACCGAAGTAACCATTAATCAACCTAAAAATAGAGGAAGGAAATCTGGGTAGGCCAGTAAGAGCAAAGAATAATGGTGTAGAAAATATTTTAGCATCGATTTTCTTTCACGGGGAAGAGACTGAGACGGGCAGGTGTTTCCAAAAACAGACGAACTGGTGGCAAATTCAGCTATTATGAAAGCCACATCTGGCTCTTTAGAAAGCAAGTTATATTTACGAAACCCCGTGAAATGGACATCAAAATAGTGTTTGACTTCTAGCGTGATATATTTAGCAGGACCCTCAAATTCATTTTTCGGAGAAATGAGAGGGCACTGTATACAAAATTTAAAAAGAATTTTCGTCATCTGTTATTTCTTTGATGGACTGTAATGTATAAAAATACTATTCTAAAATCAATAAGAAGAAGAAGAAGAAGAAGAAGAAGAAGAAGAAGAAGAAGAAGAAGAAGGAAACTACTTGTAATACAAATATGATAATAATAATAATGTATAAATGAAGGAGACATAATCTTACACCACGCAAGAATGGCGCGCACCACTTTGCCTGAACGCTGGTTGTAAGATTGTCATGGGTCTGTAGTGCCGTCGTCTGATCAATACGGACACTGGGCGATAGAGCGTAAAAAGGAGGTTTATTAGGCTTAAACTAGACATACGAGAATGATACAGCATCGTTAGGGGATGATCTATTTTCGCTAACCGAATGTCGTGTCCTTGTACTTCTACCTATTTCTCTGCCTCATACCGGTTTTTTGTGTATGTATGTATATTTGTCTGTATACATGCGTGTTATCTACACATTTAAAAATGGATGTATGTATGTGTGTATGCATGTATGTATGTATGTATGTATGTATGTGCATGTGTGTGTGTGTGTGTTCCAGCATAACTCTGAACTGGTATACATATGACTTACTATCTAGAAAAGAATACTGTGAAGGTAAGACATCACTAGCACCAAAGGGCACCAAAGGGGGTGGGGGTGGGAAGGGGTTCCCTGAAACGGAGCTGTTTCTGGCCGTAGACTTAGTAATTAAATAAACTCTACGGGTTTATAATACCTCATTTCGGTATGCATATGACTTACTATCTGGAAAAGAATACTGGGGGTAAGACATCACAGGCACCAAAGGGGGGGGGGTGACGTAAATATAACTGAAAACGACAGATATTACTGTCTAATCCATTTTTTCTTTTTTTGAGGTCACTGAGATGAATAGCGATACTCCCGATGCCCTTTTTTAAGTCCAGGTTCAGCCCCGACAGCAAGGGGGGCTGAGAAGAGGTGAAAAATAAAATGTTAAAAATGACAGATATTAGTGTCTAATCCATAGTTTTCGAGGTCACTGAGATGAACAGTAACACTTCTCATGCCTTTTAAGTCCACGTTCAGCCCCAACAGGGATGGAGGGTGAGAAGGGGTGAAATACAAATTGTTAAAAATGCTGGGCAATGTAACTGAAGTAACT
>NC_089744.1:11622500-11635000 GCF_040412425.1 Macrobrachium rosenbergii
ATTTAGTGACAGAAAAGTAAAGCCATGGAAATAATGGAGTGCACAAACCTATTATTTACCCTTCATACAATATCACCTAAAGAACTTTCTTTAATAATGAAGCAGGTTATTAAACTGTATATACACTGACAGAAACGAAGAAAGAATACGCCCACAATTTTACATGGTAAATGTGTTTTTAGTAGTATCAAGCATAGCTATAATAAATTTATTTTCATGCAATATAGACAGAACTAGCTCAAGTAAAATTAAGCCTCCTTTGTGCATTTTATTATGGTTATTTACTCCTCCAGTATACACAGAGCCAATTTCCGCTTCATCTTTAAAGAACGTCTTACCTACAAACACACTTTTGTCCAACGTGAAGAAGCTTTGTCGTAACCCTTACTCATGTGTAAAGGAAATCCATTACCTAAACAGCAGTACGTTATCGTTACAAAATCGATTCTTTTGTTGTTGTTGTTGTTGTTGTTCACGTAAATGTAGTGTTATAACGTAAAGTTAGCCATCTTATACTTTGTCCGGACCTATCATTTATCGGAAATGTATGAACTACCTGAGTTTCATTTTTCACGAAAGCCCTCTAGGTGATATCGGATAAAGCAATAACGAGAATAAATGGTTCGATATCGAAAGCAAGTCAAAATTGTACTTGGAACTCTTACGAGGTGCTTCATTTTCCATTCTCTTAGAAGGGAGTAGTGACGCATTACACATTAAAATCCAATAATGCCTCATGCCAGGCAACACAAGAGTTATGAGTCAACCTGCACAGGATAAGAATCAGCTTGCACAGAGACATGTATTGATTCAGTCATGTCTTAAAATCTGACCATAACAAAATGTAATGCCAAATAAACGTCTTAAGATTTGAGAATTACATAATGTAATACTAAATGAAAAACTGTAATAATCAGCAAAAATATATAAAATGACTGAACACATCCATGATCAAAACGCTTAAATTCACCTAAAACTGAATACTTTATTATAGCTTTGACATTAAGCAATGTGTTTCGAATCCTCTGAGTTCTCTAAAACGAAAAATCTTCCATCTTTCGAGGTTAGGTTACAATTTGATTTCTTTCCTTTTTTTTATTGTCCTTTTCCCCCTCTGTGCTCCCAAATATCAAATCTGGCAAGGAGTGAGCTCGAGGTTGGCCCTACACTGGAAAATTGCTGATGAAACCTTCTCTGATTAATTCTAGCGAATGAAAAGGGAAAATCTGAGGAAATAAAGAAAACATAAATGCAAGGAGGAAGAAAAATTAAATGCCTTAATTGGTGTACTGCCAATTTTAATTCCGTTCAGAAAGTGCCTCAAGATATTCGCCGAGTTTCTCAAAATTCAGAATAATAGTAATGAGAGTTCAAGTCTTTTATTTTTAACTGATGGTAATTATCCGAAATCGTTGTAATTGGAGTTAATCGTGATTGGCTGCTCACGAAGATCGGTGTCCTTGATTGGTTACAATGATATCGGTTACGGATATTTAACGCAAGCTCCAAAAAAACAGACTGCAGTTCACCCCATTCATCAACGCAAACTCTTCAATAAAGAACATTGGAAAAACAATAAAGAAGCAAATTAATAAAGAAAATGACAAAAAAAAGAAAATTAATCTGTCAAATCCCATGTGGATCTAAAATGCTGCTCGCCCCTTCGCCTACCCCCACCCACTCCACCACCCCCAATCCCGCCTCCCCTCCCCTCACAACACATTCTGATTCTTTTATTATATTTTTCTCCATTTTCAAACATGTCCTGACACGTCTGGCAGCGTGCCATGAGGAACGTAAACGAGCACCTTGTCTTGGAAATGAAAAATTCCTGGAGCATTGCAACTCTCGCTATGCAATTAATAATTCATTGGCATTTCATCTTTTGTGAATAAATAAATTATATCTCGGATGGGAACCATCGCGCGATTTCCCCAAAACAAGTCTTGCAATAATTTATTCCGATTCATTTTCATTTTTCTTGTTTGCTCTCGTTTATTGGTGATTACTTTGTCTGGTCTCATGTTATCCTGATTTATTGGTTTGTCTTTTGTTCCCTTGTCTCTGGTCACCTCGATTTGTTTATTGCTTTTTTGTTCCTTTGTCACTTAAAAACACCTTTTCCTTTTATTTCTGTTTCATTCAGATATTTTGTGAATTCTTTTATGGATTATTCGTCTCTCCGTCCTCGATTAATTTCTTCATTTCCGATTTCTGCCTTCGGGAATGTCCATTTTATTTTGCTTGTTTTTTTTTTTCTTTGCTATCCTATCAGTTTTTTGTATCTCCATTTCTCGTTTCTTTATTTCAGTTTTTCTTTACTTTCTCGTTTTACTTTCTATTTTTGAATGTTATATTTCTTTCTTTTGTTTCTTTATTTTTTGACAGTTTCACTCTGCTGTCAACCATATTCTTTTTCCCGGTTTTTATTTAGTCTTCTCTTTATATTGTACTTTTGCTTTCTTAATGCTACTAACACACACACATTATTATATATATATATATATATATATATATATATATATATATATATATATATATATATATATATATATATTATATATGTGCGTGTGTGTGTACATATATATATATATATATATATATATATATATATATATATATATATATATATATATATATATATATATATATATATATATATATAATGTGTGCGTGCATATGTGGCTGTATATGTTTAATATACCTAACCCTCAAAAAATCTGAATTCCTAAACATGCACATTTACTACTCTCCTTTTATCACAGAAAACATCTAAATAATGGCAATCGTTCCCTAATTGCTTTTTAAAGCTTTTCAATTAAGAACGCCGAACCTACCAATGTTTATGCAATTGCAATTCAATTATAATGAAATAGTTTTCCTCTGCGTCAGGTATGACAAACATATTTTGACATTTTAATGCTTTTAAAAATATGAGCCAATGAAAAATGCAAATGGACATATGGAAAAAACCATTATATAATCTTTTCTACTACCGCACATAAGTTTTAGCGAATGAGTTCGTCACAGTATTCCAAAGAAATGAAAGCGATTGAAGAAATTGTAATAAATGCCATTTGTTTGCTGGATAACAACAACAATAACGTCGAGATATTTGCTGAATAGTTACTATATTCTTCTAAAAGTAGCACAGGCCACCTAATATCCTTTAAGCCGAAACATGAATGTTGACATACTTGTTATGTACGTACTTGTTCAGACGGTATACTATAATATATATTTCGAAATATCATTTTACCCATATTTAAGCTCCTACCCTGAACAGGGAGTGGCTCTAGAAAAGAAACAATGCAGCAGTCATTGCAACATCTGTATCCTACCTGCCGAATCGTGCATAGGACCTTTGTGCAAAACATCTTCCATACTCTTAGCCAATTCGCATACTTCCTCACTGCTGATTCGCACTGCCGATTGGTTAGATACCTGAACATTATCATATCTACTCAGCTGTTGGTGAACAGCCGAGTGTTGGAAAGGTAGCTTACCAGTAAGCAATTCAAATAACCAAGGAGGGGAGTAGTCTTCCCATCATCAATAATAATAATATTGAGAAGGATGGCTGTATTATGCGAATTTATCTCCCACAGGGTCTTTTCTATTTTCCTTATAATTAGTTTTTCAGGCTCAGCGATGTTGGTCAGCAACTGGCCAACATTCACATTGGAAAAAGGATAGTGTGTGGAATGCGGGAAGTCTTTTATTGAAATATTCAATCAGAAATCCGTGGAATCCTTCGTGTCTGGACTCAGGTTCTCCTACTTCAGGATTTCTGATTGAATATTTCAATAAAAGACTTCCGCATTCCACAAACTATCCTTTTTCCAATATGAATACTGGCCAGTTGCTGACCAACATCGCTGAGCCTGAAAAGCGAATTATAAGGAAAACAGAAAAGACCATGTGTAGGATAAATTCGCATAATACAGCCATCCTCTTCAATAAGACCTGTTTAAGAGAGAGTCTATTTCCTTCAAATAATAATAATAATAATAATAATAATAATAATAATAATAATAATAATAATAATAATAATAATAATATAGTTTCATGCGTTGTTTTCACAAGATAATAATGATACAAAATTAACCATCATACGACCACCTTCGATGCTGTGACTAAATATACGAAGGTCGATAATCTTACTTATAACTTAAGAAATGATGTTTTTTTTTTTTTTTTTTTTTGCTATCACATTAACCAGGCGCAATCCAAATTGGCCCGATTATCCATCCACACAGTTTTCTTTGATACATTTTGGGAGACCAAAGAGACAAACCAAGATGACCCCCTGATGGTCCCCTAAAATACGCCGCCCCTGGGGCGATGTGAAATTTATATAAAAAATAATAAATAATATTTCCCTTCAGTTTTGAATAACAGTGTAAGAAACTTGCATCTAACAATAAATGCACGAGACATCCTCCCTTGAGAGAGTTACGGCACTTCACAATATTTTTTTTTTTATCTTTCCAGGAAGTAATGGCGCTTGGAAATAAATTCAGAAGAGAGAAACAAGTTTTCCACGGAGCAGAAAATAAGCGCCCGGATTCATTTCGCGACCGAGAAAGGCGAGTCACATTCCCCCACTTGAAACATTCATCATACTTGAAGACTGATCAACCTCGAATAAGCAAACAGACAACACGGGAAGAAGAGCCTGCTTTCTCCTTTGATGCGGAAGACATTCGAGATCATTTCCACTAGCGCCTTAGACCGAGACTCTATCTCACTCATCTCGCAAATCGTCAATAAAATCGGAAAATATGCTATTGAATCCCATTCTGGTCTCCCTTTATGCGTTCCCAAAATAAATACCGAGTGTGTGTGTTTGATGCCTTAAACACGGGATACCTCATTCTCGAAACCCTCCTTCCGCCGTTTCTGCTTTAATGCATTCCGACGCAGATGGCTTTCCTTTCTTTCAAGCGCTTTATCACTATTGTTTCAGTTTCAGGATAGACAGAGGAAAATACACGTCTCTCTCTCTCTCTCTCTCTCTCTCTCTCTCTCTCTCTCTCTCTCTCTCACACACACAGACACACACATACACTCTGAATTGCTTGTTTTGTTAATAATAATCATTGAAATCTCATAACCACATGAGTCACTAAAGTGGTGAAGAAATCCACAATGCTGTGAATGCAAATAGGCGTATATATTTTTAATATACAGTACATTTACACTTACACCACTGTGGATATCCTCAATGACAATAATCGTACTTAACGTTAGAAATGCAACAATATATCATTATAGTACGACTGTAATAATAATAATAATAATAATAATAATAATAATAATAATAATAATAATAATAATAATATCAAACATTCCAGACCACAGCTATAGCAATGTCCCTTGCCGACTAGCGTCTAGCTGCTCTCTTAGATCATTCCAATTAGTGGTAACGGAGACACTGCTGTGGTTCTGGCAAACGTAAACATCTCGGTAATTTTCTCCCAGTAAGATGTGTTTGTAAGACACGAATGGCCTTGATGGCCTCTAATTTTAGTGCGAAGGTCATGATCAAGGTAACAGTCATCACTCTGGTATTATCTGAAAGTGCTCATTTGGGGAGTAGGAACGACATATTTCTTAATTTATTATAGTTCAAAAGTTATGGACAACGTTAAACCCCTTCCGTAATAATAATAATAATAATAATAATAATAATAAATAATAATAATAATAATAATAAATACTCACCGACGGCTAGTCAGGAGGTAGACGAATACTTTCCCAATTTTGACTGAAATACCTTGCAACATGCGAGAGGAATTGCGATGACAAAGTAAGCATAACAGACATTGAGAAGGACGCAAAGAGACAGACAAAAGGTTGGTCAAACAAAAGACCCCTGACTATATCGGAAGAGAATCTAATAACCAAAAATCTACATATTCTGTGGCGAAGCTACTGTTAATAATTTTCATCACAGCATATAACGACTGAATGACATGTATAAGTTAAGAGTTCAAGTCTTCAGAGTACATATTTTAACCAAAAACTGCATTTATTACCCAATCAATACCACTGGACAATTATTTTAAATCTTCGGTGTTCATAACATGAGAAATTCATGAAATTAACATTTACGATTTAAATTTAACTAATATTTTTACAACATTTTAAAGAAAAAATGTATAGTGCACTCAATAAACCTTATAACAGAAATCTGTCAATTGCCATTTCTTCAAAATCGGTTGTCAGCGAGGTTAAGGGGGCTTGAAATAAAGCCATTTTCTTAAAACAAAATTTGGTTTCATTTCAAAAAACCAAAAATATAACCATCCAATGCTGAAATAATATTAGGCTTTGACCTTGAAAATATCAACGTCACCCATACTTGGATCACTGCTTAAGACAATTATAGGTGTCTACCAGTCAAATATGTTTAAGATCGGAGAATAATAATGATAAGAATAATGATAATAATATTCACACAAATAATATTCTTTAGCATGAGAAATACGGTACACTGAATCAAAAGCCGTGGTGTGGCTCAAAAATAAATATTGCATGAATGAAAATATGTTATCAAGGACAGTGAGTAAAATATAACAAAATTAAAGGGAACAGGTGCACTTCACCTGGGCAACGAACCGGAAAAACAATGACAATGTGTGCTGAAACACTAACAACACCTTTCTGAATTAATTTACTGTGACACTGATTATATTTGATGTATATGAATCAAAACATATACTGCATGTGCAAGATAAAAAAAATTATATCAAATGCGCTAAATAAAATCTAAAGTATTTTACGATTATGAACAATATGCAGAATTTGAAGGGTGCGAACACCTCAAGTATCGAATACATAGGAATGAAAAAATAATGTATGTCAAGCATGTGAATGAAAAAGAATAATAATCTTGATATACATATATCAAAAGATGCACATTTGAAATTATTGGTATACAAACGAAAGAACTGATGTATCCTATACATATTATCATAAAACTTAATGATGCGCTTCATACTCGTGCCAGGCCAGCAATATGAATAACAATATGCATATAAACCACAGGTTGAAAATATATATATATATATATATATATATATATATATATATATATATATATATATATATATATATATATATATATATATATAATATATTTATATGGATAGATAGTTTTATATATATATATATATAATATATTTATATAGATAGATATATATATATATATATATATATATATATATATATATATATATATATATTTATATATATATACATACATACACACATATACACACACACACACACACACATATATATATATATATATATATATATATATATATATATATATATATATATATATATATATATATATATATATATATATATATATATATATATATATATATATATATATATATATATATATATATAAAGACAAAATCACAGAGGAAAGAGAAACAATGGAGTGCTGCGCAGTCTTTCGACTGTCGTCCTTTGCGTAGCAGTCGAAAGGTCTCGCAGCACTCCATTGTTTCTCTTTCCTTCGTGGATTTTGTCTGTATACATTCATCACGTTCCATATTTTAGTGATTCAGTTATACACACACACACACACACACATATATATATATATATATATATATATATATATATATATATATATATATATATATATATATATGTGTGTGTGTGTGTGTGTGTGTGTGTGTGTGTGTGTGTGTGTGTGTATTAACAGTTTTCTAGAAGTGGCTGGTACCACCGACAAGTAAAAAAAACTATCAATGCCACAACCATAAGTAAAGGTCTTCTTTGGAGGGGTGGTAGAGCTTTCGACTGGCACTCTGTTGGCCCAGCGTTCGACTCTCCGAGCCGCCAATGAAGAATTAGAGGAATTTATTTCTGTGATAAAAATTCATTTCACGTCATAATGTGGTTAGGATTCCACAATAAGCTGTAGGTCCCGTTGCTAGGTAACCAGTTAGTTCTTAGCCACGTAAAAATAAATCTAATCCTTCGGGCCAGCCCTAGGAGAGCTGTTCACCAGCTCAGTGGTCTGGTTAAACTAAAATATACTTAACTTAACAACTATAAGTAAACTGGCGATTCGGGTTGAACCCTGGTGCAGCAGAACTATGCACTTCATTCACCTACTCAGAAGGCCTATCAACAGCGCGTCGAACAGCCCTACACTAACTGCACCATGCACCACTATTTTGCTTGCACTTTCGTTCATCCTCACGTTTTAATATTTTGGAAATACATTAGAAACGGCAGCTTTCCTTTATTTAGTATTACGAAATTTTCTACTGTATCCCGTCGTATCAATTCCGAAATGTATATTCTTTTCATCAGCTAACTGTCCTCTATTCTTCCCACATAGCCGAACCATCACAGAACACCATGATCCAGCCTTTCATGAATGCTACCCCTTTTGCTGTTCCCTCTGCATCTCCATACATCGCACGCTTTCAGTACTTCTTCTGGTAAACATACTAAATAAGCAATTCATCACTACATCCTCTACATCTTATCTTTCATTCACATTCAACTTAACCACTTCAGCTCCACAGAGAAGAGTTGGCTCCACAATCCGTTCGTGCATTCCCACCTTGACTTCTATAGACAGTCCAAGTTCCTTCCTGATCTTTAGCACACCCTGTTACCTTCTTCGCTATATTCTGTGATTCACCTCTTCTCTTATCCTACCACCATTCGAAATATTTACTCTCAAATAGCTATAGGAATCTATCTATTAGTTCTCTTCTTCCACCACACACATCTACATTCATTGTTCCATTTCCCTGCTTTCTGTTTACCCTGGTAACTTTGGTATTCCTAATATTAGCTCTAAAATTTTTCTTGAAAATACAACCTCTTAGACTAGCCTCCATATTTTCTCTGCAACTGCCAAAATCACCACAGTATAACCTGCAAACATCAGCCATTCC
Organism: Macrobrachium rosenbergii; assembly: GCF_040412425.1. Taxonomy (NCBI): domain Eukaryota; kingdom Metazoa; phylum Arthropoda; class Malacostraca; order Decapoda; family Palaemonidae; genus Macrobrachium; species Macrobrachium rosenbergii. The sequence continues at coordinate 11,631,443 of NC_089744.1, forward strand.
AAGTTCTATTCACGACTCAACCTATCTCACAACTTTGCCCCTATTTCACACTTCAATCCATCCTAAAAGATACCATACAACACACCCTTTAAAACCATTGACACACACACACAAACTCTTTGAAAAGGTAATAAATGTGGAGATCAGATGCAGAGGTACAAAAGAAAGCACAGGTAAATAAATGGGTTACAGTAAGATAGGTTGGCAAAAAGTATATAATTGAAGAGGAAGAGGAGAAATAGAAATTTAATGAGAGGAAAAGTTCTTCTATAAGAAAATAAATGCAAAGAGAAGGGTTAATTACAAAATATATTCCAGAATAGAAGATGCCACTGAAGGGATGCTGCATGAAGTGGATGCATTCTCAAGTCGACGGAGAGACTGTTCTGCAGATTTTCAAAGTGTGGAGGAAAGAAGGGAGATAGGAGTTAATGACACATCAGTAGAAAGGGCAAATGCAAGGTTACTGATGCTTGAAAGTGACTGCTGAAGGTGTAAGAACAGCAATACTGAGATTGAAAAAGAAGGACACAAAGAGTTGATGAGATTGCAAGAGAGATGCTATCTATGGGCATAGGCAAGGAGGGTGTGTTGAAAAGGCGTTTAATATGCAGCATTTATATTTGAGGTTTGAAGGTAAAGGAACAGGCAGTCTGCGACATACAAGGGCCTACGCGTTTTTATGATGAAAATGAAACGGAAAATGGAACACTGAATGTTAATATGAATAAAGGAAAAATAAAGTCGTTTATTTATATAAGCATTAAGGAGTGAATATTCTGGTTCATGGCAGTATGACAAGAAGTCATAGAACAGAAAAGCAAGAAAGACAGAGTGTAAGCAAAACACCGGGAAGCTCCACATACACATAAAGTAATAATGAAGCAAGTTTTTATGTCAAATCTATCTCCTTTATCAAGCGAAGTAAGAGTATTTCCCATATTACTCATTCAGTTTGATCTAAAAGCCAAGAAAACTTTTTTCATTAAAACCTGCATTCTTCTCTTCACTGTCAAGCATACGTAACTCTAGCTGTGCCCCCCTCTTTGTACATTCTTCCACAAGTCTTTCTTTTCTTTTATGCAATCGTGTGTGGGGCTATAAGAAGAAATTGGGTTACGGGTCCCATCGGCATTTGCACCGCAAAAAGGAAATCCCAATGTCATAAATGAAAGATACACTATAATAGCTTTATCGACTGCCACAAGAAATCGAACGGAGGACAAATTATTCTGCATGATTGATGAGAGGAGCGCGAGTACGAATCGGTATGCGGTTCGGACACTCTTGCAGTGAATGGATATCCAAGAAATATTATTAAAAACACTAAAACTCATTTTATGAAGCTGTATAGCATTATAATTTACAAGTATATATATATATATATATATATATATATATATATATATATATATATATATATATATATATATATATATGTGTGTGTGTGTGTGTGTGTGTGTGTGTTTATTGTACATAAAGCCAAGAGATCGATCCATGATCACAATTCCACCCAGCTGTAAAAGGATACCACATATGGAGTTGTCAATTAAAAATGGCTAGGGGGCCAGCAACCCCATCTCTAACAACTTGCTGTGAAACCGACAGGCTGTACAATTCTGGCTCCATCCTCTCCAAAGGAGAAAACATATGGCGGTAACATTTATGTACATATTAGGGGTACCTCCAAAGAATGTTAACTGTTCATTTCTTACTAAGTTTGTTTGAGAAGATATTGCAGACCCCATTCCTTTATCCACTTTTTCTGTGATCCACCACACTGGTGGTAATGCAGTGCACGAAGATAATTATTTATGAAATATTCAACATTGAAAACACAAAGAAAATGCATCTAAAATGAAAGGATATGTCAATGATAACATCGAAATAAGAGGAAGGACAACGTTCGAATTAACGAGTATGAGATATGAAAGAGATAATCTGATTTACATACTATAAGCTGAAGAAGACCTGAATGTACTCACAAGTGAAGTCGCAGGTTTTGCCGTTGTCTCAGTAATAAAGAAACTTAGATGGAAAACACCAGATTATGATGGAACCACTGCAGAGAAGATTTTCGCTCAAACTGAAATGCACCTCGTATACTAAGCAGACTATTTTGTACAATGTGTGAAGATGAAACAACGCCTGATGTTTGGAAACTGGAAATCATGGCAAAGGTACCAAAGATAGGAGATCTGTCTGAACTTGGGGAAAAACAGAGGCATTGCACTTAGGTCGATTGTAATGAAAATATTCAGTATGCTTATTCTGAACAGGCAGGAGAAAGACATATGTAAAAAGCTTTGAAATGAAGAATCTGGTTTTAGAAAATGGCAGAAGTTGCACAGATCAAATACTTGCGTTAAAGACACGCTGCGCAGCTATGCATGGAATTTAAAAATCCTCTTCTGATGAATTTTCTGGACAACGAGAAGTCATTTGACAACGTCCACAGATAATATTACGTTAGACTTCCGTCACTATGGCATTTATTAAATGTATAAAGCTAACAGAAATGATTCATGTGCGAAGTAAATGAAAGTCAATGTTGATGTGGTCTTGTCAAATGAATTTGCTACACGGGATGTTATTTCACCTGCGTTGTTTACCCTTCACTGAAAGAATCAAGTAAAGACAAAGAGAGAGAAAAGGGAGTATAGCAAACAAAGTCTCCTTCCGTCTTTCAAGCAATACAAAAGAAATATAACCATTTATAGATTATAATGATAAATTATGTACTATACAGCCACAAATCTATGCGTACTTCTCTGCAAAAAGAACATATAAAACAAGATATCGTCTATGAATCTTACAAAATAAGGAATATTTCACTCCTGAAAAAAGCAGTAAACGCACCCCGACTGGACGGGTGTCGATAAAAAAAACATTATTACATATGTTTTCAATAAAAAAGGATCTATGTCATCCTCTGTAATCCATGCAACAAATCCATCAGAATCAGAGGCTTCCCACGAGAGTAATTTCTCTATATTCACCAACCCGGTCCATCTAATCTCGTCTATACTGTATTTTTTGAGTAAACAAATTCTATTTTAAATATAAGCAATTAATGATTAATTAGTAGATTTATATTTGTTTGCATACTAAACACACCTGCTTCGAGCCAAATTTAGATACTTTCTGGACATATTAATTTCGCAACTTAAGAATTACTGAGTTTCCCACCGGATTGAATTTACTCCTTCATTGCATTCACTTCTGACCTTTTTACAGAAACTCCCTTCGTATATCTGCTTCGTGCCTTTCAAGATCCTATTGACCGACAAGCATGTAAATATAATCACACCTTCCACCCAATTACCAAGAAAAAATAAAGACGTAACATCAAAAACATCTGAAAAGATTTTCTTCAGATTCTTTTCTCCATCGTCAAATTTTCGTTACTGTAGTGACTTTATTTTCCTCCCTTAAAATGTGAAAACGAGTACAATAAGCTGAGGGAATTTTATGCAGTTTATGAGGGTTCTTCGATCTTAACTTCCACGCTGAACAGTCAACTGGTAATCCTTAATATATATTTTACATTTAATTGTT
>NC_089744.1:11640000-11665000 GCF_040412425.1 Macrobrachium rosenbergii
TTACTGCAGAATATAAATCTCGACGCATGGAAATGACTTTGGCGAATAGTTCGAACACCTAGGATACAAAACAAGAATTATATCAAAGCTGACTTATTACTAAAGCTCAACAGAACCAACCCTAACGTCGTAACATAGCGCTTTATCTGATATTGTTTTTAGGCGCTGATGTATATGTGTGTGTATATATATATATATATATATATATATATATATATATATATATATATATATATATATATATATATATATATATATATATATTATATGAGAGAGAGAGAGAGAGAGAGAGAGAGAGAGAGAGAGAGAGAGAGAGAGAGAGAGAGAGAGAGAGAGAGAGAGAGAGAGAGAGAGAGAGACCGGCTCTTGGAGAAGAAAGAAATCCAGGGCATTTCAATTTTGCAGGCCAAGGACTATTTACAGCAATGGCGTTTGGTGATGGCAAACCCCGGCCAAAGAAAAAGTTACATTCATATCTATCCTAAATTTTCATTAGTTGATGTAATTCACAAATTGCACCTTTTTGTGGATGTGTTCGTCAAATTCACATAGCTCTGCTTAATCATGCTAACAGCTGGCATATGAACAAAAACCAAACAAGAAACTGAAATAAAAACAAACCCCTTTGCGGATGTAACAAGACCAGACAAATATCCCTTATAACCACAGTTACTTTAAAATTTTAAACAGCAAAAGAACATTTAAACTGAAAATACTCAAGTTATGACTACAAAAAGCCTTGTATAAAAATTATAACGGGAACACTGTCTGAAGAAGTGGAAAAACATAAAAATAATAAGTAAAATAGAACTTTAGAATTATAACACCAAAGTATTTACCAGAACTTATAAGACAAAAAGCACCACAGGTGTAAAAGAAAATTATTAATAAATGAAATTACTTTAAACTATGACAAAGGAAATAAAATATTTAATGAAAACGACTGTTCTCCCAAAACTGACAACGGTCAAGGAGAGTCTCTCTCTCTCTCTCTCTCTCTCTCTCTCTCTCTCTCTCTCTCTCTCTCTCTCTCTCTCTGAGAGAGCACCGCACTGTATCTAAAAACAATTCGTCTGATAAACGACCAGAAAGGGATCAAGGCTCCTTCACTCAGCCAGTAGCTCAAAAATCATGAGAGATGTTCCTGCAACGTTATCCAACGGGATTAATGACGTAAAAATCTAAAAAAGGGGGTCACGATTAGTTGGTCCTACACAAAAGGATAGAAAACGTTGGGAATGAAAGTTTTCCCGTTTTTATCGGTCGCGATAAATATCGAGCGAGGAAATCCACGCAATTGGCTCGGCGGGGAAAACGCGTATTATCGAGGCTCGTTAAATCTATCGCTTTGGGGTCCAGCCCCTCGTTACAACAAATTCGGCTGTTGGTGCTTCCTCCTGTTTCGACGCACTTTGTTGGAGAGTCAACGATGCCTAGAAAACAACTTAGACTTTTGTTTATTCATTGATATTTTTCTTACCCTCTACTGATTCATGTATAATCTACGATGCCTGGAAACCTAAGTAGGTTTTTTTTTTTTGTACAAATTATCAGACAAACCAGACTGTCTAGAGCACTGGGGGCATTCACTGCATCAGACTGGGTACAGAGGTCGTTGGAGTGGTTGGATAGCAAGATAAAGAGACCCAGAAAAAAGTTAAGTATACCTTAGTTTAACCAGACCACTGAGCTGATTAACAGCTCTCCTAGGGCTGGCCCGAAGGATTAGACTTATTTTACGTGGCTAAGAACCAACGTGACCTACAGCGTATTGTGGAATCAGAACCACATTATACCGAGAAATGAATTTCTAACACCAGAAATAAATTCCTCTAATTCTTCACTGGCCGGCCGGAGAATCGAACGCGGAAGATATCCAGAAAATGAAATACGAGGATCTACCGGTGGAACTGGGGATAAACCAACAATTGCACGAAGGAGTAATAGTTAGAGAGGTTGGATAGGAAGACTGAAGATAGAAAGTGGAAATAAAGGTAAAGTAAAAGGATAAAAGAGGGTTGCACCTAGGGGCCTAAGGGACACTGCAAACATCCTTTAGAAATAGCTACAACCCACCACGTTAAGTACACTGAGGAACTAAGCCCCCCTACGAGGAGGATTCCCAGATGAAACATACTGTCTCTGATGGATGACTTATTATTGTTCGTTGGAGAATCTGCAGGTCGCAGCCTTAACATTACCGTTCTGAGTGTCCTGGAGACCATCTACATCACCTATGAAGCAACATTATTTGTTTCTGTCGCTTCTTGTTAATTGCTGGAGTGCCCACAATATCTAAGAGCCATCAAAATTGTTTCTGGCTGTTCTGCTACTGAACTTTGAAGAATCTATCGTGTAGAAAATTTAATAATACATTTACTTCCAGCTGACCCTAAAATTAACGACAGACAATATACGCGTAACAGTGAAAGACTTATTATTTATCATCACTGGTAGTAATAGTAGTAGTAGTAGTGGTATCGAAAATGCTTATAGTATTAAGCTTGGGAAAACCACTTGAGCGAGGACCAGTAACTTCCCCACATCACAGTAAATGAATCAGATAGTATCTGTTGATACCTTATCAGTCTACCAACGCAAACTTATAAATGATTATAATATATATATATATATATATATATATATATATATATATATATATATATATATATATATATATATATATATATATATATATAATATATATACTAGACATGTTTCCCATATGAAAATCTTGATATTGTACACGATAACAAATGAACCTCTGTCCTTTATATTTATAAAGACACAAACACACACACACTATATATATATATATATATATATATATATATATATATATATATATATATATATATATATATATATATATATATATATATATATATATATATATATATGTATATATATATATATACATACATACATATATATATATATATATATATACATATATATATATATATATAAATATATATATATATATAAATATATAATACATATATACTGTATATATACATACATACATATAAATGAAATACACGATTGACGTTTCCCTTATGGAAAACTTGATACTGTGCGTGGACACAAATGAACTTCTGCCGCAATATGCACAATATAAGGATAAGAAACAGAGGCCCCGGTTGAATTGTCGTTGTGGGATAATGGAAACCTGATATTAAAATTCAACGGAAACTATTCTCAACAATTCTTTCGCCTTTCGGTACTTCGCACTAATATATTATCCGGAGAGCGAACGACGGAGGGCATAAAATACGATCTATAAATTCTAATGAGACGTCGATTTTGAGTTATTTTTGAATTAGCATTGATATTGCCTGCCAAAACGAACGTATATGAATTGAATGTATATTGAATTTATGGTAGTTTCGGCCCCTTCACTCCTAATGAATCATTAATTTCTATTTCTATACAAACGACTAATCAAAATCATGTTCCTGAATTTATAGTTCGGTCGTATACTGACTGACAAAACAATATAGTTACACACTTTTACACACATACAAACACACACACCCATATAATATATATTCATATATATGAACATCAAACATTAAAAAGTCGACCTTTTTCTATGGGCAAACAGACCATACGCTGTTTTAGTAGTTGCAAAAATATTGGACGTTGTAAAGATCCGCAACCCCAGAGTACCCATGTAAAGATTGGCTATCCTCAGAATGAACTTGTTAACATCAGCCACCCCCCAGTACTGAACACGGCGAAGGGACATTTCATTTGGCCGACAACAAACAGATGCACCGCCAGTATCAGAATGAGCTTGTTAACATCAGCCACCCCAAAATATTAGCTTGTTAAGATAAACAACCCTCAGGTACTCTGGGGTTGCTGTTCTTTACAACGTCCAAAATATTCATATCGAATGGGCGCAAGTGAGGGTTGTGGTTTAAGCACTGCCTGTAATATTGGGTAAAGTTACACCGTTGATCAGTTGACCCATTCCTTGACCTCAGTAAGTGTGAGGAATTGAATGCTCTATGATGTCTTTCTGAGAGACTTGTCATGTAGCGAAAGGAGGCATACACACCTTAAATCAGTTTCAGTTTAGTCTTGTTGACTCCTGTGCCTGCATTTCATTCTAACCCTTCTCTTGATAACTGCTCTATAATGCGACCTATAGGTTTAGTAACTGTACCTTACACCTTCCTTAGCCACTTACAGCGCGCAGTGTTTGCGTGTTCAGATGGCCAACTCCTACAATCAAGTGGCAAAAAAGGTGACTGTCTCTATAATAAGTGTGAGATCCTGGCTATTCCTCAACAAGGTATGTCCCCTGTAATTTTAGTGACGTATGATCTTCGCAAGCTGGCACAACAAAACGCTGACAGTTCCAAAGGCAAGTTGAGACTTACATCTACGATGTAGACGATAGAACACACAGAAAAATTATGGAAATTTTTCTCGACACGTTTGAGGATGTTGGTCCAGCCACCCTTTATGACAACAGCAATAGGGTGGCTGGACGAGTAAGCAAGCAAACACTTCTTAAGAGGCTTGGTCTCTAGCCAATATTGCTGTAACACTTATTTTGCAACCATCTCTGGAAGGAGGTTAAAAGAAAACAATAACGGCTACCCTCATCTTGCAGAAGCCATGTTGGAAACGCACATTAGTCCAGATAGACAGCCAGTTGCTCATGTAGACGATCTACAGCTTCTAGTTAAACTACTCATCTTACCCTGGAGTATTACCGGTGTTCATTGAAAAATGGAGAGGGAATTAATAACGAATTTCCTGTGTTCGAATGGCAGATTTCCAGCGATGCTGTAAGAAGGCTGGAATTATCGGTAGTAGGGGCGATCGTCAGGAAATGTTTGATGAGGATGGTGACAATCTTGGGCACAAGACCAGTTTTGATGAGGATGTAGCTACTGTGTTGCTGTTACTAATATCCAGGATGCTTCTGGCGACAAAAGTGATTTTAGCAATGCCCTTATGCGTGACATACCTAACCTTGCAACGGTCCGAGAGGCACTTGATATCCTCACTAATTTATGTGATTATCATTACAAACTCCCTTCATGATAAAAGGGGGAGAATCTTTCAATTGACTGAATTGTCAGAGTCAGTCGTGTTGGCTGAGATGTATGTCCTCACGGCACAGATCGCGTGTAATGCTTCTTAAGTTGCTACTAGGTCGCACGTACTACATTGTTCTACGCACGTGTCTATACATCAAGCAGTTTGTGAATGACATCAAAGAGAAAAACCCACAAACGGAGCTGGTTACAATGCTCATCAATTCGGTTTTTTCCATTGCAAGTACTTTACAATATCTGATTAATTTCGACCTATCATAATTTTTATTAATAAAATATATGATTCGTAGTAACGTAAATAATTCATAAATGTCTATGAAAAAGAGCTCTGACAATTGATACCATTCCCCTTATCCACTATAATTCCAAACTATAAAATATTCTGTAGTAAAGTGCAAATAGAAAGCATTATGGCCCTTTTACGCTCTTACTTCCCAAGAACTTAAACATTTATCTCATTCTTTATGATTTCCAAATATAATAAAATTTTATAGTTCAATTTCTGAATTTCCATGTAGAAATTCATGTAAGTACTTTCGGGCCCCATATACATGCATTGAATTTATGCGTCATTAATTTCTATCGCTACTTTCAATTTCTAATACTAAATTTTGAACACGCACTGCAATCTAATCCAGAACGGACATCGAAATTATATTGGATTTATGTCGCGGCCCGCCTCGTTAATTCCTGGCATTATCTATCATCTCCGAATAAATTTGATTTCGGGTGATGTGCAAATAAGCCTTGGCCGTCAATCTTCTAATTTGCGCGGAGTTAAAAGAAATTTGAACATCGCGCTACCGGAATGCCTTCATTTTCCAGGTAATTTTGCGTACCTGCTTCCCAGAAGCTCATAATTGGTCGCAGAATTGCTGCGTATTTTGGGGAGATTTCGAGGATTCTTTCCATAAAAACAGGTTTAAAATAAGCCAATATTTACCAGCAAAAAATAATAATAAAAAAAAAACACATATATATGGGTGTGTGTGTAATTATATTTTGGTCGAAATACATCGTTACCCTTGTTACCCTTCTTTGTAGCTTAGTGTAACATCACGAGCGTTAGTTTGAGTCCTGAAAGGGGCACTGTGACTATTAAAAATATATATCTAACCGGTAAAAGGGTCCAGTAAGTACTGTATATCATTCAGCCTATAACGCAACAATTGCTGTAAAACTATGATATGACGGATAATACGAGCCATATGTGTTTATATGAGGTGAAATAGGTATTATGCTATGCACGTGGCTATATATATATATATATATATATATATATATATATATATATATATATATATATATATATATATATATATATATATATATATATATATATATATATATATATATATATATATATATATATATATATATATATATATATATATATATATATATATAGACACACACACACACACACACACACACACACACACACACACACACACACATATATATATATATATATATATATATATATATATATATATATATACCTTCAGTTAGTAATTTTTATTATAGTTTCTCCACACTAAAACACGATTATCATATCCATGTTGAAAACAAAGTACAGACCTTCCCATAGCCTCAAAACCTTAATCTTGGAGAGGATTTAAAGAAGTTTATCACTCCTTGATAAGGTACGACGTGGCGCCCTTATATTCCATTATGCTACATTAAAGGCAGTGTCTGACTGCACCCACCCCCAACTAGTTGATGTGGCACTCTGGGTTAGGTTGGGATACATCCTCTTATGCAATATTAAGAAGAGGGACTGCCCCCATCTGGTTTACTCTAGGCATTACTGAAGGGTGTTTTCTGTGCTCCCTCTGCCCGTAGTTGCAACCATTTTCTAGCCTCTTACTTTAACTCCATTTCTGCTTCCTTTCTTCATTCTTGCTGTCCATCCTGTCTTACAATTATTTCCTTGTGCCACAGAGGGGCATTCCCTCATTTACACCTTTAGATCCTTGTACTTCATCTCTTTAATTTTCTTGATCACTTTACCTTGTTGTTCAACTACTCCATTTCAATGGCCTAAGTGCTGAATGGCCGAAAATGCTCCAGTGCTTGGTTACAGCTAAATACTGAAAATCAAATCAAAAGAAGAGGAATATGGCCTAAAGCACTCTCCACCCCAGTGCGGTGCTCTTGTCTAGTTCAGTTCAGTCTTCAGATAGGGGAAGGCTTAGTTGGAATTTATCCTAATAATTAATTCTTGTTGTAGGAAGGGGAACAATGGGTTCACGAATCATTTGCAATGGCAACGAAGGTAAAACTCACAGGAATCACATCAAAAACTAGTACAAAAACAAATCTAAGAAAGTAGATTCCAAGTCTCCCGTATCTGTGCAGCACATTTACGAGACATCTGGAATCTACGTATGCAACATGAGACACTTTATGTTGCATACAGAATGCTTAATGGTGGCTAGTAGCCTGTTCCCCTCTCCTACATAAGTTCCACCGTCCCATCCCTTCCTCGTGTGTCCTAGGCATTAGGACTCTTCCATTCTAATGCCTTGGTCGTCGTACCTCTTTCATCTCGAACTCCTGAATTATAGCCCAACTTCCTAATGTCCTCCATTATCATCATGGTACCAGAACCAACTCAAACACTTGGAACGATCGCGTCAGCAATGTTTATTTTTTTTTTTCACGTCTCGGGATAAGTAAGCTTTTGAGAGCCTAAATGAAATATGGGAATGTCTGGCATTTTTTTCCACAGACAATCCTGTTGTTTTCAGAAAAAGAATTTGCTGTGAAAAATTACAAATTTGATCGAGTCTCCAATCTTCCTTACATCTTAATCAGCGCCACTTAAAAAAATTATTGAAAAAAATGTTCATTTCCTAAAATGAAAACTAGCCATACACGGGCACCTTTCCTTTACCTTAAGTAAAATAAAATATCGCTGCCGTCATAATTTCCTTGAAGGATTTAAGTTTTAACAACGACGGAGAAACAAACAAAACAATCCAAATTTAGGCGAAAAAGGAAAAAAAAATAACAACAAACAGAATACAAAGGAACCTAACTGTAAACTTGTACTTGTTTCTTCAGATGCGTAACTGACCCCGCCACATGCACTAATTGGAAATCTGAAACAATCATTCACGAAGGAGGTTTGTTGATACCTTTCGTGTCTCACAATGCCTCCTTTTCCCTTCTAACCATTTCGTTCACGGGTACTCATTCTGTCATTAAAAACATCCCCACGAATACATGAGTATCGTATGCAATTTTCGGTTCACTTCAACAGCAATAATTTTGCTACTGGTGTTTAATTTCATTTGCAAGCCTTGTTTCAATATTTTTGTTGGTACGGATTAGGCAGTTTTCATTTACTTCCTTGATTTTGTTTACCAAATTTCATTAAACACAAATTTCATTAAACATAGTTGTGGGCAATGCTTAATGTTACTCGTAAATACTCTCATTCATTCTGGAACAAACTACTTTTAGAACTGAAAAATAAAATGAAGAATATATCATTATTCGATATACATCTATTTATATTCAAGACTAACCCTTTTTCCTCTGAGAACCAACAAAACCCCTTTTTGGACAGTGCCTGATTTCCATTGAGCTAATTCGGTATTTATTTTCAGAAATACACGAACCCTCCCATAGCTTTAGCGAACAAAATAACAGACTCACAGTTAGCTAAAAAAAGAGAACCCAGCGGACAAGTTACTTAATTAACTTCAGCCAATTTTCATCTAGTTCAAGCCCGCCCGTGAAATTCTAATTTCAATAAACAGTATTATTGCCTCCCCGCACTTTCCCCTGACAAGTTGGCCGGTACGAAACCTTACCCGCAGCGAGGATGGCATAGGAGGCTCTGCATGGATTTTGACAATATGACCGTAAGGATTTTAAAGGTGATAGGGATACACCGGCCAAGCGGGGAATCGAACGAGCGAGAAACTTGAGTATCACATAAAGTTATATTCGAAAAGATTTGGGAGACAAAAGTTATTGTCTCTATCACCGGCAGCGTGGTTTCGGAAGATCAAGATTTGTGTACCTGCCGTTATTTTTCCTTACTCCTCCCCACCCCTCCTCCCCGCCTTTCCTCTTTTGCATGTTAACGTCTCCCATGACTTCAAGATTTTCACACATTTATTCCTAATGCAACGGTTGGAAAAAAGGTCTGGCTGAAATCTAGAGCCAATTGGGATCGTGATATTGAAGCTTGTCAGGCATTTAATATCTCAGATGCTATATTAGAGCCTGATCCCAAGAAGTTAAATGAAATGCTGATGACTATTTTGATAAGGTATGTCCCTAGCAAGGTCATCAAATTCAGGACAAATGACCAGCCATGGTTTGATGATACACGTAGACGCGCATACCATGACAAACAGACCAAACTCACCACGAGACGAAATCGTTCAAATGAAAATTACACTAATTTTGTTGAGTCTCGCTGTGCTGCGAATCGAACTTACAATACAGCCGAGAGAAATTACAATAATTCCTTGAAGAGGAAACTCGAAGGAATTACCCTCATCTGTGGTGGACCAAATTGGCATCATCTCTCTTTGGATCAGGCTCGCCTTCCATTCCACCACTACTAACGGACGATGGTAGATTGGTTACTGGCTGTGGGGAAAAGGTTGAACTGCTTCATCGAGCTTTTGAAAGTAGGCAATCGGCTGAGGTTGTCCCTCTCCCTGATACTTGTCATCCTGAACCTGTTCTTACAAAATTTACACTTCGCTCCAGGGATGTTAATAAGATTCCGGATAATCTTGACAGCTGGGGAAGAGAACCTGATGGTTTCTTCTCTTTGTTTTTTAAAAAGTTTCTGTTGTCTCGCAAGATTAGTAGATTCTATAGGTTTTTAATAACTTACTATCTTTGCGGATGCATTTTATTAATTTATTGATTTTTTTTTTCTTTTTAATAAGTGAGATCTCTTCTTTCTGTATTTCCCTTTACCTTCTCTTACTTCCTAATGAGCACCATATTCTTTGGAAGCTTGAATTTCAAGTCAATGGCCCCTATGGGCTTGTTCCATATGAATAAGGTTCAACTTATGAATAATAATAATAATAATAATAATAATAATAATAATAATAATAATAATAATAATAATAATAATAATAATAATAATAATTGTACTTTATTCTTCCTTGGCACTCAACTGACTAAATTCGCATTTTTGGAAATTTAATCAAATGCTCCTCGAAAAACAAAAAATAAATGTGTAAAACCGATGGTGACTTTCCTAAACTAAGTACATCAATTTGCTCTTGATGTACAAACAGAGATTTTTGTTGCGAAAAAAAAAAAAAAAATTTTCAAGCAGCTAAATTACTTTTTGTTGTTTTATCATTTATGAAGTTATGCATTCTCTTTAGTAATGCCGCCTATAAATGTTGATTGATATAATGACCTTTTAAACCAGATAACTTACACATTATGTATTCATATGTTTCCTTCACCCCAGAGTACGAATGGGAGAAGAATAATCAAGTTTTTCTCAAATTGATTCAGTCTAACACAGTTTATATGAAACTGTCATTGCTTTTGCAAAACAACGAATTTCATATTCCAAAATTTTATTGGTTAGGGCAGATACATCTATATGCAAATACGCATACATGTCCGCGTCAATAGGTAACAATTCTACAAAAACAAACTGAGTCAAATTTGATGAAACACCACAAGTGATAAATAATTTTGTGAAAGCAGAATCCTCATAAATCCCTCCCAAGTCATTTGCAAAGTATGTTCACGGGAGACGAGGTATCAACTAATTAACAATTCTTTATTCAGGATTATTGATCTTATATTACGATATGCTTACATTACAATGAACTAAGGCAAGGCCATTCTGCCAGGCTATTTAATAAAGAAAGACAAAATTTACAAACTACTGCAAGGTTACAGTAGTAGTATACACTATCAGTGTATATCGCCGATTTGAAAAACTTACCCTCAGTTACAGAAAGGCCATGTTGCTGGGCTAAAAATATATCTTTGTCATGGACTCCAGCATTATAAATATAACATTATTTTCATCCCAGCTAAACTAAACGCAAAATTTCAGTAATCTTGCCATTGCATTGTACTCACATCTCAATTACACACGGAGTTCATTTACTGGAAACCATTTTTGCAGCAAGGATGGTTATTGCGTTATTTATAAAAGGACAGCAGGAAAGCTATTTGGGAGCTTAAACCGTTCTCATTACGAATTAATGGACAATACATCGCAATACTCCTCTTGCACTGACCTCTGACCTCTTATATATAAGCCATCATTAAATACTTGTATTTCTTCACAACCTGTCATTCTTCTTGCTGAATCTAATGGATCTTAATGGATAAATATGCATTTGCAAACAAACCACATTAGAGTGTATATTTCAAGAAGTTTTCATCCGAAGTTGAAGCAAAATAATATTAGGCAAAGAAAAATAAAAGGCAAAGAAAAACAAAATCTCAGCATAAAGACACGAGATGGATAAATACAGGTGATTGGCGTTATAAAGAAATGATGAAAAAGTTTTACATTTCGTGATTTTTTTTTTTGAGGCTAATGATATTCAGAAAGGATATCTACTTAAAATAAATTTCCAGCATGGGACGAAGAAAATAATCAGGACTATCAGACAAAGTTGGAAAAATGTTCAGAATCAGACTAAAGTGATTAATTAAGAAGGCAGGGTTTCTGGTTCATTGCAAAATTTTTTCATAACGTTGGTAAATTAAAAGACGTAAAATTCTACTTTAAATGCCAAAACAAATGAAATCAACATGAAAAATATACGTTCAAGTCACTAGACTTAAATCACCGTTACAAAAGGATAAAGGTGAATGATGAAAATAAGCATTTAGAGTCAAATATGAAAGTTACAAGTCAGCGAAGTCAAGAAAAACACAAAAGAAACTCGAAACAAAAGAAGTAAGTAAGAAGGAAATTTTCAGAAAATAAAAACAAAACAGGCGAGCAAACGAGATGAAAAAAATGCTGAAATATGGAAACAGATGTTCAAAGTTGATAATGAAAGTTATGAAAGTTTGGCAATTTACGGCCATTTACTCTAAAACTGGCAACATAAATTAATTTCCTAAACATTACTTAGGTTTAAAAAACAGTGATATATTCATGCAATCATGTTTTCTTTAACTAGGGCCTTACGCAGGTATTCTATTGGAAAACAATGATGATTTAGTAATAACTTCAGTTCCGTTAGAGTTTATGAGGATTTCATATTTCTGAAAAGATTCGAAATTAGGTAATGAATATCTTACATATAATCACATATGCATACATACAAACATACATACATATATATATGTGTGTGTGTTTGTGTGTATGCCCACGTGAGTAAGTGTGCATGTGTACACACAAACTTAACCGAAAGACATGGGGTTGTAAGTAGGTGCAGTTCCTGAAGTACGTGGGAATGACTAGTCTGATGGAAACATGTTTAGAAATAGCTTAATATTCGAAAATTTATAGTTTAGAAACATGAATATTCACAATTCTAAATGGGAAAGAGAAGAAGAGGAATCTGTCAGACATGTTTATGTACTGAGCATATGAAATACTAGAAGGGCGATGGAAAGTACATATAAAAGTATGAAACTGGGTAGCTGAAGGTATAGCTGACAATTATCTAGTTGAAACAAGTGATAACATACAGATATTATAACATGAGATGAGAGGAAAGGTTGAAGAATTGGCTCTTAATATCAATACGACAAGTGAGTTTATAAAAAATGAAGTAAGTATATAAATGACAATAGCTGACGGTTAAAGACGCTGTTGCACAGAGGAGTGCACAAATTTCAAGAATAAGGTTGTAGTATGAGTTGAAGAGTGTTTGATGGTATAAGAAGGGTAGGATGAAAGAATGCTGTGTGTTAAGAAAATGGAGGTTAGTGAAGGAAAAAAAGGATATACTTTCAAGGGCTTTCATACAACAAAACAAGTTTGTATACAGGTATATGGAAGGTTGAATAAAGTGGTAAAAAAGAATGTGAGACAATAGAGAGAAAATGATAGAAATAGAAGGATAAATATGAGCAGGTATTTACGGGAGAAGAAGATCTATATTGGAGGGAAGTAAATGCAGAGGAAGGTTAAACGGCATACTGACCTTTGAATAAAAGATGCAACTGGGGACACTGTAGATCGAAGTCCTGTGTGGGTAGAAGTTAGCATTCTGAGGTTTTGTTGAATGTGGAAGTTAAGTATACCTTAGTTTTACCAGACCACTGAGCTGATTAACAGCTCTCCTAGGGCTGGCCCGAAGGATTAGACTTATTTTACGTGGCTAAGAACCAATTGGTTACTTAGCAACGGGACCTACAGCTTATTGTGGAATCCGAACCACATTATAGCGAGAAATGAATTTCTATCATCAGAAATAAATTCCTCTAACTCTTCATCAGCCGGGCGGGGAATTGAACTTCGGCCTAGCGAGTACCAGTCCAGAGCTCTACCGACTCACCCAACGAAGAGAAGAGAGGTAGATCTGACTAATACAATAGTTGAAGAGGTTAAGTTATAATCATAATGTTTGTGGATAACTAAGAGTAACTGAAAACTTAAATTATGAAGTTTAAGAATTATAAGGCACCATGAGTTATTAGGTTTACATGTCAGGGACTGTAATACGGAGGTGAAAGTGTGACTGAAGGACTGACAATGGCATGGACGTTAAATCTGGATGAGGAAAAGGTTGCAAAAGGGTGGGTAAGACAAATGATGTTCCTTTGTATGAGGTAATAGGTGATAGACATGACTATGAATTATAAATGGATAACTCAGTATAGAAAGTAAGCCGGGTGGTGGGTTGATTGAAAACAGGACTGACATGGGAAAGAGTAGTGTGGGTGTAGATAAAGAATAAGGTGTGTTTATGGGATAATATTCGAGAAAACTTGAGCTCCAAAAATACATTTTCATTCACTTTGTTGATTTCATGTTTTTACTAGGCACTCTTCAATTTCCACTTTTCAATTTTATTTCTCAGAGCTTACACGATCTTCACTGTGTTTTTGTTTACCAATGATAATGGAAAAGGTGATTTCCGGAGAGATAGGTTTGCCTTGGCAATAAAGGCACTTATTAATTTCTTTTTTCACATCTTCTTGACTTTTATATAAATTAAGTGTGCATGCAATATGATTCAAGCAATTCCTGTTGGTGTATTTTTTTTCTTCTGGATTCACTCAACGTTAATAGAAACAGCTGGATGCTGAAAATATATATGTTAAAGGCCCTTGTCGAACCTTGACAAAGGGCCTTTGGCCTTACCTGAGTTCAACCGGTATCCTACAGCTGGTAGCCAACAAGTTCCTTCTCTCTCTCTCTCTCTCTCTCTCTCTCTCTCTCTCTCTCTCTCTCTCTCTCTCTCTCTCTGTCTCTCTCTCATTTGCCTATTTTGTCTAAGGCGTGTAAATCAAATCCTAAAATTACAAAACTAAAATTTATTAAGCAAGTTCAACAATGACTCATGTAAAATGAAATTATGGAAGACAGATATTAAACCCGTTACGCATTACCCCGAAGCAAAATAAATAATTGCATGTCAAATATGATATGTGGGGATTATTTCCTGTACCTCATCAAATCTCTAAACCAACCCTCATTTTAGTTAAGTCTGTTACACATAACTTTCAAAGTCCATTCTGTCATTGGTTCCATTATAAATTAACCATTTCCCACATCGGCCATTTTAAATGCTTTGCTTATCCAGGGGCATATTCTCCCCAATTAATCATGGGTCCATTGAAACATTCCTGGTAAAGAACGGAACTATCTCTATTAAAATCCAGTTTATAAACACACCAAAACACATGAGATCAATGCTAAATAATGACAAAAAGAACAATCATTAAACAAATGCTAAATAATGACAAAAAGAACAATCACTAAACAAATGCTAAATAATGACAAAAAGAACAATCACTAAATAATCAGCTTCGTAAAGGGTAGGAATTTTTCTAAGTCTCTACTAACTCCTAAGCGAAAGGGACTCTCAATTCCCAGCGTGTCTAACACAACCTCTTAGTTTGGGTTACCACCAAGGAGTAAGTAATCTATCACAAGCAATTTCTCACTGAGCGATTTCGTAACGCACAAACGGATTCACATTTCCGTAAACACGCCCCAATATCCGATTATAACCAGACCAAAAAGTTCCATGGAAATTTCCGTCTTTTGGCATGTGTTACTGTCTCTGGGCGCTCTCCGAACGATGTTCAGGTCTCCAACCGATCAGCTGCTGAATTTACTTCCGTTCCCATATGGACAGAATCTCCATGGTTTCCAGCCGCCTTCGGAAAGACTGAAACAGCTGAATCCCAAATGTCACTGTAAGCTAGGCGCTGAATAAACACTCAAGAAACCTACAAAGTCGCTCAACACGGCAAGAGTTCGCATGTTACAAATACCTCCATATTTAACATATTTAAGTTATATATATATATATATATATATATATATATATATATATATATATATATATATATATATATATATATATATACACACACACACGTATATAATATATATTTATATACATATAATATATATATACATATACATATATATATCTATATATATATATATATATATTTATATATATATATATATATATATATATATATATATATATATATATATATATATATGTTCTAATTTTACTGCATATACTTCATGTGTTTAGAACTTTATAATATCAGACTTGACAAATTACTATTCTTTTAGTAGTCTTGTTGCTCTCAATTAAGGGTCTAATAATTCAGATACTGTAAATTCCCAAAATGGGACTTAATTACCTTAATATCAGCGCTATGTAAATTTCAGACGATTTACTCAATAGAAAGTCTACCTGTATCCTTTCGGTAGCTATGAACCTTTTACCTGTGTGATGTTGGAAATGTACGCCTTTAAATTTTACCTCTTGCACTTCACGTGAGGTAACTTTTTCTAAAGAATTAAAAGATTTAAGACGCGAAGCTCTGGGCAAAAGTAAGATAACTCTAATTTTCTGGCTAATATTTTTTTCGGAATTAAGAACTTTTCGGAGTGGAAATAAGATTATACATATTTTCAAGGAACCACAGTCAAAATCAGAAAGCGAAGTATTTCCACAAGGATGAAACAGAACTTTTAGGAATATTTCAAACATACCACATGTAAAAATAGGCTGAATAACAAAAATAAAACTAACTTTATACAGTTAATTAGAATTTACTTAGGGCAACAAAAGTAAAAGAAATTAAAGAACGTGCGAGTGAAAACAAGAATTTCTTCAATCAAATCTTTTACAAAAAGATAAGGGAAACTAAAAATGAAATAAATATAAAAAATTCATGGGTCATTTTTTCTTGTTAAAAGAGCCGTTTTAATTAAAATATTCAGGAAAATACAAAAAAAAAAAAAGAATGAAAATTAAGAGATTTCTCGAGTCAACGACTGTTTCCCACCGTCTTTGTGGTCAGTACCAATGTCTATGATAGTTGCATCGTCTGCTTGTAATGCTCAGTCATTCAATTAATTAATCGATTTTACCGTCTTGTTCATAAATGCTTTCAATGGCGTTCGCCTGGGAAAAATTAAAAGGAATTCATTTCGCTCTCAACCAAGGCCGGACAAACTTATTACATTAATCAAACTTAATGTGAGTTAATCCTGGACTAAAATCCTGCACCGCAATAATCTGCATTCAGAGGGTTTCTTGAGACTTTTCTCGGGTTTCCACACTTGAAAAATTTAAAATGCAAATCAATCACGTACTTTAACGAATTGGTATAGATCACTAAAGAACATTTAGAATACGCATACCAAGACTTTATCTGTGCATCACTGCAAAGCATTTTCAGCATACGATTCATTGCATGACGAAATACCATCTTGGTAAGGTATTCATCAACATCACCACGTTGTAAATACTGCTTAAGTCACCAAAATCTTATTATCATTAGTGATGTTGTTACTGAAATGCACGTTAAAAACGAAGAAGTTGTTACTGATGATCCTCGCGAGAAAGAGAGACACTGAGTAAAGAGAATAAGTTCCCATCAAATTTTACACAAATCTACACCAAATTCAAACATGTTTTGGTGATTTTCATTAGTCAACACTGACTCCAAATACGGTCTGACGATTTGCGACAATCACCAGGAAAACGACTATATGCAACACAAATACCCAGCACAAAACAGGTTTCCTCTCTTCCATCATAATCTGCATCAAAGGCCGTCGAATGGTGTAGCCAACCTTTCAACCTTTCACTTATTTGAAGATCAAGGCAACTCCCCTCAGTACCGAAATCCACCCTATTAACCATTCCACTGTGTATGACTGATGAGCGTATACGCACCATACAAAATACCACCTACTCCCTCCGTTGATTCAGCACAGCAGAAGTAATCACTTTCCGTTTGACAAATGCCTTTACCGTCTTGCCCCGCTAATTGGGAAGGGGGATCGGTGCAGTAAAGCATAATGCTTGATCATCCACGAAGAACGTTACTAAGTCACTACGGAATCCCAAGATAACGTAAGACCGGAATTATCGGGGAATTGCGCTGAATGACAATAAAACTATGGGATAAGGAGATCCCAAAGAAGGATAAAATTATGGGTTTATATAAAAAAAATATTACAACAAAATACAACAACATGATAATGGGATAATGCAAAGAACATAACTAGGAGATCACGAAGAAAACGCATCTACACGATTAAGTATAAATGTTGTGTCTGGATCACGAACATAACGTAAGTTAACAAAGAGAAAGGACTTAAGAGATTGCACAATGACGGATCATGCACAGACCACCGGGAGAAAGTAAGTTCAGATCACGTAGAGAACCTAATTATGGATCACAAAGGAAAGGTGACTACGGATCATACAGCCTAAATATTAAACACGCCGTGAGAGTAACTATGGCTCATTTACAGGCCTTATTTATTCACGTTCTGAGAACGTAACTACGGCTCATGTTTAGATCGGAACTAGGATCATGAACAGACTACAGTCAAAGGATCACGCAGTAACTACAGGACAGTTTAGAGAACTGTAAGAAGAATAATAAAAGGAGGAATTTCGCAATAATGAGCAGAGCATAATAACGACATCAGGTAATATGCGCAGGAAAACGACTTTCCATCCCTAACACAAAGAGCTCAGTTACTGAGTCGAGTCACACGGAGACATACCTGAAATAATTTACTTCTGTAAAGTACACAGTTATGAAGCACCGTCACAGAAGTGACTTGTTTGTTTTATTCCCACAAAGAACGTCTTAATGGAATCATTTAGGCAGAAACGTTATAAACACTCATTCCATTCTTGCAAAGAACGCAGCCACGCAATCAAGTTGCCAAAGACAAACAGACACTTATCTCATCCCCCTTCAGAACGCAGCTATGGCGGCGCGTTTATACTGGCATAGAAACGCTCATTTCCTTCCTGCAAAGAAAAGCAACAGCGAAATTATGCTGCCAACGTCATCAAACATTCATTTCCTCCCGCAAAGAACGCAACTATGGAATCGCGTTCCCTAAGCGATATATGAATATAAGCCGCCACTTCCACCCACTTCAGCCAGAATGAAATAAATGCAAACGGCGCTGCTAGAGAGAGAGAGAGAGAGAGAGAGAGAGAGAGAGAGAGAGAAAAAAATAAAAAAGATCTCCGACGAACAAGTTTCTGAGAGTGTTAATTTAGGGTTTTTTCTTCTTGCCCTTTGAATCTGCAGTCGAGCAAAGCAAATGTGTGTGATTCCAATCTGGTCTCCTCCCGTCTCGATTACCGACTCGGGTTTCTCCTCGCTTTAATCACATATTCCACACTTTTCTCTCTCTCTCTCTCTCTCTCTCTCTCTCTCTCCTCATCATCTTTGCCGCTCTTTCGCATGATTGACTCTTAGACGAGTCCGTTTACTTTGATAATGTGCAGTGGAGGGAGAGAGAGGGTAAGGTGGGGGGAGAGAGAGAGAGAGAGAGAGATAGGCTTAATTATCTGTTGAGAATGTGTCCCTTTCTCAGACAGAAATGGGAGGGAGGAGAGAAAGAGAAAGTGGTGTACATCCATTCCAACACAGAACTCCCTTCCCCCCAACTTCTCTCTCTCTCTCTCTCTCTCTCTCTCTCTCTCTCTCTCTCTCTCTCTCTCCTCCTCCTCCTCCTCCTCCTCCTCCTCCTCCTCCTCCTCCTCTTCTTCTTCTTCTTCTTCTTCTTCTTCACGTTACTTTCCCTAAGTCCTTGCGGGGTAACTTCAGGCGAGACAATATCACTATATCTCTGACGATGATGTACAGTTATGTCTTCGAACGACTTCTTTTTGTGCTGAGTGACGGCATTTTGGAAAGGGCGTTGTGCATAACTAACCAGAGTGTTGATGCTCGTTTTATATATTTTTATCCGTGTTTTATCGCTCCTATCTCCTCGGCTCTGTTCTCCTCCTATGAATATTTTCCCCATCAGAATATTTCAGGATAGAATTACATTCGAGTTAGGGGGATACACCGAAAATTATTTTTTTCGTGTGTGTCACATTACGTCCCATAAATTTATCTGATTACTGTTATTAAGCAGTAACTAAGGCAAAGCTTCAGACGACCTCTAAAAACGTCAATACTGACGCTCAGTGCCCCGTGGCAGTGATGGGAAATAACGCGGCTCGGTGTCTGTCGATGTCTTGTTATCGGTGCTTTTTTTATTTCTTGATGTATTCGATGACATTTTATATAGTTAAAAACTTTTCCATATGATTCGTTTCCTTCCTGTTGGCTTGTCGAAAAAATCTAATACTGAACAGAAGGATTTCCCTTTATTAGCAAATCGAATCATTTGTAGTTCTGAAAAATTTTGTAAGTAAATTAAATCTACATCGATGATTCCATTATATTCGCTTTTAGCTAAGTTTCATATCCGAATGGCACCAATCTAATTTATTCCTTAACTTATAATTACCACTTGGAATAAACTTCTCATCTTTTACAAAATACAAAAAAAAAAGGTATGAAGAAATACATCAATTTCCCCATTCTAACAAACCTGAGAATTCAACTCGTTTCAAAATTCTCATGGAAAGATATCACAGTTCAAATGGAAAAATCTGCCCCTAAAACGCCCGACTTTCTGTTGGTCTTTTCCAACGCCGTTTGGAATATTGCTTTCATATGTGAGATTCATCCTTTTTTTGTCTCCATTCTCAATAGGGGTGACTCAAGGAAAGTTTGTCTGATCAATGACGCTCCTTACTGCGTCTTTGCCTGAGGATCTTTTTCTTCGACAAAAGGTGGCGTCAGAATCTCTTTTCTACAAGTGTCATTTAGGTCACTGCTCCTTTGAGCTCAAGCAGGCTCTCTCCTCTTCTCAGTAATACCCGCCAGGTAATCTTCTCCTGCATTTGTTCGGCGGAAATCAGCAATCCTTGGACCACAATGTTCTGTTACTGCTTATATCTCTCGCCTGCCAAGCGTTGCACATCTGTTTAGGATTCGGGTTTCCTTAAATCTTACATCTTTTAACCTAAAATCATTTTCTTCCACTTTTTTTTTCCCTCCAGTTTGTCAGGCTTGCCGGACCTAAATGCATTAGGCTGCCCGTAACCGGTGACCCTGCATTGAAAATTCATTCCCTCAACATGAAAAACGAATAAAGTTATTTCACTTGTTTTCGGATGCTCAGCACAATGATTCTACTATACAAAACACACAACGCAATATGCATAAGGCTACAAATTTACTGTGTAATAGAGACAGTCTAGGAGTAAAGATTTTCTCGTTTAAAAATCAGAATATCTTGAAAATTATAAAAGAAAGCAACAGAATGTGCTCGATACGGGAAAAGTACGAGGCAGTCCTGCCTAAAAGCTGCTCTCATATATACGAGGGGACAGATAAACTAGTCTCTGTGTCCTCAGTACGAAAATGAATAAATTCAACAGTTTCGCAGGACTGGTTCCTCGAACATGATCAGGGAGTAATTTCGCCTAATTATTAAAATCTATCACAAAACTGTCTATTTAAATCCTTTGGCGATAAGACTTTTTAGGAAGAGGAAAAAATAAAATAAAAGTAAAACAGAAAAAAATTCCCCTGCCGTATTTCAGTCTAAAAAGCAATTCTGACTTTCAGTGGTGCATTGGATGCAGCACTGAATTTTTGCCTCTATAAGTTGTCGGCAAAGTCGAACGTCTAGGGACACCGATCAAATCGACAATATACGTTCGACATTTTTTTTTTTTTTTTTTTTGAAAAAGTTAACCTTACTTGGAAATGGAAACGGAATAGAACGTTGGAAAAATATTGCAATGGAAATTTCTTTATGCATTTACTCCTCCCCTTTGCCCTGAGACGCCTGTAAAAGAGGATGTTGACAATATTTTCAGGTAAAAGTCTCTGTTTATATTCCCATGATGTTTCCGATGAAACTGTAACAAAATTTAATTTAAAATGCTTTTCACAATGATCATTCCACTACGATAAAAGTTTTAGCAACCAAGAATGTTTACATGATGTTTGTGTGTAGCCTATGCCACTGTCACTCGATCTAATACGCGAAAGCATCAGGTAAATTATTTTTCGTATTTATCTCTGGTCTTTGGCCCGGAACTTTAGCAATAAAATGGAAACTGAGTTTAACTTTGCCCCTTTTTCTGATATATAAGTATAAGAAAATGGTAAAATCTGTTAGTCACCTTACTTTAGGAGTTAAGGAAACAGGCAACGCATTTTAAAGGATGATGCAAACGAACTAAGAGAAGCATTATACTATAAATAATATACCATAAATTCAGGGCTTGAATAAAGGTGAGGAAAAAACAATGCAGGTAAAAATGTGTACGAAAACACGTAATTCTAAGACTAAATAAGAACGTGTGCGGAACCGCGGAATTGGAAAATTACAGAAAGATACACGCGAATACAGAATAGTCACGGATTTAGGAAAATGTGAATTCCTCATAAGATTAAAATTACGTGCCATCAAAATACCATAATCCGAGAAGAAAAAAATAAGAAATTTAATTTGCAACTTCCTTGTCGTGTTCTAAAACCACACAACGTCTATCCCTTTCCGGAAATCGAAGCGGGAGCGATCAGCAATCATAATTAGCTCAGAACATGATGAAGAGTCACGCAGGAATATATTACCCGGGAAAAAAACAAACCGTAATGCTACGTGACGACAGAAAAATAGATAAATTGTCCATCGATTTTTTGCGATGACAGTTGCGGAAAAAGGGGCAGGCTTTGGGGTTAGAGGGTAAAATGTGTCAACGCAGAATATCGAGGAAGAGAGACGAAGTATCACAGATTTTGAGACTGCGAGACTATGCTACACTAATGACGCAGATCGACAACGCATTAGGAATGGCTCACCCACTTCTGTGGCCTATTCATCAGTCCCGTCCATCACCTAACCCCGAAAGCAAAAAATCTGATGGGTGGTCCGAATCACTAACGTTCCCCCAAGTTTGGAGAAGGGGGGGGGGATAGATACACAAGAAATTCAATTCGGTCACCTATCATTCAAAGGTTTCGTAGTAAAAGAATTCCAATGTTAACAGGCAAATAAGTACGTATTTCCCCACCGCAAACCCTTTAATTTTCCCTTCTCCTTTTAAACGAGGAGGGCGGGAGAGGGGGAAGAGGACCAAAAATTTGGCAATGCCAACTTATAGTTCTCGTGTCTCCCCCAGGGAATTCAGTTTCTGACAACCCTCCACAGAGAGAGAGAGAGAGAGAGAGAGAGAGAGAGAGAGAGAGAGAGAGAGACTGGAAATGGAGTGGGTGGGGAAGAGATATTTTTCGAAAGAACCACAAAAATGACAATGACGACTTGGAGCACTCGCGTTTTTACAAAGGAATGAGTTTCAAACAACACTCCCCCGATAAAAGAGAGGTTGGGGGAATGGAGGCAATACTGGCAAACTTGGCAATGCAGACGTCGATCATTCAATGACTGGCCACAGTCAGGGTAACTTCAATGACGGAAGTAATTCTCCTCTGCACTTAAGTATCTAAATCCTCGTTCCTTTCTTTATCTTCAATTGTTTGAATTTTAAACGTGTTTCTACCTTATCATATGTGGTTTCTCTGTTGTCAGTTAATGACCGTTTAGGTTCTTTCCGTAATGTTTTCGGAATAAAAATAACCAGTTTTCGTCCGTATATTTCCTGACGAAAGGACACTCCCATTACACCACGAGATGGGATAATGCAGTTCTACCAAAATGTACTGATATATCACTTACTGAAACTGCTTGAAGTTATTG
Organism: Macrobrachium rosenbergii; assembly: GCF_040412425.1. Classification (NCBI taxonomy): domain Eukaryota; kingdom Metazoa; phylum Arthropoda; class Malacostraca; order Decapoda; family Palaemonidae; genus Macrobrachium; species Macrobrachium rosenbergii. The sequence continues at coordinate 11,663,350 of NC_089744.1, forward strand.
ATTATATGTTTTGTTTCTCTTAAAATCATGGAAAGTCAGCATATATGACTAAAAATAACTGGGTTTTGGAGGAGTTAAAGGGGTTGAAATACCAAGTCCTCATAACTAAATTATTAATTGTTATGGCGCAGATTTTGAAGACTAACGACGTTTAAGTAATATTGTGTCTGGAAACTAAGGGGAAATTAAAAATTCTGGCCTTGAAAATGGCATGTGGCCTTGGAGATAGGTCTGGATGAAAATATAGCTGAATATAATGAGTTGGCACCTCAAAAGAAGCTTTCATAACAGGTTTGATCAAAATCAGAGAGATAAATCATTTATTTTAAAACTGACCCTTGACTTTTAGAAATAAATGAAAAAGATATACAGATGAAAGTAGATTATTTGGTGGGAAAATAAGTATCAACCCCAAAATCAGAGGAAATAAGATGTTAATCCTTCAATTGACCTGCAAAATACCGAAAATAGGCAAAAATGAAAAATACTAACCTACGTGGCACGTTCCTTCCATGTTTCAACAATATAAATGAAAATAATTTACGATAACCTCACGAGAGATACGAACTGTATGCCAAGGGCATCTCCAATTCCCTTTAATCACTACTTTTTTTTTTTTTCAGAAACGAAACTCCCGTTATTTCGTAGGCTATCCTACCATTTGATTCTTAATACTCTTAGTATTACCAAATTGAAAAGACCTTTTAGATACAGTTTCACACTCCCGCCATGATGTATATCTGCATAGCAATACAGATCGTAATAGAATAATATCTAATCGTACTTTCGAACGCAGTTTCAGTGTATTTTATTTCCAAAACTTACTCAGCCTGACAATTTTCTCATTTGCCTTTTTCGTTGTTCAATTGCAAAAGCCTCTTGATGTTCATCTTCAAGAAACTTTTATGTAATCTTTATTGTAATCTATCAAGTATAAGCCCAAGTGAGATATCCACGTGAGTTTATGGAGGTCACTGTGATGGAAAAAAGGTGCATCTGTATTTTCGAGATTCTTTGCGAAACAAAATTAATAAATTACACTCACTTCCCTCTGCAGTCTCTCCCAGGACTGCCTTTCCCTTTACATCCTTCATACCTTCATTGTTACTGTCAACTTTGAACTGATATGCCCGACTACAATTCTTTTGTCTCTTTCTGATATATCACGTACAATGTCCTGCAGTTAAAATAAAATTCACCTTTATTCCTTCACAGAGTTAATTTTGGGGGATGGTCAACTATAAACAGTACTAATGCTGCATTTTAATTTAAACCAAACAAGCAGTAATCTATTGTTCACTGCTCTACAGCCAGCCGGTGCCTTTTCTACATCTGCTATCAACATCATGCCTACTCCTTTACGATATCCATCTCCTCTACCTCAATAAAGATATACATAACCCACCCCCAACCCCCACCCCAAGTCTCATTTCCCATTCCTTTGTATCCTGATTCACAAAACAGCGAAGATGACCAGTCTATATTTCTTGATTTTATTTTTTACTTGTGGTATCTTTAAAACTTGATTCGTGGGTACTTTACGATGAAATTTCCTTTTTTCAGCTTCATAGTAACTCGCATAGGCTAATTCCCCTTATGCCTGGGAATGGGGCCCATTCCTGAATATTCTACCCACCTTACTGAGGCAGAA
>NC_089744.1:11670000-11692500 GCF_040412425.1 Macrobrachium rosenbergii
ATAATAATAATAATAATATATCCATATACATTTTGTCAGAGGACAATAGTATAGGACAATATTTCCGCTTTTTAAATTTCCTTCGTTCAGCCCGGGGCCACTCTCTCTCTCTCTCCACTGGCATCAAGGTCCGAGACTAGGAACGGTACGTAACGTCCATGTGGTCAGACCCTCTATTATGTTACTTTTACTTTTGACAATGTGGATGGTCATGCATTAACACCTCACAAATCTTAATATGTTGGACCTGAATCGCCCCTCCTTGAATTCAAGCAAGGTAACATATTAGCCCGTAGTTCAATCATTCGTTAGTCAGTTGGCAAGTATTCGATCGGTGCTCTGTCTTCGAAGTGAATATTTATATTGAATCTTTTATAAACTATGATTGGCATTCGGCGTCAGTCGTTAGGACTAACAGCAAATTAATTTACAGCTTCAAACTCGTATAAAAATGAATAGGCTACATAAATTTAAACTTGGTGAGGCATACATGAAGATGCCAACAGATAAAATGAAATTCCAATAATACATCAATCACTAAACTCCCTTGCACTGACGATGTTACCGGTCTGCATCAAATCTTATAAATTATAATCTCACTAAACACGATAACTCAGTTTCTGATATGCAAAAATTAAATTCGGAATTCACACTTCCTTCAAATATAATGAGAAAATAAAGGACCTTCCATAATTTTAACATATCCTCTGCCCTATCCAACTTTGAATGGAAATATTTCAGACTCCACATTAATCAGAAAGCACAATTTAAGGGCATGCAAAATTTCCATGTAGAACTCAGAGACCAGAAAATGACTTTAGACAATTTTAATCAAATCTTTCCCCAGCCGCTTCCCTGTTATGAAGGAAAGTTTTCAGAATTTCCTACTGATGAATAACTTTCGGACTGGAGTCATCTCCTAGTTATACAACCATACAAATAACGTTATATGCAAGATAACAGTCGCCGCGTTTAATGGAGTCGTCGTCTAGTCTGGGTCAGTCTCCCTCACCACTGACCCCTATATAAATACAAAGAATGAAAGCACTTTGACCCAAAGTTCAAGAGGGTACATAGCGTCCCTAGGGTGGGGACTTGCCAACACCTTGCTCTTAAATTACCAACACTTTGACGGCATGTGCAGATTATTACTTATATGCCTTTCTAGAAACTGAATCAGTTACAAAATTCAACATTTTTTGTTATGTGAAAATCCTGAAAAAAAATTTCTTCCCAAGCATGAATTTCTTGGCGATTAACATTACACCGAGTAGTAGTGTTTACCGTACCAAAACTCCCTACGGAATTCAGATTTATGTTAAATTTATCAAATAAACTCTGAAAACTATTGGCCTTCCAACCCGGAATATATATGTAATTCTGAATCGCGTTAAAAGAAATATCCAACTACATAAAAAATTATAACGATATACAAGTATTTTAAACTCCATTTCATTAGAGAATTTAGAATTGAGCAGATTTACAAAAAATCATACGGAATGAAAGCTTTTCCATCCTAATTTTGTACAAATTCCAGTAGAGGCATTAAATAAAAAAAAAAAACTGTTCAGTTTTTATTCACACTTATTATCATTTTTGAGTGTCCGGTCGATGCCAAATAACACTACATGAACTATTTCCTGCGATAATGACTGCTATTCCTAAGGCAAAATAGTCCAATCTGCGTATAATTAACGTAAAAACAAGTGGACTAATTTCCGGTATTAATTTCGCTCACAACCAAAACACGACAGACAACGGCAAAAAAGCTCGCGGATCAAAGAGCTACAGAATAACGGCATTCAAGATATCATGCATCAAACATGCAAGGACAGGAACATTTTCGTTATTGTTCTCTCTCTATCTCTCTCTCTCTCTCTCTGTGAATATATATATATATATATATATATATATATATATATATATATATATATATATATATATATATTCTAAAAGTTAATCTCTCTCTCTCTCTCTCTCTCTCTCTCTCTCTCTCTCTCTCTCTCTCTCTCTCTCTCTCTCTCTCTCTCTCTCTCTCTCTATCTCAAACGTACCTATACACTTGTCATGCAACAAAAGGCAAACCCATATCCTGCTTAAAAAACCGATTCAAAAGAGGAAAAGGGGAAAATGGAATAAAGGAACGATTGATATAAAATAAAAAAAAAGAAACAGAAAATAAGAAAATAAAACGAAAGAAAGCGCCATCATTATTCCAGATTTATTATAATGACTCCGTTCCCTTCCCCTTTCTTATAAAAAGAAGACGAAGTGCATAGCAAGAGTGATAAAGTAATGATAAAGTAGTGATAAAGTAATTGGGAATGGACCAAAGGGGAAAAAAACTTCACTGACGATGTATATGAGAGAGAGAGAGAGAGAGAGAGAGAGAGAGAGAGAGAGAGAGAGAGAGATCAGAAGCAAGGACCATAGTAAGAGAAGAGGAAGAATGGTTGGGAAACATGCAGAAGATGAAGAATAAAATACATTGACAGGAAAACATTACTACAACATAGAAAAAGACAGAACTGAGTATCAGAAACATATGGGCCTGGCTTGTACAACCACACATCCCCCCCGCGACAAGAAATTTACTTTCATCAACATAGAAACAATTTATCACATAGACCCGATATAAACTCGATTCTATGCAATAAACTTCCCAAGAAAACGTGACAAACACAGACGGAAAGATACAAGGCGCAGTTACGAAATAACGCTGTATCACAGGTGAACCTTTGCCTAATGCAGCGTTAGATATGAACGGGAGTTACCGTCATGCTTTGTGACTGGGTCGCTTCCATAGGGCAAAGGACTATTACTATGAAAGGGTGAAGTCACAAAGCTCTGTGAAAGGTGAGCTTCTATACAACATAGAATCTAAATGGAAAGATCATGCCGTAATGCGTCGTGAAAGGTTGGTCTCCAGGCTGCACAGGACGTACACGAAAGATGGGTGGCTTTGTGCATATTGAAATGGGAGAAGTACATTTTTCCCTAATGGGGACACGAGCACAGATGTCCAAGCCATGTTCGTTTACTGCAATAAATGAGGCGTGACAGGTATCCATTCATATTCGTGTAGATTAAAGAGCTCTCTCTACAGTGATGAGTTCTTCATTGGATGGGGTGGGTAGAGCTCTCGGCTAGCACGCTGTTGGCCCAGGGCTCGAGTCTCCGGCTGGCCAATGAACAATTAGGGGAATTTATTTCTGGTGATAGAAATTCATTTCTCGTCATAATGTGGTTCGGATTCTACAATAAGCTGTAGGTCCCGTTGCTTGGTAACAAATTGGTTCTTAGCCACGTAAAATACGTCTAATCCTTCGGGCCAACCCTAGGAGAGCTGTTAATCAGCTCAGTGGTCTGGTTAAACTAAGATACACTTTTTCTTTTTCTACAGTGATGGCCAATAAGTACAGTGTAAGCCATAACTTGTTTACAGAATGCTGGAAGAGAGAGAGAGAGAGAGAGAGAGAGAGAGAGAGAGAGAGAGAGAGAGAGAGAGGATAGTTCAGGTTTTAGTTTCTTGGATACAATAGAGATCAGTTACTCCTTGCGTAAATTTTCCGTTCTATATTTTCCGTAACGAATTGCTTTCTGAAACGGTTGTTAAAACAGTAAAAATGCTTAGGTAAATACATAAACACGAGGAATACAGTCATGCATGGAAACAGATTAGTCCGTCTCCCCAAACATGGGTGGAACAGTTTAAGGGTCACCACCGCATTCATCCTAAATCACGAACGAACCCCAGTATCAGATTTTTCATATGACTGACCAAGAGGCTCATCCACATCGCATCGAAATTTATCTACACCTACTGCACCACTCACCCCTATCTTGCATATGCTCGCTCCTCCGAGATATCAAGGCACTCTTTTTTTCAGAACGTCTTTCAAGAAGTGTATCCTTGGCTTTTTATGTATTGCTTTCCCCCTCCCACCTAACATTTCCGAATTGTTATCTCTTTTCTTCATGACACAGAATACTCTAAGCGGTCCTTTCACCAACACCAAAACGCGAGAGCGCATACGCACACATACATAAACACACGCCATATATATATATATATATATATATATATATATATATATATATATATATATATATATATATATATATATATATATATATATATATATATATATATATATATATTCAATATATATATATATATATGATGCTCAGACGAATAATTCTACATCGGATTCTTTAAACAAGTGGATGCATGCCAAATCAGAAGACATCTGTTCGAGAATATTTGTACTAACAGTAGCATATACTGTACATACTTCCCTACATTATGTGTAAGTTATCCGTCACTCAGCTGAATGAGATTTAGATGGCTCCTCTAAATTTCTGTAAAGGATCAGCATTATGTAATCTAGGGTATTTTGGTTTCTTCAATCTATGCAATATTTTCTTTGGTCATGTTTACGGATGGTATGAAGTTCTCTGACACTGAAAAGCGCTTATAATATAGCAATTCAGCGCAAACTTCTTGTCATGACTCGTCATCCCAAAATCTGATTACTTTGGTAGCTGACAACGCGCTCGGCCCATTTTCTCTTTGTTTCATTCGAAATTATGTTTTTCCTTCACTACATTTCCTTTCCTTATATATATTTCCATATATTAAGAATGAATTTACCCTTGAAAAAAAATTATGTTTCTGCCGTATAAGGTAACTTTCCTTAATCTAAGATATATCTATAAACGCCCCATCAATAAAATAATAAAGAATATGCAATGAAAGAAAATTCAGTGGTTGAACATTACAAAGAACCTGTTACACAAACATCTGATAACTCAGGCTTCCAAATATGTACAACAAGAATATACTTCATTTACACTATAAAAACACTTTAACCACGCTTATAATAATAATAATAATAATAATAATAATAATAATAATAATAATAATAATAATAATAATAATAATAATAATAAGGCACTTCTAGTTCCAATGTCGCATTATCTTCGGAAGAACCCCTCCCAAGGTCAGCTCTTACATAAGCAACCCATTCATTTGGAGAAAGGATTCCGGTGCTTAAGAGCGCCACGATCTTCGAAGCATTAATTAAAGTTTAACTGATAATGAGATTTTCACCTCCCCTCCCCTCCCCCACACCCCTCCTTCCCAACACACACCGGAAAAAGGAGAGGGGTCCCCACGCACATCAGGAAAAAGGAGGGCGGGGGGGAGGGGGTCATTATCTAATTAGGAAAGTAAATACACTAGTATCGCCCTAATTGCATGGCTTTGGTAATTTCATGATTGTTGAACGCTACATAATTGCATTTACTGTTCAGATCCAGTTGCAATTAAATCATTATGCAATTTGCTCTTCTGATAAATTAGCCTTACACCAGAGTTCTTTCCTAACTGCTAAAAAAGTCAAAAAGCCTTTGCTGCTTCTATGGAAATGTCCGACTTTCAAGGAATTCTGTTTCCTCACATTACCACTACCATTATTGGTAATATATATATATATATATATATATATATATATATATATATATATATATATATATATATATATATATATATATATATATATATGTATATATATATATATATTTCTATATATATATATATTTCTATATATATATATTTCTATATATATATATATATATATATATATATATATATATATATATATATATATATATATATATATATATATATATATACATATATATATTACATATACACTATATATCATATATATAATATATACTGTATATGTTTGCACGGGTGTGTGTCTGTGTACTATGGAATATTTACCTGAACTATATGCAATTTTTATATTACTTTTATTTATTACTTATTACGATTGTAATATCATGGTTTGGCCTGTTTATTTACACATTCTCATACTATTCACTTATGCACAGACTCCTGAACTATATTTAATTTCCCTTTGGTGAAAATTAAAAAAAACGGTTAAAAGATTTATATTTACTTATCTATTCGTTTACGTCGTTATTAACGATTATCATGGGTAATTACAGGGTTATCTTCCGTGAGACAGAGCGAGATGGAAGAGAAAGCCAAAGCCAAGACAGGGGAATATAAAGAATATCTGGAGAGTTTGAGCAAGGAAAAATTAAATACACTGTAAGAGCCAAGAAAAAGGAAAGCAGTAGGAAAGAGTAACTGACAAGAGGGAAAGGTAACCATAGTGAACGAAGGAGTGAAATTATTTACACTGTGGAAAAGAAAACTAAGTAACAGAAAAAAAGAGAAAATGAAGTAAATTACGAAAGAAAGTAGATATTGATGTAAAGTACAAATGAAAGGGGAATATTAGGTACAACGGAAAACCACGTATTTAGACTAGGAAATAATATACAGTATAAAGAGAAGAGATAAACTGATGCAGAGGAGAATACAAAATACGTCTGGAAGACCCACTTAACGTTTAGCGTAACCACGTGAAGTCTTTTGCTTTCCCCAACTTCGCCGGTTAATAATCAACCCGTCAGTTCTCCCTGTCGGCTAATCGCCCCCGACAATGAAACCGACATCCGGACGACAGTTCGGCGACGATCTAACGACAGTCCGCTGATCGAACTGTCGGATTTGGCTGGAAAAGTTTCCGGCAAAGTGTCAGGTGATCTCAGGTGTGGACGGGTTATGCAGATTTCTCGTCACAGGCCGACACCTCTCTCGCACATGGGTCTATTCGCGAGAGCAGGTGCCAAGGGGCGTCCGCCCTGTTTTGCGAATAACCAGCGCCGCTTCCACTTCGGTCTTCTGCTGTGCTTCGTGGGAATTAAAAATAGTCTTTGCTTTCGTGGGAATAAAATATAGTCTTTGCTTCGTGGGAATTAAATATAGTCTTTGCTTCGCGGGAATTAAAAATAGTCTTTGCTTTCGTGGGAATTAAATATAGTCTTTGCTGCGTGGGAATTAAATATAGTCTTTGCTTCGTGGGAATAAAATATAGTCTTTTGTACTTAACACGAAAAAGTACTTCTATACTGCCTTCATTCCATAACTATAAAAAAAACAAATACTCTTTTTAAACTCTGTTCAGTCCGTGAAAACTCGGGTTGTTCGCTCAAACTGGGCTACTTATTTACGCATGATTGATCCTGCAGGAATAAGGGCTATACTTAACACATTCTTTCTTGCAGGAGAATATAGACTATTGCTACACATAAACTTCATTCTGGTATTAAAGGCGGTTATTTCATTTACTTTTACCTTTCGCGAGAGTAAAAACTACTCTTTAATATACATTTTTCTTACACTATAATGCATTTTAGTTTTAGATAATTTTCCCCGCGTGAAATAAAGGATATTTTGTGCAGTATTCCTCTAATTACTCTTTTATCCATTATTTCTTTCATGAATACAAAGGTTACTCTTTATAGCAGTTTATTTAAAGTAAAAACGCGCGCCTCAAATGCATTCTTCCCCAAGCTTGTTTCTATTTCCTGGTAGGCTCTGACGAGCTATGGATTTCCCAACTTTCTTATGTTTTCCCAGATTCCCATAACTTTCTCTCTTTATATGATCTATCGCTTCCTTGGGAATACATATAACCCCTTATCATTCCTTTCTTAACATATTTTCCTAAGGATAGCATAAATTGCTCCCTCCCGTCGGACTCTTCGCAATAAAAACGTCGCGTCAGCTATAAATAAAACAACAGTCGATTACTGTACCCCATTTAGGCCACCCACCATAATTTCCCTTCCCAAAAAAAGCGTCAATTTGATATAGCCCCTTTACTGACGACCAATAACAATCTCTCCATCTTTATTTTTCCATTTTATTTCACTATCGCTCTCCTGCTTCGTTTTCCGCAACGTACAACTTACGAAAATATATCCAATCCTTTACAAATCCATTAACTGGCAACACAATTCATCATGCACTTTATACAGACTCACGTGTGACGTTAACTGTAGACAAGCAGCAGCCTGAAGTAAATGGCGGTAATTTACCTGAAACGAAAGATATAAATCATATTAAATTTCTAAAAACGAGAAAGAGCAACATTGAGAAATTTTAAGTAATATACACACTGAATCGATAGGATCTTACCAAAATGTATCCCCACTGATAAACCCATATTTCCTAAAAACATTCCTCCCGCCTACATATCTATGTCTCATTTCCATTAAACATCTACGTCTTTATTATCCTTATGCCTGAATCCTTCAACTTTAAAAAAGAATCACCTATAATCACATTTATCTCCATTAGTCGTCTGAAGAAAATTAGATAACTTTGGAACGAAATTATCCGTTAGGCCTAACAGGAAAAATCATATGAGGATTAGGGCTCCCCATAGACTACCTGATTATGGTTAATGGGCCTACAATGATATCCATGGCTATAAATGAATACTTGATCTTAACGCGTTAGCTATTCCACTTCTCTTACGATCGAATACGTTAAGGAAAACTGTCTGGACAGTACTTGGATTGGCGACCACCAATAAATGACGTACGCTGTTGGAAGATAGTTTCAGTGAAAAACTGTGAGAGCATAGTCATGGACTTAGCAATAACCACGCCCCCGCCCCCAACACCCCCTCTACATACACTAACCTCAAGGCCAAATAGAATGAGGATGAATGAAGAAGAGTACAGAAAAACGGATCATATTGAAGTCCAGAAAGTCAGGTTAGGTGAGTCAGAAAAGGCTACGGGACTGTTTGTCATGCTTTTGGCAATAATGTAGCCAACAAATTCCTATAAGAATGAATAACTGATTTAATACTATGAACCAACGATAAGCTAAGTATCCAAAATGAGATTGAAAACATTAACCTATTTCCAAAAATATCCTACTCATCCCGGCCTTTTGGGGTGCTTGCCCAACAAGTTCCTTACGGCAGAGGGAAAAGCAGTGAGGTTTGACTAGTCATAGGCTCCATTCATACCTATGAATAATCCCTCTTAGGAGAATCCTCACTATGTACGAACAAATCAAAAATAAAATTAATGTAAAACTTATACCTTACGAAGAACGCAAAGTTCTCTACAAAACTGAACACAATAAACATTTGAACAAAAACGTCCTTTCCAAGAACCCTGGATAAATGATAGTTACCCACCTCATCCCGGCACTACACTAAACCAACAACTGACTTATAGGCAAGGCGACTAGGTAGTCATCCCAGAATAACTGAAGTTGCCCAACCGTTAAAATGTTACTAAACGTGCTTGATTAATTCCAAGACAGGGAAGACCAATTTCCCTTATTCTCAGAATATATTTACTTAAAACATATACAAAGTAAGTGATATGACTGCTTGCAAGAATAAAGAAATGAATCTGAAAACAAAACTTGGTTGTGAGAGAGCATGAGAGAGAAAGAGTGCGAGAATAATGTACCATATCAATTTGATGTATTATTCATGAAAACTGAAGCTGAATTTCTATTTGCATGTGTGTGTGTGTGATTGTGTATGAGAGAGAGAGAGAGAGAGAGAGAGAGAGAGAGAGAGAGAGAGAGAGAGAGAGAGAGAGAGAGTATTAAATTACGATGTCAATTTAAAACTTTATTTTGGAAAACAAAACTACCCTTATAAGAGAGAGAGAGAGAGAGAGAGAGAGAGAGAGAGAGAGAGAGAGAGAGAGAGAGAGAGAGAGAGAGATGAATACCAAATCCTTTGGAAGAGAGACTGAAAAGGTAGGATTAACCAGGAGTGGCGAATGAAAGACTGACACTTAATCCTTCAACATTAAGTTGGCCACTTGGCTGAAGACATGCTTCGCTTTTGCAGCATCTTTATATATATATATATATATATATATATATATATATATATATATATATATATATATATATATATATATATATATATATATATATATATATATATATATATATATATATTTTTTTTTTTTTTTTTTTTCAACTCAATTAAAATTCGGTAGAGAGACAAAAGTGCAATAAATGCAAAGGGAAAATGACCATTATATAACGTAACTGTTAGCTTCTTTTTATTGATCTTCAGTATTAATTTAACATGTCTCTCTGTCCAGAAAATTGGATCTCTTTGTCCGGAAAATCCAACTGATTGATTTCCAGCATCATTCACTCCCTCGATCACATCCCAGACCTGTTCGCCTGTCATCTAGATCTTTCCGCATCATTTTCCGTCAAAGGTGATTTAATCTGGCTTGCAGTTATCGAGCCAGTGGCAACGGCAAAGCTGAGGCCACGACGCTCACCTTCAAGCTGCAACTTCTGACAGTCTTTCGAGATATCGTCGACCCAGTAGGGTGGGGGGGCGTTAGTGCCGTCAGTGCATCTCATCCGGTGCACTGTAGGCATTACTTAAGGTTCTTTGCAGCGTGCCTTTGGCCCCTACCTGCAACACCTTTCAATCCTTTTACTGTACCTCCTTTCATATTCTCTTTCTTCCAAATTACTTTCCACCCTCTCCAAATAATTGATTCATAGTGCGAGGTTTTCCTCCTGTTACACCTTTCAAACCTTTTGCTGTTAATTTCCGTTTCAGCGCTGAATGACCTCATAGGTCCCTTTGCTTGGCCTTTGGCCTAAATTCTATATTCAATTCAAGACATCGTCGACTGGTTTCATGAAGGGCAAGATTATCAGTATTATTATAATTTACATTTCAAAATGTGCAAAATCCGGAAAGGCTAATAGTGATCTTGCATAGAACAAAGTGTCCTTCCGTTTAAAAAAGAGAGAAAGAGAAAAGTGTAAAAGAAGTTCCGAAAAATACCAGGACAGTAATTAAGGTAAACGAGTTAACAACAATAAATAAAATGACAAGTCAATTAAGCTTAGATAGTTTAACACTTTGGCCATTATTAGGTCCTTGCTTGACACAATGGTTAAGTTAAATAGCTCAATATTTTAGCTAAGACAACATGAAACTGTGTTTAGGTGATGCGTTTCATAATAAGAGTGATTAAATTCCTTAACACTATTATCGTTGCATGAACATACGGGTGAGGGTCAAACCTTCGGTGACAGACGATGCGTTGTCATCAAAAACTCAGTTACCATTAAACGGCCTTTTGGATGATGTTTCTAATGAACTTAAGCAGGACACCAGGAAGCTCTACTTCCTGCTTCTTAAGAACACTACAGTTTCGCTCCAGAACGCTTTAGCATACGATATTTTGATAACGAGTTGTACAGGATTAATAGACGACACAAAAATACCACACCATCTGAGGTCAATTTCATTAGTTCACTTCTGAGGGCACGTCTCGGGATGATCAGGATGGATCATAAGGGATTTAAACAGTCATGAAAGTGAGTCTCACTGAAGCTAATAGCATTCAGTTTGTTAAGTTTGTTACTTGAGTCTAATGAGAATTCCCCCATTTTACATCACTTTCACGAAATTATAATTTCAATTTGCATTTTGTTCAAATCTTAGGTTTAACATATTACTTGGATTTTTTTTTTTGATTTAACATAAGACTTGCATTTTTGTTTTTCTTAATAGACTGTATATAAAAATTCCCATTCCAACCATTCTTTCTGATGTTTGAGTCGTTAGGTAATATTTCCAGTCATAAAATGGAAGAATTTCAACTGATTTTTTAAATATTTCTTTCATAAAACTCAGGTGCGAGTTGTTTTTTCGACCTTCACTTAAACAAAATGCTGTTATGACATTTGTAATCCTCAGTTTAACAAAACACTAAGCACTGGATTTTTTTTACATTGTTTGAAAAATGGCTTAAAATATGTTGTTCGACGAGTTAGTTACACCTTAAACATTTACTTCTACAAAATGGTACGCTTGAGTCTAGTTCTTGGAAGCTTCACTTTCACAAAAAAAATGATTTAAACTGTGATTGTATACACATTCGTCTTTTTAAAATGTTAGCACTAAAGTTTTTTTTTTTTAAACAAGCCCTCCCGAAAAAACCTGTCTACAACTGTTTCATAAAACATGGAATTTCTCATATAAAAAACACGTCGTAACGGAGGCCTTTTTTTCTACTATCTTCAAACACTGTTGTACTTCCAAACAATAAGTCTCGTTTCCTTCTTTTTCTTAATTAGGGCAATTTTCCCGCTGTTGTTTCGCAACTTCCCAAACAGGCCCGGGGTAAAAGTGGGAGCTTTTACTGTAAATAATTTGAGAGAGAGAGAGAGAGAGAGAGAGAGAGAGAGAGAGAGAGAGAGAGAGAGAGAGAGAGAGAGAGAGAGAGAGAGAGTCACATGCATAAAATGTTATGATGAACCGAAATGTCATGATCGACAAATTGATTGATGAGAGAGAGAGAGAGAGAGAGAGAGAGAGAGAGAGAGAGAGAGAGAGAGAGAGAGCAAATCTACCATCGTGAGTCTTTTCGATCGGTGTAACACTTCCTTATACTAAGAACCGCTGCATTCCCACCTCCGCCCCCCCCCACCCCCTCTCCGCCACCCGCTCCCGGTCATTGCCTATCTTTCTTTCAGCATATTTGATTTACCTTTCTTTACCTCAAGACTGACTTGATAAAAGCCCTGGATTGTCCGTCCGACTGGCCTTATCATGAGGTATTTGTTCATTTATCTCTTTATTTATTTGCTATCATACACTGAGTCTAGCAACAAAGGTTATCGATCCGTGAATACCGAATTTAACGACAGTTGCATTTACACCAAAAAACGGAATCTGGGTGGAAATTTATTCAAAATGTATGTTCATACAAACTGAATTCATGACGAACAAAGGTCTATCTACATTGTTCGTTTGTCAGAGCTATTGTTTCTTTCCTGACATTAGCGAGGGCACCAGGCTGTCCGTCCCACTGACCTTATCCTGTGCCATCAAAAAAGTCAATGGATGCGGAAGGTTTCATTACCGAATTTGGTAAAGCAAAGGTAAAAGCCATTTATTATATTGTAAACCAAGAACGCTTTGTAGTGCCGAATGCGCCGACCACGAAAAGAACGACCTGTTCAAAGGGCGGAGAATGGCCCAGTAATGGATTTACAATTTCACTTCCGCTTATCCAAAAGCGAGACAGATCAAAACCGACACAATGTTGCGACTTTCAAATGGAGGTTATTCCAACTCCAACAAACTGGATGCGAGTCTCAACTTTGTGAGAGAGAGAGAGAGAGAGAGAGAGAGAGAGAGAGAGAGAGAGAGAGAGAGAGTCTCGACTTCCTCCCTGCTCCCCTCCCCCCATATGTTAGAACTTCGAATGAATTAATGCCATTCAAACTTCCCAAGAACAGAGAGTGAGGCCTGATGGGGCTCCACCAAGGAAGGAAAGAAAGAATTGAATGGGTTTCGACTTGGGAAATATGATTTCAAGGAATAGGTTTTGGATCTGACTTAGGAAATGTGAATCTAAAAGAATAAAATGAGTTTCGAAATATGAATTTTGGGAAATGTGTGACTCCTGAGAGATGAAAAGCGAATATCGAGAATTCGGTGATAATTATTCTAGCTCCTAAACGTATTTCAATTACGAACTCCATTTTAGACTCCACATATAGGGTATTAAATCAGTTCTCATGATATATGTACTCATTTTCAAATTACAATATGAAATGTTTAATAAAAAATTACTTTTAATTCAGCATCAGATTTCTCAAAGCTTGAATAAATAAAAATATAATATTCATCATATCGAGGGAAAGTTTTCTGTGCACAAAATAATTTTAGGTTACAGAACATATTCATATCTTTAGCAGTCTTCTAAACACAGCAAAATAATACATTAAAACCACACAGTGCAGCATTTGTAATTTCCGGTAGTTCTATTTGAAAAAGAGGACGTCGTGCATCATTTGAAGGTATTATTATTATTATTGTTATCATTAATACTGATATTGTGACTGAATTTTAATAAAACAAAGGAAATTGTTGTAAAAGTGGACATCATTTCTCATAGATTACAACACCTATATTTGATGAAAGGGAAGAAGGAGAAAACTACTAGAGGAAAGAATAGTCAAACCATGTATCCCGATAAAGTGCTAATACATAAAAAGAACTCAAAACCAAACTAAGTCGCTATAACGAAAATGCAAGATTTACTGGGAAAATGGAGTTAATATTCAAGTTACAAGCAAATCTGACTAGTAAGGCTAAACGAGACTAAGCTATTATTCCAAGATAATACACAGCTTTTAGGACACCCATCTAATTAAAACACTGGAAATACTATTCGGTCCCTTGAACAGAGTCCAGCTGGAATCTTTCCTTTCCTATGACAAGGAAGTCCTACAGTCCTTGCTTGCGGGAACACAATTACCAAATGGTGATCACAAGTTTCGTCGTATGAGAATGAATAATGAAGCGAAATATTGTCAGACAATGAAGGAATGGAAAGCTTCTCTTTCCCGACAGTGAGGTGAGGTGTGAAAGGAAAGGTTCACCAGCCGACAGAAACCTTCGCTTCCCAGGTGATTAAGGATTATAAAAGTCGGCAGTTCATATTCCATAAATCTGAATAAATTTCTGACTTATTTTAGACTGACGAATACTTGAATCATATATTTTTAGAACGACTGGAATATTCATGCGTTCTCCGCTATAAGCGTGATATAGATCATAAAAATATCTTTTCGATCCCCTGTTAAGGAATGAGAGGTAATACAACAAAATGCCCCCGCCCGCCCCCCACCAAAAAAAAAGAATGAAAATTCAAGAATCCTATCGAATCTGTGACCCGATTGTTTCCAAAATTAAGACCCTTTGAACGGCAAGCCAGTCAAAATAGTTTGAAATAGTTGGTCAGTCATAGTTTCAAAACACGACAATGATTAAAAATATACGGGTACCAATCCAGTTATAGTTTCGTCAGTTTTAATATCTGTGTTCTTGGCATTAAACATAGCAAGTCCCACGAAAAACTTTCAGGGGCCATTGCAATAAGGGACTCTAGTTTTCATATTGACACAGAGAATATCTCTAATGTCGTGGAAGTAGTCATCACTCCATTTCTAAAATCAATGGACCATACGCGTAACGGCCATCTTCTTTCCCACGAATATCCAGTTCTTGGGGACTGCTGTTATCAAGTCGGGTAGTTGAAAATAACGGATTTGCAAACCTGGGGCACTAAGACTGACACATAATGTACCCTGGTCTCCTCGAACATGCGGAATTGTTGGGTAATCCTCAGCTCTGAGATGAACGTGGTGTGGATCCGTAGATGGTGGCACTGGGATCAGGCATAATGCCTCTGGTCGTCCTCGAAAATGGGAAGTCCCAGGCACTTCAGGGCCATCAGACCTGAGATGGAGGACATGCAACATACACGAAGTTTCTACAATGATTCGGTAACGTGACACTTTAGACAATTCGAACTATTTGCTACTGATGGTATCGAAGGGCACACGTAGAATGACGCTAGAATTAATTCAGTGTACAAAAACATACAAGAAACACAGTTAGAAATGGACAATTACTTATCACTCAAAAAAAAAAAAGAAGCACAAGGCATCCTTCAAAATTAAAAAAAAATAGCAAAGTGAAAAATAAATGGCATCGCTTAAAAAATATGCGTACAAAAAGTAAAACTAGGACAAAGTTACAAAGAGTAAAAAGGGAAGTTCTGTTGAATTAATAAAAAAAAAATGTCCACTATAGAGAAGGAAGCAAAGAATGAAACGACCGCTGAACAAAAGATATGAAGAACAAAAAGGGATGGAGGAAGAGAGTAAAGTTTGTGAAAATCGAAGGACAAAAGATCAAGAAAAGATAAATTTGTAAAAGATAATAATGAATTAAAAATACAAAGGGGTGAGAGGAAGACAAGAGGAATAAAACTGAAAAGCGAAGGAGTGAAGAATAACAAAGTAACAAGAGATAATGACCGCAGAAATAAAAAAATAAAAAAATAGCAGGAAGAGATGTCAGAAAGATGGGCAAGGTTAATATATCTCACTCTCTGAGAGAGAGAGAGAGAGAGAGAGAGAGAGAGAGAGAGAGAGAGAGAGAGAGAGAGAGAGAGAGAGAGAGAGAGAGAGAGAGAGAGAAAGGAAATATAATAGTTGTTAAAATACCTAGGATATCTGAAAAAAAGGCAATAGACAACACGAAAAATTGGCAATTAAAAGGAAACAAACTACAATATAGAAAACGGGATTGGATGCAGGAATACACCAAAAGAGACAAAGGGTTAATAAAAGAGCCATAGCTGCAAAAGAGAGAGTAAAGCTGAATAAAAAATATGAAAATAAAGGAACAGAAGTGTGACTGTATAAACAAATATATATATATATATATATATATATATATATATATATATATATATATATATATATATATATATATATATATATATATATATATATATATATATATATATATATATATATATATATATATATATATATATATATACATACATGTATATACACATATACACACACACACACACACACATATATATATATATATATATATATATATATATATACATATATATAGATAGATAGACAGATAGATAGACTCCTTAATTAGAAAATTCTCACAACATTAGCCACTTCATACAGGTTCACAAAAGGCTCATACGCAGCGTGTCAAAACCATCTTAGATACGTTGTAACATTTACTTCTATCTCGCAAGCACTCTGCCGCTTCCTGGAAATTGAGAGCATTGCTTTGTAATGCCCTCTTTCATGTTACTTCCGTCCTCTCTCTCTCTCTCTCTGTATATATATATATACACATATATATATATATATATATATATATATATATATATATATATATATATATAATTATATATATATGTATACTGTATACAGTATATATATACACATAGTACATATACATACATACATATATAATGTAAGACGAACATCTACCTTTGAAAAAAATATAAAACGAACATCGGAACTAATGGAAATCGAAACAGAACGAAAGAATCCAGGGCAGGCGACGACGACAGAGGCATAAACCAAAGGACGAGGTTTCAAAATTACGCGCGATGAGAGGGGAAAGAGAGCCAAATTGACCCCCATTTACAAAACTAGAATGGAAAATGAGCCTTCACTTGGCCCGCAGCCAGGGCTTGAAAGATCCTCGCCGTGAGAAGAGAGGAGGGGAGGAGAGAGAGAAAAAAAAGAAGGCGATTGAGATAAGATAGCAAAATGAAAAATGAAAAGGATGGAATAATGCGGTCGATGAAGACCGTCCTATTCTCCGTGGGAAGACAGACTGATACCCCGTACGTGAAGATCCTCCTCTGGCTGTCTTGAAGATATTCAGACTGTTTCCCTAACCATTTCACACGCAGACTGCCGGATCATCTTCAAGAGTGATGTCAGGCTATTTCAAAGGAAGATATAAATTGCAAAGGCAGGTTGTCATACTGTTTCAAAGGATGATCGGCCCTCAGGCTGTTTCAAAGAAGACTGTCGGAATATTTCAAAAGAAGACCATCCCTAAGGCAACTCCAAAAGAAGACTGCCAAATTACTTCAAAGGAAGATCGTTCATCAAACTATTTAAAAGGAAGCGCGTCCCTCACCCTATTTCAAAGAAAGATCATCACTCAAAATATTTCTAATAAAGACTATCAGGCAAACTGTTTAGAAGGAAGACTGGCACTCTATTCCAAGAGAATTATTGAACTATTGTAAATGAAGTTCGTCAGGCTAACTCAAATTTGCATGCAGGAAAGAAATTATCAGACCATCTCAAAGTTAGATCTTCAGTCTACTGGAGATCGCTGTACCAACTCGAAAGTAAATAATCAGACCGTCTCCATTCCAGATCGCAAATGGAAAATTCTTAAATCAGCTAACTGGGAGATCGCATTATCATTTCTGATGGAATTCGTCAACTCTTCATTCCCGTCTACCTCAGGACAGAGACTGGGACTGTCGTTGATAATTTGTTCTGTATTTTGTGTATTTCACCCATCAGGCGAGACAGAATAATGCCACCACCCCGCCTGAGTGAGAGGTGACCTTTGGGATGAAGAAAACGAAAATAGGTAAGAAGTTTAAGTAAGGTAGAAAAGGAGGTTCACGCTTAATTGTTGTTATTGTGATTAATAAAAGAGTTTTTGTTTTTAGTTTATTTATTATTCGTGCACTATCTGTACCTTCTTGATTTTATCACTAATGTAGAGATGTTGCAATTTTGTCTCTAAACCCAACCTTTAAGATACATTAAATATGAGCGTGGGGACCTTCTTAACAAAGAGCTTCTCTGTAATTAATTCTTATTCAACGTCTCCTTTTACTTTTTTCCTAGTCTCTGAAAAAGAAGTATTTTCTTAACTAATTGATGACCTCCTACAATAATAATAATAATAATAATAATAATAATAATAATAATAATAATAATAATAATAATAAATTAATCCTATATTCTTTCAACGTTTCTTTCTGCTGTTCATATGCTTCAAAGAATGAAGCCTTTACCATGCAATTTGTAACCTTGGTTAAATTGATGTGAAAACATTTTTTTTTTTTCAGATTATTGTGCTACGCCTTTATATTGCTTGGCTGTTTCTCTCCATGCTTTATCTTTATCTCCAATTCCTAAATTTGTCGAAAATTGCATCAAAAACCTTCAAAATCAATTAAGTCTCAGCTTCATATTCATACAATGAATCTAAGATATCTTCTTACTGCAGTATTTGGGCTTGGAAAATACGTTCCTTTACTCTTGTAAAAATATTGTTAAACACTCATAAACTTCGCAACCGTCGATTAAAATTCCACGTACATCCATCAACGACACACAACTGCAGTAATCTCCAGTGGTCACATTCTTAAAATTTTTAATATTTTCACTTGACAGGAACCTAGTTTTCGCAGTCTCTATTTTTTTTTTTTTTACTGGAACAAATATTGCACTTTTAGTCTCGTCCTGAAATCAAGGTGACGTGTTTCCTCCTCTTATTAAACGGCAGAACGAGGTCAGAGGTTGAAAACCTCAGGTCACATTCCGAATTTCTCCTGGAAGACAATACTCTCGAGCTGTTCCATTGAACGCAAGCAATTTTAGGTCAGTTTCGTGGATGTAAATCTTTCCGATTTGTCATGTACCCTTCGTTTGTGCCATAAGATCTCATACAATACCACATACCCGAGGACATTCATTGATGTCCAGTATATTCTCTTCACTACAGATTTATATAAATTGGGTAACACGGAATTTGTCTGCCAACCACTACATCCGTGGCAGCACCTACATATATCTGATTCGGGCTCTCATCTGTTTTCGACAAATCCCACCACCTTCTCTCTCTCTCTCTCTCTCTCTCTCTCTCTCTCTCTCTCTCTCTCTCTCTCTCTCTCTCTCTGTTAGAAACGAAGTCTTCAAATAACAGACCATCTATGGATTATTTATTTCCTAAGTATGCACAGCTTCCTGCTCTTTTTCTTCTAATTTTAAAGAAATGGTTAAGGATCCAACACCTACTTCCACAAAATCCCTCGTTCTTCCAATAATCTCATTTCACTGCACCAATGCAGCAGCAACTGCTATACATATGAGTTATATGGGTATAAACTTTTACAAATCTAACCCTAACACTCCTAAAACTCTGTTACAAAGCAAAGCTTACTAGGTTGAAAAGCTCTGTTACAGACCAAAGTGTAGAGTCTAAATGCCTTTACAAATCGAATTACAGCTGGTCTATAAATTCTGTTACAAATCTGATAGGTCTATTAACTCCCTTTACGGAGCTTCGTATGTCTAGAAACGGCCTTAACTAAGTTCCCTTGTAAAAAAACCGATGTCAATAGAGGCTTGATAATTCTAAAAATTACGATAAAAACCTAACCTTTACGTGGACTAAACTGCTCATCAGGTTATGTTATAAAATTCTGAAACTTACGCTGGTAATCTAAAAACCATTTGTCCCAAACCTTCATTAAGTTGTAAAACACCATATTTATATCATCTCTCCTTCTCTCTTTTCTTTTTGGTTGCTGGCCAAGAAAACCATCTCTAAAAACTTCTACTACTAATCAAACTTTTCTCCTCCGCTCCCATTCAATATTACTAATGCTTCCCTTTTCCCTCCAATAAAGTCACCCCTCCAGGATCTTTGATTTCCTTTAAGTCTTCCTGAGATGATTCAGCTGGACTGTTTTTGTAACTCAACCCATTTCCATGCCGTAAGCGTCAAGGATAATTGTAGGTAAAGCGCTCATTTTAACGTTAAAAATGCATCAAGCAATACTCTGTTCTTCTGGGCCACGAGTATGTAGCGCTTATATCTCTCAATATGGATAAAATGTGACTCCCAACAGATATTCCTACTTGTTTGCATTCCCTAAGAGTTCACCTACGAGTTTTCCTCTCCCAGTGTTATGTTGCTTATGTTGGTTCTACAGCTCGGCCTCCTGGGATCAAGGTAATCTTCCTTGGTTTCCCTTAAAGTTTATGATATACACAACCTCCATGGCTATCTTTTTACATTATTTTTCACTTCGCTACTGATTGTGCTTGTAAATTTGAAAAATTCCCTAGTCTCCCGTGAGAATCTACAACTGAACTAGGCACTCATCTGTTATAGCCATTTGTCGCTTATAGCTAATCCTCCTGGTCATATCTCATGCACTTTTTTTTCAGGAAAGACGTTTCAAACGTTCCTCGTATCATTCAATGTTTTCCAAAATACTGTCTAGTTACGGTTTCGTTTGGTAAGACTTGAGACAGATGTCCAAACTGTGCCTCTTGAATCCTGCTGGACCTTATATGGGCTGCAATTTGCTTGTTTTCTGTTTTTGACTCGATAAATATATCTGGCCATACAGCACAACTTAAAATAGCGAAACAAAATATTGGTGCCCAACTGTAACGGGGCGACAGACCAGTCACTGGGAAGACGTGACACTTATAAGAATAACGGCAACCTGAAACACAGAAAACATTAAGCGGTTAAATAAAAAGGATCGTCAGTTAACCTTTTTATTCGAAGTGCGAGATTCATTCCGTGTATCAGTGCATATATCACTGAGCATTCAGCATTTAATCCTCTAAATCTACCAATTCCGCACAACATACATAGCTTACATCCACCTTTAGCGCTGTAATAATGACCTACCCAGTTACCAACCCGCTGTCTTCCAAGCACTGGAGTCTGGAAGCAGAGAGCAAAGCAAGTGACAGGGGAATTTGGTCGAGAATACTGGACTTGAAATGTAAGAGAACACTTGAGCAATACTCTCCAAACATGCTTTCTGAAGACGGTAGGTTATAATGCCAAACTTCTTTCTCCACGCAAGCTGGTCTAGAATGAAGAACGCAAAAGGAGGTTGGCGAGCAACAAAATTTATTCCTTGCCTATGTCTTCTCACATCCACAGAGATGAAGTCTATACTGTTCGGCAATGTCTAGCAATGAAACGTAGGAGGCAAAATCGGGAAACAGACAAGGATGCAGACGCCGAGATGAGCCATTTATATTCACATGACAGTCCTAATATCCACTAATGACCAGGAGAGAACATAGTTAAGTACCCAGTGCTAGAAGGGGAGAATTGTAATGATCAAATTACCCAACAAACTTACGAAAGAGTTTGATGTTCATGATATGTAAACCCAATACCTAATTTGTGCGTCAAGGACAACCTTCAGATCACGTAACAAGGGAGACATACAGATTGCGTAACAAAGGAATACGATATCCGGATTAACTTGATATAGGATGTTCATCAACTTAAGTAACAAAGCCAAGACTTCTAAGGTTAAAAAGTAATTCTTAAATTACAAAATCAAGATGATATCTAAAACTAATTTGTAAAATATAAACACAGCCTACATATATATATATATATATATATATATATATATATATATATATATATATATATATATATATATATATATATATATATATATATATATATATTAGTCAGTTCAATTAAGCTTAGAAAAATCTCAATTACGTAACACGTTCTACAATTACGTAACACGTTCTAAAGCCGACGCTCAAGTTAGAAAACAAAGAAAGGGAATGTCTGACCACATTAACAGAAGAAGCAAGGGAGTCAGATGACATCCAAATAAAGCCAGAGAAATAGCATTTATAAGGCAGTACCCAAATGCCGTTCCCAAAACACTTTAGCAAGATGATACTCACGTTATTCAACAGAGAACTATGATGATGATGATGATGATGATGATGATGATAAATTCATCTTACAAGACAGGCTCAAGCCAAAACGGAACAGGCGTCTTAAAAAAAGGAAAAAATGTGGATAGGGAACACATCCAATGTAACAACAACAACAACTCTCCAAAGTCAGGCGTTCGTGGAGTTTATATCTCGGCCCCTTTCCTCTCCGAAAAGCCCCACCACCACCCATCCCCTTCACAGACCTACCTAGGAGCACCGTGGGTACGTGTACACAAGGGAACACCCGTACACTCATCTACAAAGGCACGTACACCAGTTGCAACGAACAATGCTTGGTACTAAAAGGGGATAAAAAAAGGGAGGGGATTCTGTAGTTACACTGCCTACGACCACCTATTGGCGATATCGAAGAGCGAGTCAACGAAGGGTTTATCAGGCTTTTACGATATTTATACCAAAAAAGAGAAAAAGAACCACTGGGT